>NC_056745.1:542287824-542607824 GCF_019279795.1 Protopterus annectens | reverse complement strand
ACTCCACTGCCAATCATAAGCGGACAAATGATCCACTGTGGCGACCCCTAACCGGGAAAAGCCCAAAGAAGAAGATTAGTTCACAATTTATAAATATGATTAGTTGGCTGTGACTTTCATATTGTATATATTGAATATTGAGTTTAAATGTTTCTTCACATTGAAGAAGGGTATATCCTGGAAGCTTTGTGGAAGTTTTAAGATAATCTGTTTTTATATCTTTGGTGTCATTAGTCTAGCTTTGTTGGTCGATTCTGTTATTTTTTGCTGTTTATTTCTTTTGTACACCTGCATATCTATTTTTCTGGTGCCATTTATCTTTAAGGTCTGTTCTTGTCTGCTAAGAGATGGAAGTGCAGTTGTGGAGAGTAGATTCCTTGCAAAGATGTCCACTCTGTATTTTGCTTAGGGGGATGAACATGATTAGTTTAACTGTAAAATCTGGCAATCATTTGTCCCTAAAACTCTTATGCTAGGCTAGTTTCCCTTGGAGGCCTTGTGTCTCCAGAGCCTTGTGCTTTCCAAAATGGCAGAACCTTTGACTTCTGAAGTCTCGTTCACATCCAAAAAGAAGTTCAGAAAGCTAAAAACAGATTCTGCTGCTACTCAGTCTGACTTGAATGTACTTGCAGTAGGAGTCCACAGTATGTCTGAGCTCTGGAGAGGTGCCCACTACCGCAACTCTAGCAGAGCCATTATGGCATCTCTCACTTGCACATCCACTGTACAATTTCCAGCCACCATGGTGGAGAAAGGGGGGCACCCAAGGTACCTTATTCAGGGCTGACAAGGTTCCACACCACCATGCTTTCTTTCGAATGGATATCCTGGTGCAGTAGAAGCAAAAAAAAATGAAACCAGTCTCTCCTCAGTAGATGTCAGAGGACAATAAATAGTATGACTTCTCTCAAGGCTTGTATAAAACCGTTCTGTCTTTGAAGTCTTCTTTCCATTCTTACTGTGCTTCTGCCCCTCCACCTTTAAAGAGCCAGCATAAATGTTTGTCAGAAGAGGAGTTATCGGAGTCCAACGTGGATTCATTTTCCTGTTATTTTTTTAAACAGTATCTGATGTTGCCTGGCAGGGTCATCTAGCTTTACTATTTATTGAATTTTACAATTTGAGAGAAAGTATGTGCTGCTGTTGTAAACTTTGAATTTTATGACTGAAGTTTAGTTTGGGAAAACTTTACTGACAAAATATTGTAGTGGGCAAGTCGTACTTGTGTGCAGTCAGTGATGTCTTGCATGCCATTTTTCGGTGTGCTTCTAAATATAAAAAAGACTGTTCTGACAGGGAATTTTCTGTACTGATTCTGAATTTATTAGTGAAGGGACGGGGTTGAGGTAGTTTATGTGCAAGTCTGCTGTTTGTTGATACTTTGTGAATACTTACTTTCTGACCGACTGGTTCCAGCAATGCTTAGTGGGTTTTGACACCTCCTCCTCTATGTCCTCAGTTACAGCATGGATACATTCCTGCTGTTTTTTTTTTTCCTCCTGCTGCACATAGAAAAAAAAGTTTTACCAAAGGTCCCTTGCAGATGTCACAGGCTCAGTCTCTGCCTCAGCTGATGGGTGAACCAGTAGTGGCTATTTGTTCTTTAGGCAACTCCTTTTTGCCACCATGAACCAGGGATAGCCATTGTCATCTTTGGCTGTTCGTGTCTGAACTGGGCTTAGGAAAATCTTTCTTTCTTTCTAGGTCAAAGGGACACTCCAGAAGATGCTTCTCAGGGAACCCGATGGAAGAGACCTTTAGACTGGGCAGACCTTCCATCTCAGAGTTAAGTCGTAGTAGTTTATTTTATTTTTTTATTTGTTTACTCGGGTAGAGCACTGATCTCCATGGATCTTTTTCAGAATCAGCCCAAAAACACTGCTAAGTGACTTGCTGAAAGTCACACAGTTAGGCATTAGACTAGGCTGAGGGAACTGAGTTTTGGACCACTGGCTGACAAGAAACAACTTAACACTTCCTTAATCCTCCACCATAAGTCATCATCTGTTATCACGTGTATTTTTTTTTTTTTTTGAAGAAATATGTCTGTTAGATAAGTTGATTTTCTTACCTTAGCCAGACACTTTCTGATGTAGACTGTAAGTCCTAGTGCTCAGAAGTCTTTACCCAGAGCCAGCATTAGTAAAGAAATTCATGAGGACATTGGGTTGGATAATTCTGATATTGTTAGAGATAGGTAGGTACTAGGCTATCTGCCCGAGGGCATTTATAAACCTAGCCAGAGTGTGTCAGCTTTCGCTGCCCCATTGATTAATTAACTGAGCCTCTGTCAAGCAGAGCTAATGAAGCGATCCCAGGGGTGTATTTTCTGTCACCCATCCACTCGTCAAGGCCTCTCTTGAAGAGTTAGTGAGGGGCTCTGCCTAATGTAGTTAGGAATTTTGTTCCAAAGCATGGGGAGTCTTTGTGACAGGAATCTATCCCTCCAGCATGTTCTATTTATTGTTGTGGCGAGGTTTAGCTCACTAGAGCGTGTGGGTTGCAGTGACTTGGATTTCTTTAGGTGGAGCATGTCCATCAATTCTGAGTTGGACATGGTTTTGTAAGTCAGGTAGAGATCACCTCTGTGTAAGCGATATGCCGCTGAGTACAGCTGGAGTTTTTTCAGTCGGGCTGCATAGGACATATGTTTGAGGCCAGTTATCCTCTTGGTGAGGTGCTTTTGTGGTCTTTCAAGCTGTTGGAAGTGTCTTGTGAGGTACATTCCAAATGGGGCATTGTACTCTGTGATGGGTCTGATGAGTGACGATTAGAGGGGCACTATAACATCTTTATTTCTAGATGCGAACCCCTTAGTAATTAGATGGGACACATAGAAGGATTTCCTAACTACGTTGGCAATATGATTGTCAAAGGAGAGAGTACTATCCAACTGGGTCCCTAGATCTCTTATTACCTCTTCTGTATTAAGGGGGCTGCCGCCTATGTGATAATTCATGGGTGTTTTGTTTTTCCCCAAACAGGATGACTTTGCATTTTTTGGCATTTAGCTTGAGGCCATGACTTTGACATCAGGTGTCTGTCTCAGTAAGGCCTTTTTGGAGGATGCCCGAGTCAGCCGGTGAGTCAATTATGGCTCCAAGTTTACAGTCATCGGTGAACTTGGTTAGCCATAGTCCTCCTGTGTTTGCCTGTACTTCTGAGAAATGTATGCCGAACAGCAGGGGGCCCAGAACCGAGCCTTATGGGACACCACTTATGACCGGTTTAGAGTCAGACCTGGAGCCCGCTATTCGTACCGTGCGAGTTCTGTCTGTGTAAGCCAGTTGGCAACCCATCTTGTGACGTAGGGGTTTATGTTCAGGCTGGTGAGTTTTTCTATAATACCCGAGTGAGGAATGGTGTCGAATGCCTTGAGATCAAGGTAGGCTGTGTGAACCACCTTTCCCCTCATCTATGGCCTTGGTAACTGTCTTGAAGTCAACCAGGTTTAGTAGACATGATCTGCCCTTAACAAAGCCGAACTGGGTCGGGTCAAGTGTTTGGAGGTTCCCAGTGTCTTTGTTAATGAGTTCCATGATGATGCGCTCCGTAGCCTTGCAGACCAGGCTAGTCAGGCTTATGGGACGATAGTTACCAGGGTCAGTTGTGCCCCTTCTTTGTGGAGCGGAATAACCATTGCTGTGCGCCATTCTATGGGCACGTAGACTGTGGAGAGGCTGAGGTTGAACAGCGTGTTTAGGTGGGGGGTTAGTTCGTTCTGTAGTTAATGCAAGACGCAGCCTGGGACACCATTTGGCCCCATTGATGCTGTGTTTTTGGCTTTTGTAAGGGCTGATGTTATGTGATCCTATCTCGCCTACATTCTGACTGATGGGTTCGGAGCCGATCCCTTGGCTCCGACTCGGCACGCTTATGCTATAGAGCGAGGCCTCTAATTGGCTGAGCTATCTTTATCCCAGGATGCACCACCACTAATCCCCCAGATCTCATTTGCCGCTTACAGAGCTTGGACGTGGTCTCAACATTGGCTGGGCTAAGTACTATATATTAGGCTTTTTCCTGTCAGTATTTGCTTCATTTAAACCCAAAAGCTGTTTTAACGGCTATTCTTTGTGTACGAGTGTTTTTTTCTAAGTTTGATTTAGATTTTCGTAATTTTTCCTGTCAGAGAAGGCTCCGTTTAAGTTAGAGGGGCCTTCCCCTGTGGTTACTGCTACTTTAGTGGTTGTGTGTGGGTCAAGTACCCATTTAAGTTAGAGGGTCTTGACCCTCCTTTTTTTTTTCCTTTCTCTTTCTGACTGTCCTAAAAAAAAAAAAAAAAAGTTCTTTAGCTTAAAAAATTTACACTGAGTTTGTGCATTCATATTTTGTTCCTGTGTCAAACCTTGGTACTGTTTACTGTAGTTACACTGTTTTTTGTAGAATTATGTCTAAAGAGCATAAACCCTCCGGATTTAAAAAGTGCACAAGGTGTGGCTTCAAAATGTCCATAACGGGCGACCACTCCTCGTGTGTCTATTGTCTTGGCGCCAAACATCTGCAGGAATCGTGCAGTGTATGCCATGCGTTTTCCTCCAGAGTCCTCCAGGAGAGGAAAAAACAAATTAATCCTCAAAGGATTAATCAAGCCTTCCTTCGAGGAGGCTTTATCTTCCTCTCCGTCTCCTTCCAAAAAGAGGAAAACGCCGGCTCCGACCAGTCAGTCGGAACAGACGGCTAAGAAAACTAAGCAGACTTCTCCATCGGCTCCACGGACTTCGGAGCCGAGGTTGGAACGGTCTGCCTCGATGCCTCCAGCCTCGACCCCTCTGGTTTCGGAGCCGAGGTCTGGAGCATCGAGAGGCGGGTCACCCTCATCGGCTCCACTGATATTGGAGCCGATAAGGGTCATCGGCTCAGACTCTTCCCCCTCGGAGCCGAAGTCCTTGTCGGCACCGAGGGAAATTTGCTTGAAGGTTTCCTCGGAGCCGATAATTGTTGAGTCATTTCGGAGCCGGTCCCCGAGCCCTTCGGAGCCGATGGAGAAATTGGTTCGGGCCCGATCGGTATCCTCGAAATCATCCAGGATGTCTGATTCGGACATCGACAGGGTGCTCCTTCGACTCTTCCAGTCTCCGGTGTTCCAAAAGATGGTTTTGGCTCCAGCCCATTTGGCTTCGGAGCCGATGGTCCACTCCCCCACTGTTCTTCCTCCTCCAACAGCTTCCGCACCGTTGGAGCAGGTGCTGGTGGAACCAGTGGAGGTGTTAGGGTCAGGCCCGACCCTGACTCCGGCTCTTGGGTCGGAGTTCAGTGCACGGACTTCTTTCTTCGGCCCTGGGGGGGAGGCTTCGGGATTGATGCTTTCGGTCCCAAGTCTCCCTCTTGGTGCGTCGGCGGCGGGAGTACCGTCCACTGTCGTGGCCACGGAGGGGGGACCCTCCCAGGATTCTGGTGGTCCCGCCTTCAGGGCTATGAGGAGTGCTTTAGCCAAATCTTCATTGGCTACCTCCACAGTTTCCCCAGCTCCTTCCCTACATTTGGAGACTGGGTCGTTGGCAGTCCCCCTGTCAGCAGACAGCGGAGCCCCTGGGCCTCAGGTTACCCCCGCTGGGGTTTCTCCCCCTCCTGGAGGTCCTTCTGAAGCCTCTTCGGAAGAACCTCCCAGGAAGAGAACGTGCAAGAGGAAGCACGTTGACTCCCCTGACGAGTCTTTGACATCTGACACTGATCTCGATGATGCAGAGGGGTCCCCCAAGTCGTCCTCGGATGATGTCTCCTTTGCAGACATCCTAGAAGCCCTAAAACAACGAGGCGGCTGGCAGTCCAAACCTCCCTCTGCTGATGAGTCGGTGTTCCTGAAGGCCTTCGGGGCTCAACCCTCCGCCTCCTGGGTGTCTCCGCCCATCGACGAGCTCTTGGATTTGATCTGTCGAAGGGCGTGGGAACACCCAGACTCTGTGGAACCGGTGCCCGCTCGTCCCAACAAATTTCTCTCGGCTCCCTCGGATAGAGAGTTCCTTACGAAAGGTGTGGCTGTAGATGCTATGGTGGTGGCATCTGCTACCCAGCAAGATGTAGCAGAGGCTTCTACGTCCGTCCATCCTCCTAATAAGGAGTCTAGGAGCATGAATCGGTACGGTAAGCGCACCCTTAGTTCAGCGGCCTTTACTCTGAGGTCTTTGAACTACCTGACGCACTTTACGAGATTTCAGAGGGATCTGATTAAGGAGCTGTCCGATACTCTCTTGGGTAACCTGCCTGAGGAACTGGCCCAGACGGTTGGTTCTCAGCTGGCTACAATGTCGTCCATTTCGAACTCGTCCATGAGGCTCATTTCGTATGCGGCCGAAGGCGGTAGTAGAGCGGCGGGTACAGGCATTGCTCTACGGAGACAGGCCTGGCTCCGCCTGTGTCATTTCGCGGAGGCCTTTAAGTCTTCATTTGCCGACACCCCCTTTGATGGGTCCTCCCTGTTTGGACCCAAGGTAAAAGACACACTTACCCGCTGCGAACAGGAAGGTAAGACTCTGACTGCCGTAGGGGCACAATTTTCCACTCCCTTTCGGCCTTATCCCAAGGCTAAAAGAGGAGGGAAAATGTGGTTCCGTAGATCTCAGAAGTCTTACCCCTCTCAGCAGGAAGGTTCCCCCTCCAGAGGCAGAGGAGGGGGAAATTCATCCGGAAGACGCCGTCCCAGAGGCGGCAGAGGCCCTCGCAACACTGGAGACCGCGAGTCCTTTCGTGGCTCTTCAGCTTTTCATAGTCCCTGAGGGATTGCCCGACTGTGCTGCTCCGGAGCCAGTCGGGGTCGCCAAGCACTTGAAGGCCTGGGAAGGGATCACTCAGGACCGATGGGTGCTTCAAATTATCGCCGGAGGTTACTCCATCCCATTCTCTCGCCCCCCCCCCTCAGTCCAAAAAAATCCCGGACCCGCCACCCAGTCAAGTGGGATACCGCAGCCTCAGAAATTTCAAAGCTGCTGCAAAAAGGAGTCATCCAACCGGTCCCCGCAGACCAGATCGGATTAGGGACTTACTCAAGATTCTTTTTGGTGCCAAAAAAGACCGGGGACTTGAGGCCCATTTTGGACCTAAGCAACCTAAACCGTTCAGTCAAAAAGTCCAAGTTCCGAATGGTCACTCTACAAACCATTCTCCCATTGTTGGAGAAGGGTGTTTGGATGTGCTCCATAGATCTCAAGGACACGTATTATATCAGAATACATCAAACGTCCAGGAGACATTTGCGCTTCAGCCTAGGAGGCAGTCATTTTCAGTTTCGTGCGCTGCCCTTTGGTCTCACCACAGCCCCCAGGGTGTTCACCAAATGCTTGGCAGTAGTGACTGCTCACCTGAGAAGTCTAGGATTCCAGGTGTTTCCGTACCTAGACGACTGGCTCCTAACTGCCACCTCCAAGCATCTACTTCTACGGAGCCTGCAAGCCACAATATTACTGGGCAATTCCCTTGGAATCACCTTCAATTGGCCAAAGTCTGTGTTATGCCATCTCAAAGAATAAGATTCATAGGGGTAGAAATAGATTCAATCCAGATGCGGGTCTATCTACCTGCAGACAGAATTCAAACCATTCAAAATCAAGTTCGAGCCTTACTCCCCAGGTCCAAAGCCCCAGCCAGAATGGTCCTACAGCTATTGGGATCCATGTCTGCCACAGTTCTGCTAGTTCCCTTGGCAAGGTTACACATGAGAATCCTCCAGTGGCTTCTTTCAACTCAGTGGTCCTTTCAGGAACTCCCTCTCAGTCATCTCATATGGATCACAGAATCTTGCAAGCGGGACCTTCGCTGGTGGCTAGTGTCCTCCAATTTGGATCAGGGACGACCCTTTGTTCTTCCTCCTCCGGCGACCACTTTGACCACGGACGCCTCCCAGATGGGGTGGGGGGGCATTCCCTGGGCAGGTCAGTCCAAGGCAAATGGCACCCGGAAGAGACCCCTCTTCACATCAACATCCTAGAAATTAGGGCAGTACTCCTGTCCCTTCAAGCCCTTCACGATTGTCTCCCTCAGGGCGTAATTGCTGTTCACTCAGACAACATGTCAGTTGTCTGGTACCTGAACAAACAGGGAGGGACCAGATCCTATCCTCTTTGCAGAGAAGCGATGAGAGTTTGGGAATGGGCAGTCTCGACTAAACGCTTCCTAGTGGCTACTCACATACCGGGCAAGTCCAATGTCATAGCCGACAGGTTGAGCAGAACCATCCTCTCTCCTCACGAATGGTCTCTGAATACGACAGTTACAAGGCAGATTTTCAGCGAATGGGGAGTTCCGTGTTGCGACCTCTTCGCGACTCCTCTGAATGCGAAGAGCAAAGAATTTTTCTCCCTAACCCCGGCTCCGGGGAAGAGCCCCATGGACGCATTAGTCCATACTTGGCCCACCGGCCTGCTTTATGCCTTCCCTCCAGTTCCTCTCCTTCCCAGGGTGATTCAAAAGGCATCTCTCTTAGGGAGCAAGATGATCTTAATTGCTCCTTACTGGCCTCGTCAAGTGTGGTTTCCCTATCTTCGGAAACATGCTCTGGAAGGTCCATGGTTCCTGGACCAGGTCCCAGACCTACTGATTCATCAGTCGGGACTACTGCACCAGTCCCTACACACCTTAAATTTGACGGCCTGGCTCCTCCTCTTCCGACGATAGTCAGGAGACATGCACTGGATCCAGATGTTGTGCACATATTATCTTCAGCCCACAAGTCTGCTACAAAGAAACTGTATTCCAGTAAATGGAAAAGGTTTGCTATTTGGGCTCAACTCCGGGGCCTGGACCCCATTTCTACTCCCGTGGCAGAAGTACTCAAATTCCTGACCTCTCTTTTCAATCAAGGCTCTTCAGTTTCTACCATCAAAGTACAATTGGCAGCAATTTCTAATTTTCATGAATCCATAGACCCACCTTTAATGAGCAACAGATTGTGTAAGACCTTCTTGAAAGGTGCTGCTCTATTAAGACCTCCGATTTCTCATCCTGCACCTCCATGGGATCTCGATATAATGTTGCGTGCCTTGACTTCTTTCCCCTTTGAACCGGCAGCTACCTGTGATCTAAAGTTTCTATCATGGAAGACAGCCTTTCTAGTGGCGATTACTTCAGCCAGAAGGGTTTCAGAACTTCAAGCTTTGTCAGTGAAACCTCCGTACTTGGTTTTTCATACAGACAGGGTGTCCCTCAGACCAAATCCTTCTTTTGTTCCTAAAGTTTGTTCTACTTTATACTTGCAACAATCATTAGAGCTTCCAGTTTTTTTCCTAAAATACTCCAATAAAGCGGAGTTTATTTTCCACACACTAGATGTCCACAGACAGTTACATTTTTATTTAGATAGGACCAAACAATCAAGGAAAACAGATCAGTTGTTTGTATCCTTTGCAGAGAACAAATTGGGCAACGCCGTCACAAAGGTCACTATTGCCAAATGGATCAGGGACTGTATTACTCAAGCTTATATTTGTTCTAACAAAGAGCTTACCACCTCTGTTAAGGCTCATTCTACAAGGGCTATGGCTACTTCGGTAGCATTTCATTCTAAGCTTGCTATTGGTGACATTTGTGCTGCGGCTACATGGTCTTCCCCGCACACCTTTATTTCTCACTACAAATTAGATGTGGCATCTAGAGGACGAGCTTCATTTGGTTTCACAGTGCTCAGGAGTGTTTTCCAATGAGCCACCCGGGATTTAGGTGCTAGGGACGCTGTCCCATCAGTCAGAATGTAGGCGAGATAGGATCACATAACATCTTTTAGTTATGTACTCACCATAACTTCAGATGTTTGGGATCCATCTCGCCCACATTCCTAATAACCCACCCTCCTTCCCCCTTCCTTGGAGATCAGAGGATATCAGAAGGTCCGAATCCTGTTGTTTCATCTTGAAACATCTAACAGTGTTATATAAACAAGCTGTGCATGTGTGCATGAATGCGGACAAACAAGATCTGGGGGATTAGTGGTGGTGCATCCTGGGATAAAGATAGCTTAGCCAATTAGAGGCCTCGCTCTATAGCATAAGCGTGCCGAGTCGGAGCCGAGGGATCGGCTCCGAACCCATCAGTCAGAATGTAGGCGAGATGGATCCCAAACATCTGAAGTTATGGTGAGTACATAACTAAAAGTTTTCACCTGTGCATCTGTGATTTCCGGGACACTGCACTTTTCCGGTATTGTCGTGGGCCCTTTTGAAGGTGAGAGGGAGGTGAAGTTTGCACTGAATCTGTCTGCCGGTATATTGGCAATATCAGTAGGTTCAGTATATTTTGTGCTATTTTGCAGTATCTCAGAGGACGTCTGCGAGTTGCCACTTAGATTCTTGGCATAGCTAAAGAAGGCTTTGTGGTTATCTTTCGAATCCTTGGCTTAGGTTCATAGGTTGGTACTAGGTTATCAGCTTCTACAGATCTCCAAGCCCTAATCTCAGATTCAGGGCTTACCTGTATCTGTCTCCTGTGGAGAAGTTTTCTTTTAATCAGAACATTTCCAGGATGAATGAGGTGTTTTATAGGGAAAAAAATGAAGGTCCCCCTTGAATAGAGGAGATATGTTAAAAACAGATATGACTCGTTCTGAAATAAACTCCATAATATTATCTGTGAACTACAAAGCCGAAACAGAATTTGCACACAGAATAGCGGGTGATTTCAACAGAGCTGAGCTTAAGGAGGTGCTACCCCAGTATGTGGATTTCCCCATCAGAAGGGAGAATACCTTAGACAAAGCTTACTGCAATATTAAAGGAGCCTTTAAAGCTTTGAAGCACCCCAATGTAGACAGCTGTGATCACACTGGCATAGGTTCATAGGTAGGTACTAGGCTATCTGCCTGAAGGCATTTATAAGCCTAGCCAGAATGTTTTGGCGTTCGCAACCTCCTTAGATTAGTTACCTGTGCCTCTGTCCAGCAGAGCCACTGAAGTGATCTCTGGGGTAAACTTTGCTTCCCATCCACTCGTCAAGGTTTCTTTTGAAGAGTGTTGGTGAGGAGGTCTGCCTAATGTAGATTGAAATCTTGTTCCAAAGCATGGGAAGTCTCTGAGACTGGAATCTATCCCTCCAGCACGTCCTATTTATTGTTGTGGTGAGGTTTAGATCCCTAGAGCGTGTGGCTTGAGGGGATAAGGTTTTCTTTAGGTGGAGCATGTCCATCAATTCTGGGTTGGACATGGCCTTGTATATGTCAGGCAGAGATCACCTCTTGAGTAGGCGGTATGCAACCGAGTACAGCTGGATTTTCTTCAGTCGAGCTGCATAGGGCATCTGTTTGAGGCCAGTGATCCTCTTGGTGAGGTACTTCTGTGGTCTTTCCAGCTGTTGCAGGTGTCTTATAAGGTACATCCCAAATGGGGCTTTGTACTCTGTGATGGGTCTGATGAGTAGAGGGGCACAATGACCTCTTTTGATCTGGATGCGAACCCTTTTTGATTAGGTGGGCCACGAAGAAGGATTTTCTAACCACTTTGGCAATGTGATTGTCAAAGGTGAGATTACTGTCTACTTGGGTCCCCAGATCCCTTATTACCACCTATGTGGTAGTTTGTGGGTACTTAGTTTTTTCCAAAGGGCATGACTATGCACTTTTGGGCATTTAGCTTGAGGCCGTGATTTTGACACCAGTTTATCTGTCTGTGAGACCCTTTTGGAGGATGTCTGTGTCAGCCAGAGAATTAATTATAGCCCCCTAGTTTGCATTCATCTGTGAACTTGGTCAGTCATAGTTCTTCTGTGCTTGCCTGTACCTCTGAGAAGTATATGCTGAACAGGAGGGGACCTAGGACTGAGCCCTGGGGAATGCCATTTGTAACCGGTTTAGAGTTAGACTTGGCTCCCGGAACTCTCGCCATGTGGGTTCTGTCTGTGAGCCAGTTGGCAACCCATCTTGTGACGGGGTTTATGTTCAGGCTGGTGAGCTTGTCTATAATACCAGAATGGGGAATGGTGTCGAAGGCCTTAGCGAGTTCTAGGTTGGCTGTGTACCACCTTTCCCTAGTCTATAGCCTTGGTAACTGTCTCAAAGAAGTCCACCAGGTTTAGGAGGCATGATCTGCCCTTAACAAAGCCGAACTGGGTAGGATCCAGTGTTTGGAGGTTACCAACGTCTGTTAATGAGTTCCATGATGATATGCCCCATAGCCTTGCAGACCAAACTAGTCAGGCCTATAGGGCGATAGTTCCCGGGGTCTGTTGTGGCTCCATCTTTGTGGAGCAGAATAACCACGTAGCCTGTGGAGAGGCGGAGTTTGAGCAGTGTGTTTAGGTGAGGGGTTAGTCAGTCTTTGAGCTCGTGTAGGACGTAGCCTGGGACACTGTCCGGTCCCATTGATGCTATGTTTTTGGCTTTGGAGAGGGCCGTTTTAACCGGCGTGTCTGTGATTTCAGAGACTCTACATTCTTCTGGTATGGTTATGGGCCCTTTTGGGGGTGAGAGGGGGGTGAAGTTTGCGCTGAAGCTGTCTGCCAGGATGTTGGCGATATCGGTCGGTTCAGTGTTATTTTGTGCCATTCTGCGCCAACTCCGAGCAGATCTGAGCATTACTACTTATATTCTTGACATAGCTAAAGAATGTCTTGTGTTTATCTTTGGAGTCTTTGGCAATTTTTCTTTCAAAGCTCGCCTTGGATGATTTTATGAGGGATCGTAGTTTCTTGCTGATACTGATCAGGGATGTCTTCCCTTCTTGGGATTTTACTCTTTTCTGTACTAGTTTCCTCCTTCTGTTGTATAGCTTGTTTATGGCATGAGTCCACCAGACAGATTTACTTTTCTTGGAGGAGTGAGTCTTGGTTTTGCTTGGGATGGCACGATCCATGCATTCTTGTAGGTGCCCGAAGAATGTATTAGTAAAGGATTTTGCAGCTTGGACAGAGTTATCCTTCAGCATGGGGGCTTTGAAACTTTCCACCTCAAGTCTTAAGTAATGTGAAGTTTGCTTTTGAAAAGTTTTTCGCTGTGGTTTCCTTGTCCGGGTGTGGGGGCGGAATGTGGATATCCAAAGTCATTTGTTTATGGTCAGATCTAACCAGCAAGGGGTTGACCTCCAGTGTGGAACAGTGGTCGCCCATGTTGATGGTGATCGGGTCCAATATGTTGTCACCTCCGGTGGGAGTGTTGACCAGTTGAACCAGGGCGTTTGAGTTTATAAATTCTAGGAAATGTTGGGCAAGATGGTTAGTACTTGAGTAGTTCTCCAAGTTAATGTTTAGGTAATTGAAATCACCCAATATTAGGGTGTTTGGTAGGACCTTCGTTTCCCAGTGTTTTCAGAAACGTGGAATGAGGGTCCTGGGACATGGTGGGTGATTTGTAGCAAGCTACAATTTGAATTGCAGTTTTGCCCATTGTTAGTTGCACGTGGATGATCTCTGAAGCATCGTGCTGTGCCACTAACTTGGAGGTGTGGGTGTCCTTGATGAATATGGATACACCCCCACCTTTTTATTTCTGTTTGGGTTCTGTGGCTGAAATGTATGGTATGAGTTGTAGCCTGGTAGTGCTGGGGTGCTCTCTGGAACCTTAAACCAGGTTTCTGTTACTGCACAAATATTGATTTTCTCCATACTGAGGAGTGCCTCGAGTGTGTGCATATTTTGAGGTTTAGACTTCGGGCATTGAGTAGCATTAGCCTCAGTTTTTTGTTACTTGTGCTGTTTACGGCGGTGGGTTTGTCTTTTGAGCCACGCATAAAAAAGGCACTATGGGGGTGGCAAGAACCTTGGCCAGTATTCGAAAGCCTAAGGGTGACAGGTGCAAGCCCTCTCTAGCGAAGCAGCGTGGCTTGTCGAGCATGTCATCACAGGCGGACAGACACTGGATTCCCTTTGAATGACACCAGAAACTTGGCCAATTGTTGAAATCGAGAATTTTTTCTTTATACAGTTGTGGTATTCTTGGTGAGGGCAGGATGCTGGTCAGGGTCATACCGGCCTGGGCTATGTGATCAGAGAGCTATTCCATGTCTCTCCATGTAGTCCAGGGAGGTATGGCTCGGGTCATTCACACCAACATGGACAATGACAGAGTCATATTTGTACTTGTTCTGGAGTGACCTGAGTGCTTGTGTTATGTGGTGGATCCTGGCACCTGACAGGCAGCTATAACAGTAACCTTCTTATTCAGCCTAGTGAGTGGGAAGTCAGTGTGCCTGACTATAGAGTCACCTATTACTAGTTTGTTGGGTATGTTATTTTGCCTTAAGGGCTGTGATTACATGGAACACTGGTTTTGTGATATATGTGTTTCATGGTTTGTGTTGGGAGGGTGGAGGTTGCTTGGTTGTTTGCTTTTGTTTACCTGTAAGACTGCTTTGATCAGAGAAAAAACAACAGCTAAACCGATCAGATTCTGGCTGGACGGTTCCATGGATTGCCTTCAGGACTGTTTCAATACCACCTGCTGGGAGGTCTTCAAAGAAGCGGCTATGCACAACCTCCAGTTAGACATAGACATCTATGCTGAATCATTTCTTGTCTACATAAATAAATGTGTGGAGAATGTAACTACCATGAAAGCCATCACTGTAAGAGCTAATCAGAAGCCCTGACTCCCTAGGAATGTCTACAAGCTCCTGAGGGAAAGAAACAGCCTTCAAGGCAAATGACAGAAAGGTTAAAGGTGCAAAACATAAGTCAAACCATATTATAAAATTTGCTGATACCACAGTTGTGGGTCTCATTAGTGGTGGGAATGAATATAACTACAGGGATGAGGTGTGAACGCTTTGATTGCATGGTCAGACAGGAACAATCCGCACCTGAATGTTAATAAGACCAAAGAAATGAGTATGGACTTAAGGAGAAGACAACAGTTAACCAACCACTCACTATCAAAGGGGAGGTAGTAGAGAAAGTCAAAACAACCAAGTTCCTGGGCCTTCAGATCTCTGGACTCTCCTGGGCTGCTAATACCACCCATATAGTCAAGAATGCTCAACAGAAGCTTCACCTCCTGAGAAAGTTCAAAAAGGTCAGGCTCCCATTGTCTGCTCTTACCACTTTTTACAGGGGAGCTATCGAGAGCATCCTCACCAGCAACTTCATAGCATGGTTTGGCAACTGCACAGTTGCTGAGAAGAAGAAACTGCAGAGGGTGGGTGAGGGTGGTTGAGAATGTCTTGGGCACAAACTTCCCTTCTACCCGGGAGCTTTCTTTACAAGAGCAAGAGAGAAGAACATACAACATACTTACCGATTTGACCCATCCGGCCCACAACTGGTTCTCAACTTGCATCTGGAAGGAGGTACTGCAGCTTCCACTGTAGGACTACCAGGTTCAGGAAAAGTTTGTATCCTTCAGCTGTAAGAATAAACACGGGCACCAACCATACCTGATACATTGAAGCCTCTCTTTTCATTTAATCCTGCTGCTCTGAGCAATTACCACTAGCATTACTATTATGCAGTATGATGGGTGTACTGAGTCATGTCTAAGGTTAACAAGTGCAGTGTGGTAACTAAACAGCTGCTATTCACTAGTATATTAATTCTCTATCTTAGCAGTGTAGGGGTTTGATGGATATTTGTTATTTATCACTGGATAATGGGTATTGAATGTGTTTATGTAATGTGAGCTACCTCTTGCATGTCATGCATTCTATTTTCTTTCCTGCTTATTCTTTGATACCACTGTATGTGTGTAATTTGCACTGCATTTCTCCCATGAGCTGACATTTGTAATTTCATTTACGCTGTACTTGTGTGGTCCTAAATGACAAAGTTTCTTTGAATCTTTCTACACCCATTCCTTCCATTCTGCCAGCACTGATAGATGTGCTAAATGCAGCTGTAATAACTCTGAAACCCAACTGTAAATCTCTAAGAAGGTAGAGAAACTAAGCTACCTTATACTAGTAAATTTCTTTTGTCTTACCTTTGATCTGATCCAGCAGCAGTATCTGTTCCCTTCCTAGCTTGTAATAGAGTGCTTCATAATACAAACTCTTCTAGGGACAAAGATTCCAAGGTATTGAATTATTTGGGTATGTGAATGTTTCTTCTTCTCCCACTTTAGCTTTCAGAATTCTTAATTGTCGATTATGCATGTGGAAGTTTATGCTGAGTTATATTGACAGTCACAGTTTTCTGCCACTCTTCCTGTAGAAGATAGCTCCTTTCTAAATCCTAGTTCTACCCTTTTGCAGGTATGTAAACGTGCTTCTGTGTGATTGTGCAGATACTGTTCTGGGGCGATTGGTACTGCTGCAGTTTTGAGGGAGATGTGCCTGGGTTACGTAACCAAAAGTTTGCTGATTGAGGGTAAAATCTGAAATTTTAGTTTCTGCCTTGGACAAAGATTGTTTGGCATGTCTGCCCCCAGGTTTTCAAACAATTTAATGAAAGCAGGAAATGAATGCAAGGATTGTCTTAAGATTTTTCAGATTCTCCAGTATAAATCTTTCAATTCTCCATCTTGTTTAAAAATCCAAACAAATAGTCCACGCCGTATTCTGGCAAACCGGGAAGAAAAAATAGATGGCTGGAAGGAATAATAAGAAACAGAAGTGCTTTCAGAAAAAAAGGACAGTCTAATAATTCAGAATGACTATGCCAGCTTTCTCACCCTCCAATCCACTTTACAAATCTGTCCCAGTAACTATTAACATTCTCCATTGGTGCCACATTGTTTCACATTCTTGGCTTCTAAGGATTGTTCAGAAAGGTTACAGTTAGCAATGCAAACAGAATTTCCTTTCAGTGGAATACCTTTACACCATCCACACTAAACAGAATTGTTTCCTCAAGTACTTGTTGCATTTGCACCCCCTAGAAGTCTTGGAACTAGTGCTTGTAATTTAATGACGCTAAGGCTTCAATGCCAGAATATTCCTTATCCCAAAGGGAGTGTCATGATAGCATTAGACTTAAAATATGCTTATCGTATTCTCATTGGTATATGCTTCAGGAAGTCTCCCAGATTTTCTGTCTCTGGGTCATGTTCACTTCTCTGTGTGATGCCCACCACTGCTACCAATATGTGATGGCCACCAATCTGTGCTGTCCCCACGCTGGGTCAGTAATCAAGGAGCCTTAATCCTCACCACTGACACTGGAGAGGGACATGCACTTGAAGTATGAATGGGCACAATCAGTATTTCCAGATGCAGACCTCTCTGCATCAAGTACAGTTTCCCTTAAGAGCACACAGCCCGAGGTCTGGATGTCTCTATATCTGTTTCCCTCCAGATCTTCTATAAGATTCCCTACTGGTACAGCTGTAGAGTTAGGTCCTCATCCGAGTGTCCAAGCCAAGTCCTCCAGCACCCTCTCTGTGAACCCAGTGCTTCGTCTCCCTGCCCCAAGTAGCGAACACACACACACACACACACACACACACACACACACACACACACACACACACACACACACACACACACACACACACTGGGAGGGGCTGGCACAGATGTACCTGCTGTGACCCCCCCAGACACTTCACAATCAGCCACTCTAAGGCCCTTAACAAGGGGTGTCCAATTATACTATGTAATATTAATACTAATACAAATAGTAGCAGTTCACCATGACGACTAGGCCTTCTGGAGTGACTCGCACCAAATAAATATAAACGCACAAACTCAAAGGTTAAATACTTTCTGCAAGAATCAGCCACAATAAAAGTTTTAAATATATTTTATAATAAATAATAGCATGAAAATACTGAATATATTCACAGTAAAGCACTGAGTTCAGATCACACGAAATATTGAAAAGAAAGTTGATGGACAGACTCGGACAAATAAAGAAAAACAATATCTAAAGCAAGCTTCACTATATTCCTTACTGAATCTAAGAGAATCACTGTTCCCTTGTTAAGTTGGTTACTTCTACAAGGCAAGATGCTGGGGGTGAGGGTTTTTCTAGTTAGGCTTCCCAAACAAAATACTCAGTTACTCTGATTTTCTCTTTCTAATATCTAAAATATAATTTCCAAGAGGGCTGGCAGAATGACCTCATCTGGTCACCTGATTCTAGGTTCTCACAGTATTCCCCTTTGAAGCTGAGGCATAAAGTTAGCACAAACAGCCACAATACATATCTAGATGTTTGCCAGTGCCTGGGGCCTCCCCTCTCTGAGCTAATGGACAAAGAAGGTCTTCCTCAGACCAGATGACTCCGGTCCTATTCAGCACCGTGGCATTTTTAAAAGCTTTGCAGCTCATTTACATTTCCCTTATTTTTCTTAGTTTAACCTCTGCTGTGCCAGTATCCTCTAGTAAAACATATACATTTAATTCATCTGCAAAATACATGTACATTTCTCTTCATTTCAGCATAGTGCACTGTTGATGCATTTCAGCACAAGCGAAGCTCACAAGCATCTGTACAGAATCAGATGTTCTTCGTGTTTCACTGTTGCAGTCATTACATTTGGGTAATCTCCTGGCAGGTTGCCCTCAGTCGGCCTGAATTCCAAAGTCTTGGGTCCTGCATCGGTTGCTGTCTCCTCTTCCATGACATCAGGTCGTCAGGGGTATAAAACATGCAGCCGACGCCATTTTCGTTAGTCTTTCTTGCCATGCGGTGCCCGAAGCAGAAGCATTTCGCAAGTGCCAGTCGGCCGACTACTGAAATATTAGAGTATGAGTTTCAGAACCGAAGTCTTCACAAAAGCTAAGTACACCGTTGGGGAAACTTTTTTCTTGCTCCATACCGATGTCAGAAAAAGTTAATAATTGTATTACTTGTGGGAAGCAAATACCTCCTAAAGATTTTCATTTATACTGTATTCCTTGCCTAGGCCCTGATCACAGCGTGCCTGGCTGTCAGTTTTGTGCTAGATTTAACCAACGCACTACTAAGCGTCGGTATAGTTTTGCCTCAAAATATTTTGGAAACCAATTTAACTACCCAGAAATGTCGTCTGATAGCAATCCGACTGCCGGAGTACATAAACGCAAAGAAAAGGACAGAGAAAGGCAGTTGAGATCCAAAACCGAAGAAGCGTCCCCAAAGTCAGTCGCCGGTACTCAGTGAGGCACTTTCGCAGCCCCTGATATCCGCTACCTTCGAGTCACAGGCTTCTACCGACACCCATGTGGAGTCCGGCATGCCACAAGATACTCAAGTTATTAGACTGACGGATGTATCTCCCTCGGATGGGTCTAGAGCCGCTGAGCAGGCATCAGATTCTGAGGGTGTATTCAGACCTCAACATTTGTATATCAAACCGACAGCTGCAAAACCAAAGACAAAAGCAACTTCTAAAACTAAAAAACCGACACATGAGCCATGTGCACAGGCATCTATGCCTAAAAAACAGATGATCAAAATGGCTGAAGACCTCATTACCTTGATCAGGGTACCCATCCCCTTCCAGATAAGAGGCCCAGGCAAGACACTGATTATGAATCTTCAGATCAGGTTTCTATTTCTTCTGATTCCTCTTCTGATCAGGAATTATCTATACCTCCCTATGAGGTTTCTGATGCAGAGGAGTCTATACCATCTGCATCTCCTCCTGAGGATTATTCATTTGGAGAAACCTTGCATACTTTGAGGGAGCATTTTCACTGGGAGAGTCAAGATTTCTCAGAATCAAAGAAGAGGCTCAGAGATTTCCTTCTTTCTCAGCACAGGCCTTTAGCCATTCCCCCTGTTTTAGACATTGTGGATGATGTGTTTTCGGAGTCAAGTTTGACCCCTGACTCCTTACCTCCGGCTCCAAGTAAGCCTGACAGATATTACAGGGTCCCTGACTTGCATACATTTTTATTTAGAAACCGTGCTGCTGATCCTGAAACTATTTCACAGGGTCCAAAGGGAGTTAAGGCCTCAACAGCAAAAATTCCTACCCCCTCTGACAGAGATTCAATGGCACTGGACAGATGGGGAAAAAAGGTTTACATATCTGCAACCTTGGCAGTCAGGGCCTTAAACTGTCAATTTCATATGCTTAAGTATCAACTACATGTTATGGGATTGCTGAAACAGAAAATTATGTTGATTTCTGAATGTGCAGAAAATAAAGAATTGTAGGAATTATTGCATGCAGCTGAACAGGTTGGTAAGCATACTTTGCAATGTGGTTTTGACTCCTTAGAGGCCTCCTGCAGCACCGCTGTTACTGGATCTGTGATTAGGAGGCATGCCTGGCTAAAGGAACAAAATTGGCCTGATCATGTTAAAGCTAAATTGCTAAATGTACCTTTACAGCATGATTCTCTGTTTGGTATTAAGACAGAAAGGTTTTAAAGAAAATAGAAGACAAAGCTAAGTCTATGCAAACTGTTAGACTTCTTACAAGTGCTGCCACCAAGGTTCAGTAGACACTGGCCTACAAAAATGTGGTCCTTTCCTGTGTCAGACAGAGCTCAAAGGGGCAAATCCAGACGCCCTAAGGGTTCCAGATACCAGGCACAAGATTCATACAGGTCAAAGCAATGGGACGTTTCTACCTCCAAATCTGGAGTAGATAAAGCACAACCCTACAGAAAACAGTCCCAATGATTTCCCTCTGCCTTCACCAAGCACTTATCTTTTGGCAGCACCCTTAAGGGTAAAATTAGCACTTTTTGCTCAAAAATGGTAGTTAATAACCCAGGACAAGTGGGTACTAAACATAGTATCACAGGGATACAGATTCCATTTCCACACACTGCCAATGGCAGACGGTTGGCCAGATCTGCCAAAAAATCAATGGGCAGAGGCACAGAAACAGGTTACGTCCCTCATGGATATGGGGGCCATTTAGCCAGTACCAGAACAGGAAAAAGGAAAAGGCTTTTACTCAAGACTGTTCTTGGTACCCAGAAAGGACAAGGCCTGGTGGCCAATACTGGATTTATTGATTTTTTACACATACCTGGACATTCCAAAATTCAAAATGCTGACCTTGCAGCAGCTGCTGCCCATGCTGGGCAAGAATGCTTGGTTGGTGACATTGGACCTAAAAGAGGCATACCTGCATGTCCCAATAAGACAATCGTGCAGAAGATACCTCAGATTCAAGGCTGGCTTAATGCATTACCAATTCTCTGCACTGCCCTTTGACTTATCTACTGCACCCAGGGTCTTTACAAAGTGCCTGGCACCAGTAATTGCATTTTGCAGACAAAGTAGTATACAAATATATCCTTACTTGGACGACTCTCTCATTCAAGCAGAGAAACAAGGGCATTGTTCTTCGACACCTGGCGTTTGTGAAAAGGCTTCTAACATACCTAGGGTACACAAACGAAAAGAAATTCCAACTGGTACCCTCTCAAAAGATAACATTCCTGGGTGCAAGGGCTTACCTCACGCCAGACAAGCAAAGGCAACTGAATACATACTTCAAACTGATGGCAATAAAAACCCAGTTATCTGCAAGACAAATTCTGCAGGCTTTGGGATTCATGACATCCTGCATCCTACTGATTCCATATGCAAGACTGCATATGAGGAAACTTCAATGCTACCTAAAAAGTTTATGGAGTCAACATTCTCACAGTCTGGAAACTGATTCCTCTCATTCCCTGCCTACAACAGGAGTTTGGTGGGCAAAGGCATGTCACCAAAACATGGGACAGGCCTTCACTCTACCCCCTGCCAGCCAAACCTTTAACAGATGCATCAGATTATGCCTGGGGGGGCCCACATGGCAGGAAGATGCATTCAGGGCATATGGACCCCAAAACAAATGCATCTACATATCAACCAGAAAGAGATGCTAGCTGTTCAAAATGCCCTAACAGCTTTCAAGGACTTACTTCATCCAGGACAACTACTGATAAAGATGGACAACACCATGGTCATGTGATATATAAACAAGCAAGGGGGCACACACTCATACCCCCTTTGCAGATTAGCCATGGGACTATGGGACACAGCTTTGACCTACCAAATACATCTTCAAGCTCAGTTCCTGCCAGGAAAGCAAAATACTCTGTCAGACGATTTAAGCAGAAACCTGATGGATCCTCACTAGTAGAAACTAAATCCACAAGTCTTCAGGATGATAAAGAAATGGGGGAGCCCAGACATAGATCTATTTGCCTTTCCTCAAAATTATCAATTGAAAAGATTCTGCACAAGGACTTATCACAGACAAGCATGGAAAGTGGACGCCCTAGCTTTCATTTGGAAAAACCTGTCAGTTTATGCCTTTCCTCCTCTGCCTCTTCTTCCCAAGGTTCTCCTAAAAGTCAGACAAGAGAAACCAAAGATATTAATTGCCCCGGACTGGCCCCGCCAATACTGGTACCGAATCGTAAGGAACTTGTCTCAAAACCCAGCTTGGACCTTACCTCAAAAACCTCAACTACTGTCCCAACAAAACAATCAGATCCTGCACAATCAACTCCAGACACTGAATCTAGCAGCATGGATGATCATGTAGTTATACAAACAACTCCTCTAAGTAAAGCTGTGATGGATGTCATTTTGGAAGCCAGAAGGCCTAGTACTAGAAAATCTTATGCTGATAAATGGAAAAGATTTTGTGCTTGGAATCAAGCACAAGGAAGTGATACAGCAGAACCCAAGTATTCCTCCGATATTACAATAATTAACTGAGATGATTGACAAAGGCCCATCTTTCTCATCAATTAAAATCCATGCCTCTGCCATTTCGGCTCATTAGAATACAGAGCCACCAATCTTTTCTCATCCTTTACTAAAGCAGTATCTTAGAGGATCCAAAATTTTAAGGCCTCCTAGAAGATCACCATTACCTGCATGGGACCTCAATTATGTATTGGAAAAGCTCACCCTGCCTCCATATGAGCCAGCTGCTACCGCTGATATAAAGTTCTTATCATGGAAAACATCTCTTCTACTAGCAATTACTTCAGCAAGAAGAGTTTCAGAGCTACATGCCCTCATGGCTGTAGAGCCTTTTATCATATTTTACCCAGACAGGGTGTCTCTGAGGACAAATCCTACATTTATGCCTAAGGTGGTTTCCAGTGTGGCTCTTAACCAAGCAATTCAGCTGCCAACTTTTTATCCAAATCCATAGAACAAGAGGGAAGAGAATTCTGCATTCCTTGAACGTACACAGACAGCTAAGATTCTACTTGAGCAGGACTAAAGCTCTAAGAAAAACTGAGCAATTGCTAGCGACTTATGCTGCAGGATCAGAAGGAAAGGCTATTTCAAATCAGACAATTTCAAAGTGGATAAGCCACTGCATCCATTTCTGCTACTTACACCATGGTAAACCTGTGCCCCAAGGGCATTAGGTCTCATTCCACCAGAGCTACAGCTACTTCAGCAGCCTTTCTCAGAGGAGTACCAATCAAAGACATTTTAGAGGCTGCTACTTTGAGTTCTGTTCACACTTTCATAAAGCATTATCATTTGCCTCTCTACTCTTTAAGTCCAGGGCAGGCTTTGCCACTGCAGATGTTCATCGTGTTTCACTGTTGGTCATTACACTTGGGTTAGCCTGCTGGCAGGCGACCCGTAGTCAACCCGAGTTCCAAAGTCTTTGTCTGGCGTCTGTTGCTGTCGCCTCTTCCCTGACGTCAGTGCGCCAGGGGAATAAAAGTTGCAACAGACGCCATTTTCTTCAGTCTTTCTTGCCGCGCGGTGCCCGAAGCATAAGCAGTTCACAAGTGCCGGAGTTTTTCAAAATTGAATTTCGGAACCAAAGTCTTCAATAAAGCTAAGTACCCTGCTGGGGAAACTTTTTTTCTTGCTCCAGACTGATGTTAGTAAAAGTTAATAATTGTATTTCTTGTGGGAAGCAAATACCTCATAAGGACTTTCACTCTTACTGCATTCCTTGCCTAGGCCCTGACCACGACATCACTAGTTGTCTGTTTTGTGCTAGATTTAATAAACGCACCATTAAACGTCGGTTTGATTTTGCTTTACATTATTTTGGACAAAGATTTAATTACATAATGCCGTCGGAGCAACCGACAACTGGAATGTATAAAAAACGTAGAGACAGACAGGCATCCGAGGTCCAAAACAGACGAAGCCTCTTCTAGGTCAGTCGCCGGTTCTCAGTGAGGCGCTTTTGCAGCCCCTGACACCCGCTACCTCAAAGCCACAGGCCGCCTCCGACTCCCACGTGGAGACAACTAGGCCTGTGGAAACTCAAGGTATTGGGCTTACGGAAACTAATCCCTCAGATGGGTCCGGAGCCGCTAAGCAGGCATCGGCTTCTGAGGGTGTTTTCAGACCTTCACAACTTACCATTAGATCTACAGCCAAGACAAAAGTACCATTAAAGACAAAGAAGCAAGTACAGCATTCTCCTGGACAGTCCTCCATGCCTAAGAAACAGATGCTTAAAATGGCCGAAGACCTCATTACTCTAATCAGGGGTTCCCATCCCCCTCCTGAGAAAAGGCCTAGGCAGGATACAGTCTATGATTCCTCTGATCAGGTTTCTATTTCCTCTCTTTCCTCTTCAGACCAGGGATGCTCTCTACTCCCCTATGAGGATTCTGATGCTGAAGAATCTATCCCTTCAGCCTCTCCTCCTGAGGATTATTCTTTTGGGGAAACTTTACATACCATGAGGAAGCATTTCCGTTGGGAAAGTCAGGATTATTCAGAATCCAAGAAAAGGCTCAGGGATTTCCTTTTTTTGCCTCAGCACAGGCCCCTGGCTATTCCGCCTGTGCTAGATATTGTGAATGATGTGTTCTCTGAATCCAGCTTATCTCCTGATTCTTTGCCCCCCCTGCACCAGCCAAGCCAGATAGGTATAGAGTCCCTGACTCTCACAAGTTTCTTTATAAAAACCCTTCTGCTGATCCAGAAACTATTTCCCAGGGTCCAAAAGGGGTTAAGGCTTCCATTGCAAAAAATCCAGTACCCTCTGACAGAGATTCCAGAGCTTTGGATAGATGGGGAAAGAAAGTTTACACTTCTGCAACTTTAGCAGTAAGGGCTTTAAATTGCCAGTTTCACATGCTTAAGTACCAACAATATTTAATGGCACAGTTAAAACAGAAAATGTTTGCAAGCTCAGAAGCTCCTGACTGTAAAGAAATGCAGGATTTATTGCATGCAGTTGAATAGGTGGGAAAACATACTCTGCAATGTGGTTTTGATTCTTTAGAGGCCTGTTGTAGAGCCGCTGTTACAGGCTCTGTGGTTCGAAGACATGCTTGGTTAAAAGAACACAGTTTACTTGATCATGTTAAGGCAAAATTATTGGATACTCCTTTACAGCATGATACCTTGTTTAGTGTTAAGGCAGAAGAGGTGTTAAAGAAAATGGAGGATAAAGCTAAATCTATGCTAACAGTCAAATATTTCTTACAGAGGTACAGCCACCTCGATTTAGCAGAAATTGGCCAACAAAGAATTGGTCCTTACCAGTGTCAGACAGGCCACAGCGAGGCAGATACAGACGCCCAAGAGCAGATCTCAACCCCAAGGCTCTAACAGACGACACTGGGGCACCTCAACCCCAAAAGGAGGTGAGGACAAGTCTCAACCTTACAGGAAACAGTCCCAATGACTTCCCCTTCGTACGCCAAGCACTTCCCTTTTGGCAGCCCCCTTAGGGGGGAAAACTAGCACTTTTTTTTCTCAAAACTGGCAAACAATCACCTAAGACAAGTGGGTTGTGAATATTGTCTCAAGGTTACAGATTCCACTTTCATACTTTACCAAGGTTAAAAGGAATGCCAGACCTGCCACAGAATCAGTGGGCAGAGGCACAAAAACAAATTTCAGCCCTCATGGGCATGAGAGCTATTCAAAAAGTACCACAACAGGAACAAGGACAAGGATTTTACTCGACTCTTCCTGGTCCCCAGAAAGGACAAGGCCTGGAGTCCCATGCTAGACCTTTCAATTGTAAATACTTACCTGGATATTCCGAAATTCAAAATGTTGACATTACAGCAGCTTCTACCCATGCTGGGCAAGAAGGCTTGGCTTGTTACTCTGGACCTCAGAGGCATACCTGCTTGTTCCTATCAGACAAAATTGCAGAAGATATCTCAGATTGAAAGCTGGCACAATGCATTACCAATTCTCTGCACTGCAGTTTGGCTTATCTACTGCGCCCAAGGTCTTTACAAAGTGCCTGGCACTAGTAATTGCATTTTGCAGACAAAAAGGATTTCAAATATATCCTTACCTGGACGACTGCCTCATTCAAGCAGAGACAAAGGACACTCTTCTACAGCATCTGGCGTTTGTAAAAAGGTTGCTAATTTCTCTAGGGTACACAGTAAACGAAAAGAAGTCAAAACTAGTGCCCTCACAACAGATTATATTCATGGGTGCCAGCTTAAATACAACGGCCCAGATGGCTTATCTCATGCCAGACAAATTCGCTTAACTCAATATTTTCAATTACTGGCAAAAAAGTCCCATCTCCCTGCAAGAAAAATTCTGCAGGCCCTGGGATTCATGGCATCCTACATACTACTAATACCATATGCCAGACTGCATATGAGGAAATTACAGTGGTACCTAAAAAGTGTTTGGACTCAGCACCCATACAGTTTAGAAGCAGTAATACCAATGATTCCCTGCCTACAACAGGAGTTTTGATGGTGGGCACAAGCATGTCACCTAAACAAGGGTCAGCCTTTTTACCCTACCCACAGCCAGGCAAACTCTAACAACAGATGCTTCGGATTACGCCTGGGGAGCACACATGGCAGGAAAATGCATTCGGGGCAAGTGGACCACTGACCAGATGCATCTTCATATCAATCAGAGATGCTGGCTGTTCAGAATGCCCTAACAGCTTTCAAGGACCTTCTGCATCCAGGACAATTATTATTAAAGACCGACAACACCACAGTAATGTGGTACATAAACAAGCAAGGGGGCATTCATTCATATCCCCTATGCAGGCAAGCCATGACCTTGTGGAACACAGCTCTAACGTATCAAGTTCATCTGCAAGCACAGTTTCTGCCAGGAAAGAAAAATACTCTGGCAGACGATCTAAGCAGAAATATCATGGACCCTCACAAATGGAAACTGAATCCACAAATCTTCAGCATGGCAACGCAAAAATGGGGATGCCCAGACATAGATCTTTTTGCCTCCCCACTGAATTGCCAACTACAAAAATTCTGCACAAGGACTTAACACACACAAGCATGGAAAGTGGATGCTCTCTCATTCAGCTGGAAAAGCCTAAAGGTTTATGCCTTCCCACCACTGCCTCTCCTTTCAAAGGTACTCGTAAAAGCCAGACAAGAAAAATAGATGATCCTGATTGCTCCAGACTGACCACGCCAGCACTGGTACCCAATCTTAAAGAACTTAGCTCAAGGCCCACCATGGATTTTACCTCAAATTTGACACCTTCTGACTTAAAACAATCAGATCCTGCACGGTCAGCTCAAAACCCTAAACCTGGCTGCATGGCAGATTCATTAGTCAAACAGGCAACACCTCTCTCTAAAGCTGTTATAGATGTCATTTTGGAGGCCAGGAGGCCTAGCACCAGGAAAGCTTACTCAGAAAAATGGAAGAGCTTCTGCGCCTGGAACCAGGCTCAAAGCCTTGACCCTCTTGGCCCAAACATTCCTCAGATTTTACAATACTTAACTGAGATGCTGGACAAAGGCCTATCCTTCTCATCAATTAAGATCCACGCCACTGCCATTTCAGCACATTACAACACGGATCCTCCTTTATTCTCTCATCCCTTGCTAAAGCAGTACCTCAGAGGGGCTAAAAACATAAGACCGCCCTGGAGACCACCAACACCAACTTGGGACCTCAATTTCGTATTGGAAAAACTGACCCTGCCACCTTTTGAGCCAGACAATACAGCCAGTCTAAAATTTTTATCATGTAAAACAGCTCTGCTCCTGGCAGTAACTTCAGCACGAAGAGTCTCAGAGCTACAGGCATTAATGGCAGTGGAACCTTTTATAATTTTTCATCAGGACAGGGTTTCTTTAAGGACAAACCCTACCTTTATGCCAAAGGTGGTATCTAGTGTGGCTCTTAACCAAACCATCCATTTGCCAACTTTTTATCCAAACCCCCAGAATAAAGGGGAGAAACTTCTGCACTCTTTGGACATACACAGGCAACTATGCTTCTACTTGGATAAAACAAAAGCTTTCAGGAAAACTGAGCAAGTGTTTGTAGCATATGCTGCAGGATCACAGGGCAAGGCTATCTCAATGCAGACTATATCCACATGGATAGGACACTGTATTCGTTACTGCTACACACAGCATGGAAAATCAGTCCCTAATAACATTAGGCCACATTCCACCAGGGCAGTAGCCTTTCTCAGTGGAGTACCTACCAAGGAAATTTTGGAGGCTGCAACTTGGAGTTCAGTGCACACCTTTAACCAAGCATTACCACTTGCCTCTTTACTCTAAATCCAGAGCAGGGTTTGCCACTGCAGTTCTGCAGGGCCTCATAGCCAATCCTAACTCTTTATAGACCAGCTACCCAACCTTAGCTTTGGGATTCTACCCAAGTGTAATGACTGCAGCAGTGTAACATGATAAACATAGTACAGTTTTGTACCTACCATAAATGTAGATGTTAGTGTTCACACTGCTGCAGTCCAGGTTACCCTCCCTCCATCCCCTCTGAACTAGCTGGATTTATCTATGCCTTTCTATCCTATAAAACCTTTGTGGTGTATTTGCTTGTAACTGAAGGTATTGTTTTTACTTTATATGTATATTTTTTATTAGCAATATGTATTGCATTTCCTACTTGGGGGCAGCTGACCTCTGGGGCAAGAAAAACTGAAGAAAATGGCGTCTGATGCATCTTGTATACCCCTGGCGCACTGACGTCAGGGAAGAAGCGACAACAACCGACGCCGGACCAAGACTTTGGAACTCTGGCCGACTGCGGGACCGCCTGACGGCAGGATAACCCAAGTGTAATGACTGCAGCAGTGTGAACACTCTAACATCTACATTTATGGTTGGTACAAAGCTGTACTTTTAGCTTCAGCCTCCCAACCATAGCTTTGGGATTCTACCCAAATGTAATGACTGTAACAGTGAAACACGAAGAACATAGTACAGTTGTGTACACTTACCATAAATGTAGATGTTAGAGTGTATTCACTGTTGCAGTCCAGGTTATCCTCCTGCCCATCCCCCTGTCATTCTGGAGTTTATCTATCCTTCT
Organism: Protopterus annectens; assembly: GCF_019279795.1. Taxonomy (NCBI): domain Eukaryota; kingdom Metazoa; phylum Chordata; order Ceratodontiformes; family Protopteridae; genus Protopterus; species Protopterus annectens. The sequence continues at coordinate 542,578,841 of NC_056745.1, read as the reverse complement.
CTGTCTTCTACAACCTATGTGGTGTATTTTCTTGTAGATGAAGGTAAAGTTTATATTTATGCATGTATATGTATAATATATATATATATATATATATATATATATATATATATATATATTTTTTTTTTTTGCTACCTTTCTGGGGGCACCTGACATCTGGGGCAAGAAAAACTAAAGAAAATGGCGTCAGCTGCATGTTTTATACCCCTGACGTCATGGAAGAGGAGACAGCAACCGACGCAGGACCCAAGACTTTGGAGTTCAGGCTGACTGAGGGCAACCTGCCAGCAGATTATCCAAAATATAATGACTGCAACAGTGAATACACTTGAACATCTACATTTATGGTAAGTGTACACAACTGTACTTTTTATATACAAATGACATACAGTTTAAATACATTTGAAATACAAGCATCTTGTATAACTCTGTTTGATATTCCAAAGATGTATCATTCTTAGAAAACCCCCAGTTGGCTGTGCTGGTACTTGCCAGTATCATTACACTCTGCATTACCCTTTCCGTTATCTAAATCTCCAAGAGCATTTACTAAATGCCTAGCTCCAGTCTTGGCTCACTGCAGACTGAATGGCTTTCACTTATTCCATTATTTACACAACTTCATTATCTCAGCAGAGTCTTTTCCAAGATGTCATGAGTCCTTGTCGTAGGTTGCATTTACTGACCATGATAAACACCAACACAGAAGCGCCAACGGACTGACCAGTCAGACATTTATTTACCACTTTCACCCTCATAGTACAGAGGACTTCATGAGAAAAAATGCTTGGTTTTGGTCCTGTTATGTCTCCACTGAATAATATGGGGTTCCAGATTATCATCTTTCGGCTGTTCCCATTAGGGGTCGCCACAGCGGATCACCTGTTTCCATTTCTTCCTGTCCTCTGCATCTTGCTCTGTCACACCAACCACCTGCATGTCCTCTCTCACCACATCCATAAACCTTATCTTAGGCCTTCCTCTTTTCCTGTTACCTGGTAGCTTCATTCTTAGCATCCTTTTCCCAATATACTCAGCACCCCTCCTCAGCACATGTCCAAACCAATGTAATCTTGCACCTCTGGCTTTGTCTCCAAACCTTCCAACCTGGGCTGACCCTCTAATATACTTATTCCTAATCCTGTCCACCCTCGTCACACCCAGTGCAAATCTTAACATCTTTAACTCTGCCACATCCAGCTCAAACTACTGCCTTTTTGTCAGTGCCACTGTCTCCAACCCATATAACATAGCTGGTCTCACTACCCTCTTGTTAGACCTTTCCTTTCAGTCTTACAGGTACTCATCTGTCACAAATCACTTATGACACTCTTCTCCACCCACTCCATCCTGCTTGTACTCTCTTATTCACCTCTCTTCCACACTCACCGTTACTCTGAACTATTGACCCCAAGTATTTAAACTCATTCACCTTCGCCACCTCTACTCCTTGCATCCTCACCATTCCTCTGTCCTCTCCCTCATTCACACACATATATTAAATATATATACAAATAGATAAATGTACAAAATCCACCTTGACTCTATCACACAGTATTTGATTCTGGATTGCCTTCCAGGCACCTTTTAGCTAAAGTCTTTTTTGACGCAGGAGAACATGGATTTTTATCTGGAAACTTTCCTAAGCTTTTCCAGTCAGTGTTGGACTTCTGCAAGAGATTTTTTTCTGGGTTTTATAGTTCATGGCTTCAGTGAGTCTCATGATTCCTCTTGCCAGGTTACACATGAGAATTTATTTATCTATCTTTGTTGACAGAGAAAGTCCGACTTAGCAGATTTGTCTTTGTTGACCCCGAAAGTCCAAGTTACTTTTCTCATGAAACAAACTTGATTACAAGACCGGAATATACAGCAAAGTATTTTACATCAGAAGTAAATGGATTGATACTGCAGAGGTTAAACAGTATTGTAAAGGAGTTTAGTGTTATTTCAGTAAAGAAAGGTTTGCAGGGAGTTCAACATAAGTAATGAAATTAGTTATAAAATTACGTAGGAAGGAAGATTTTAGTATTGTATAGGTTTGTAGAGAGTTCAAGAGATGTTTTCACTTCAGTGGAGCTTTTACTAGAAGTGTCAACCTGATGATGAATATGGGCATGATGAAGACTGGTTAACTCATTCACTCCAGAGCAGCTCAGGAAAAGCTGCCTGCTGAATTCCACCATAGGAACAACAGAGCAGCCTGAGCTCATTTTCAGAAAATCCATTTGTAATACTATACAGAAAACAAATGCTCATAACTCTTTAACTGTAAGAGCTACACTAAAAATGTAAACGCGAAAGTTGTTCAGCAGACACTGACCTTTCCAACAGTGTAAATGTTGATAGTGCATATCAAAGTCATAATAAAATATTTGGCAAGGAATGCTGATATTGTGCAATTTTTTAAATTTTTTGGAAAAGCAAAGCACAATATCTTGGTCTATGTACCATGCAGACCCATACAATTTCAATTTAATTTGTTAGTATGAATGTCAGCTTTAAAATGATACTTTAACCATAACTGTGTGACACTCCTTTCATGAGATATTCACAGAAATATGATTAGTATATTATTTCTCATAATTGATAAATAAACAAAGCATAATATCTCATCACCTGTAAAAGACAGAGCCTACATATCAGTGTAGAAGTTGTGCATCTGAATGTCAGCTTCAAAATGACACATCATTTGTGTGATTACCATGCTCCCTCGCAAAGATATGGGCATAATAATGAGAAGTATTGTAAATGTATAATTTTCATATTTGTACAAGAGTAAACAAACTGTGATATCTGTACGTGTGTACAGTGCCTAGACACAGTTCTTTTACCATGATGTAAGGAGTAACACTGTCTTCAAAATGATGCATTATTTCACACAATGTGGTGCTCCCTTGCAAAGTTATTTACCAAAATATGAAAAAAATCATAATTTCCATAACCTAAGTCGGAAACAAACTTTGATATCTGCCTATGAGTACAACATACAGGTACCATTCTTTTACCATGTTAGAACTATAAATAATCTTTTCAAAATGAGGTATTACTTAGCACATTCAGATGCTCCCTTGCCAAGTTATTTACCAAAATATGAAAAAAATCATAATTTTCATAACCTAAGTCCAAAACAAACTTTGATATCTGCACATGTGTCAAACATACAGGCACAATTATTTTACCATGTTAGAACCAGCAATATTGTCTTCAAAATGAGATATTACTTGGCACATTCAGATGCTCCCTTGCAAAGTTATTTACCAAAATATGAAAAAAAAATCATAATTTTCATAACCTAAGTCCAAAACAAACTTTGATATCTGCACATGTGTCAAACATACAGGCACAATTATTTTACCATGTTAGAACCAGCAATACTGTCTTCAAAATGAGGTATTACTTGGCACATTCAGATGCTCCCTTGTAAAGTTAATGTACCAAAATATGAAAATAAAATCATAATTTTCATAACCCATGTCCGAAACAAACTTTGATATCTGCATACGAGTACAACATGCAGGCACAATTATTTTACCATGTTAGAACCAGCAATACTGTCTTCAAAATGAGGTATTACTTGGCACATTCAGATGCTCCCTTGCAAAGTTATTTACCAAAAATATGAAAGAAAATCATAATTTCCATAACCTAAGTCAGAAACAAACTTTGATGTCTGCCTATGAGTACAACATACAGGTACCATTCTTTTACCATGTTAGAACTATAAATAATCTTTTCAAAATGAGGTATTACTTAGCACATTCAGATGCTCCCTTGCAAAGTTATTTACCAAAAATATGAAAAAAAAATAATTTCCATAACCTAAGTCCGAAACAAACTTTGATATCTGCACAGGAGTACAACATAAAGGCACAATTCTTTTACCATGTTAGAACTATCAGTACTGTCTTCAAAATGAGGTATTACTTAGCACATTCAGATGCTCCCTTGCAAAGTTATTAACCAAAATATGAAAAAAACATCATAATTTCCATAAGCGAAGTCCGAAACAAACATAGATATCTGCAGATGTGTACAACATACAGGCCCAATTATTTTATATGTTGGAACTATCAATATTATACATATACACATACAATACATATTCGATTGTACATGCTAGCACTCTCCTGAAACAGTTCTTTCTCAGCATCTTCACCAGCTTCTTACCACAGTTATTTGCCAAACTCATAAAAATATATTTTACACAACACATTTCATAATAGAGTTGTACTTACCATACTGGTCCCTACTTGGTCATGGGTGTTTTCCATTCTTCTCACAAGCTGCATATTTCCAATTCTGCATAGCTCTCCTCACACCATTGTGGATGTCAGTCAATAACAAGGCAATGCCTTCCTCAGTTAGGTGAATGCCATCCCTTCTGAACAGGTAAACATCTTTTGTGGTGATGCTGTCAGGACAGATTGTAGATCCACCGACCACACAAAATGACAACGTGGCCACCACGACTGCAGGTGTTCAAAAATTGCTCTGATTTGAAACCGCAGCCTTCCCAGTGGTTGACTGATGACATCATTCCTTCCAATGTGCAGCAACAAGGATGTTGGGCTCAGGGTAGATGGAACACTTCTCTTCCAACAACTGCAGTACTCTGCTCCAATGCATACCTCTTCTTGCAGTCCAGTATACCTTCAGACTGGATGTGGAGAAACTCATGTTGTACTGGTTTTCAGTTATGGAGGCATGGCTGGCAGCCCAGTGAATGTAGGAATGGCCACATACCCACACTCTCACTTGTCGTTCTCCTGCTCGTGAAGCCATGTCAGTGTCAGAATGTGGACAAACCTGTACAGCAAAGAAAATGCAAACAGTTTACTACTGATGTTTGACAGATCTATTGGAAAAGTACATATATATGTATATCATAATGCATTACCTGGTTAGACCATCCAAATCTTCACTCCTATCCACAGGGGCATTATTCTTTTCATAAGGTATATAAGTGGTGATGACGCTGCGGAGGTACATACCTACCACCCGTGAAAACACAAAATTACACACGACTGACAAGGGGGCACAGAAAGGGCACATGTAAAGATAAAAAACAGAGTAAGGACTGCAACTCCAATAATATGCCTAGGACAGGCACAGGACCTCAGGCCGTGGGCGTCTGAAGTGTCCCATACCTGTGCTGGCTACCCACTCAGACTGCTGGTAGCAGCAATGACTCCTGACTGCATGCAGTGCCAGCACTCTGCCTTACCTCTACCTTTTCCATGTACATGTGTCCTTTCGGCAATGGTCATAAGGACTGAAAGGGGGGAGCTAATGTAAAGGGTCTTACCCTGACCTACATACATTTACTACACCTGAAGGGAGGGAAACTAAGTGGAGAGCTCAACCAAGACAACATGTGAAAAGACTAATTCTGCCCCAGGCTTTCTTTTTGCATGTGTCCCTTTCCGGGGGGAAACACTGCATCATAGTGGCAGCCCTGAGGCCATTTCTACCTAGGACAGCAGCACAATGGGGCTGAACTGAAGAGTCTCCAAGTTCCCAACTGCAATCCAGGTCGATCACAAGATCCATGGATGGCTGGGTATGCCCCCCGTGATGCACCCACCAACACAAGAGAAGTTGGCATAAATCTCTGAAGAGGAACCTTCCTGACCATACTGATATTCATGTGTATGTGTATATGTGCAAGTACATTATGTACATACATATATATCGATATACACACATATGCACAGATATATATATATATATATATATATATATATATATAAACATCAGAGGTTTTGGAGGATAGCTAGTTGATGAAGAATGGAGGGGGTGGCTTGCAATGACTACAAATAGAGAAAAAACACAATCTGGCTTGTGCATTCATCAAAGTGATAATGACTTCTACTAAAAGTGATAACTCACTGCTGTATTGTAACTGCACTTATTGCTAATGTGATAATGACCTTCCTTTCAGTACTGAAAAGTTATGCATGCTCAGACAAAGGTGATAATTGCTGCACATAACCTGTTGACTAGGCATTCATTATATTACCTTATGCAGCTGTTGTGTAACACAGACTCATTATCAGTAAGGAGAACACCTGAGTAATTCAGTAAAATAGTATAACACTTACATATTACTGAGCCCTTCCTCCCACCTAAATTCCACACATGACTGACAAAGCCAGGAAAAATGCACAAAAAATATGGTAGCTCCATGCTGGCAGTTGTCAACAAGTGATAACTTTTATCTCACTCATGCAACTACTAATCACAAATAGAATAATACAAGCAGAAGTGATTTCTTGTTTGCTTATTTTACATTATTTAATTAATCAGTGGTGTGTCTGATGTCTTATATGCTGTCATATTACACTATAATTACATTTCTGTGCTGTATTCTAAGTAATGTAACCATATGTAATTTTCAGACTTAATTTCTATGTTTCCCCAGTAACCCCTCCAGTTGTTTGCATTGTGTATGCACAAGCACCAAAATGGCACAATAAACTATTTTGCCCAGTGGTCACTTCAGCAGTCAGACCATCTATGCACAAGCACTTCCCTGATACACAATTAATTATTTTCCCAAGCAACATCTTCATTAGTATGTCCAGGTATACATGCATCTAAATAAAATGTTTCACCAAACAAGCCTTCAGTAACATTTCCTAGTATGTACAACCACCAAAATGAAGCATTCACCCAAGTGAGCCCTTCAGTATAATGTATGCACAGGCACCAGAATGAAAGATTTTCCCTAAACAACCATGCAGTAAAACTTCCTCCTATGTACAAGCTCCAACAGGAAAATCAACCAAAATATAATTTCTCTTGGATGGTTGAAAGGTTTGTGCAGTCATCAGTAAAATTATAAAAAATGGACGTAGGACATGTACTCTTCCTTTCTGCAAAATTTTAAGTCACCCCAATTCAGATCTCATTTATGACAGATTTGCTGTAGTAATCACCACTGGTGCAAAAAGAACTCTTGGTGGGGTTGTTGCCCGTCACCTGACTGCACAAGATATTCCCATTCACAACAGCAACATGGATTTCTTACTCTGCTTAGACGTTTCTAAAAATTGCTGAACACCAAGACATGTTACCTAGTCTCTAGATATTGTGTCTTCTGATAGAAGACGTACTTTACCAGTGATTCAGTACAACACAGCCAGCTCCCTAGATGACAAAATGGCCAGATGGATTAGCCAACCATGCAACATCTTTTCTGTGACACTAAAATGTTGGTGTATGCACAAGCACCAACATGAAGCATTTCCCTGAACTACCCTTCAGCAATAGCTCCTAGTGTCTGCAATCACCAACATAAAGTAGTCACACAAGCGAAGCCACGCTTCATAAGCAATACAATGCATCTATGAGAAACACCATCTTGGTTACCTGTCTAAAAAGACAATAAAAAATAAATAAATAAATAAAAACATACAAAGAATTTGCCAGGCCAAATAAACGAGGCAAAGAAATCTCAACATTCTGCAAAAATATGTACAGCTGAGATGCCTCCAGCTCTCATGCACAGCAAATGCTTCTCATAAAGCAAGAAGGATTTGATGTCAATATCGCATCCAACTGACAACATCCGCTGGATAATGAAGAAAAGCAAGAGTGCAAGAAAATATAATAAATATATATATAAAACATTGGACTGTGTCAGCTAAAAAGAGCTGTGGGTAGTCTCTTCGAAGACAGGTCACAATATATGTCTTTAATCTGTACCCCAAATAATTTATATTTATATGCTGAACATATCATCAGAAGTAATAGGTTGGATGAAAAGTTGGACTGAAAATATCAACAAAACCAGATATGCTATGCAGATACTCTCCAACGAGGACAGGAATAGCTGGTCAAGAGAAAATCAACACTCACACCACACCACATGGAACACATAGCCCTCCAGAACATACACCGGCACTGCTGTGTAAATTCCACCATAAAGATAGACAACGTATACAAAACACAGTACATGCTGATAAATTTCTTAAACAGTTATGTCAAAAAGGATCATTATACATTATTATGTTCTGTAACAATTTGTGATCCTTTTTTAAATGTGTCTCTTGTGCCACCATGCTGTTCTTGCATTACATTATTCCTTCATCTCCATAAAAAAATTGAATTTTTTGTGTGTCTGTGTGGAATGAATGATAACACTGAGTACAAGCAAACAAATGCAAGCGTGATGTTTCACCAACAGTCTCAAATAAAGAAAACATGCAAGCTATACTTTACTATATTGCTATTTGAAAGTGCAAGACTTACTATGTCCTACTCAACACAGTAACTTCAGAGTTCAAAATCACAGGAAATATTTAAAACAACATTGCAGGACAGTCTCAAATAAAGAAAACATGTAAGCTATACTTTACTATATTCCTATTTGAAAGTACAAGAGTTACTATGTCCTAAAAATTTACTTACAACAAGGCAAGTCCAGAAGGTGGTGATAAGTGGATGTAGTCAGATCAAAACACAAATACAAAACACAACAGTGTATAGCACTAGAGTCAAATGCTGAACCTAAAGCCATTTAATGAAGATCGCCTATTCTTTTCCACTATCAGACATGTGATTATACTACCATAGTATTTTCACGCAAAGTATTGCACTTGTTGTCAGTAACTTGGCCATGGTATCATAGTCTGGTAGACAACTGATTAAAATTCTGCTGGACAGCTCCATGAGCCTATGTTGTGACTGAAAGTGTCAGCAGACCAGTCCATTTACCAGTTATCAAAGATGCTGTCTACCATATCCCCAAAGAAGGCAGCATGTATGTTACAGATGCTACTACTACATTATCCACAAGCACACTGCCTATAAGAATACTATGAAATAATCTTGTCCTCTCTGGCTGACAGCAACAGACTCTAGTCCATTAGACTAAGTACAAACATATGAATACTACAACTTGAATCTAGCCACTATCAGAACACCTTGATTCAACATCTGCTATATGAAACCACTCATCTGCGCAAATAAAATGGGGAGTTTTTATAACCACTATTACAAAAATATTTGCATTCTACACCCACTAATTTAGCACATCCCTAACAAAACAAGATATAAAGGAGCAAGAAGTACTTCAATACCTAGCGCTTGGTGGGAAAAAAAACAGCAGCTTCTCAGACACTAAATCTAAAATCAGTTTCTTAAACGTGGCAGAGGAACAAGATCAACTACGTGTCTAACAATTCACCACAAAAATAAGACTACATTAACCTAGGTTTTTGCTTCCGTTAATAGCACACAAACTGGTAAAGTGAACATAATACATGCTGTACACGGAAGTTCACGCATTTTATTTAACCTCCTAAGCCAAACTATACATCCCTTACGTGCAGAACAATACAACGTGTACAACTTCTGATCTAAAAAATGACATGCAATTAACCTTCCGAAAGCATTAATTGGGTCATGATGACATATTTCAAGATGTCAACAGTTTCAAACACTAACAAATCAACTTCGGATTTGTGGTAGCATGCACTTACTTTTTTTAAATCAGACAAAAATTAAGATCGACAGAAAACTACAGTAGCAATTCCATTACACTAAAATGCACCCTTCTGTAAAATCAATTTTTTTTTTGCTTATTTCAAACTACACCACCATTAAAAGCACTCACTACCTATAAGCAACATTTTGCTGAAGATTAAGCTGGCCTACTACCGCCATGCAGTCAAAAGGAGTTTCACTTACAAAAGGCACCCATCTGAACACCAAGTGCTCAAGAATCAGCAAATCAGCATTACTGGCCTGAAAATAACTCAATTTAGCATTGTTTCCTTTTCGCAGTACACATCTCCACAACATGTTAACCCCAGACTACATTACAGCCAGTACATTTGTTCTATGTTTCAACCAATTTGATCAGAAGGCCAGGACTATATTGATTCCTGTATTCTGTGAGAAAACATGGGCAGATTCATAGCGTAGCTCATGCAGAATGACACACGGGAAATATTTATGTTTGGTATCGGACTATGTGGTCTTGTAGATGGGAAATTTAGATTTCTGAAACCTTTGCAAGTACTGCATTCACCATGCTTTTATACTAAACAATTGCCGGTCAGAAAAGCTAAACCGCACAGGTACGAACTCCAAGATCGCACAAAGTCAGAGAAGAGGGACAACACTAATCTGCAACGCTAATGAGGAGAAAAATGCTAATCTCACCTGTTGTCTATTCCCTGATTTGAAATGACACCAGCAATTTCACAAGCGACAAACAATAAAGCAAACTTTCCCTCATTTAGTTTTACATAACCTACTCTCCACTCACGCACACACCTAACAATCATGTGCCCTTTGCTTGCTGCCTCACTATTTACAACTGCTCATATTTTTACTTACAGATGCTCTTGTTTTGTGACTGCCCCTCAGCAAATCAAACTTCTTGACAGACAGCATAAGGGTCAAAGTATACAGTAATTTTAAAGTGAAATCCTACAAAACCAGAACGAGTATAACATTCAGTACAGGCAAAATTCAAAGAGTAGAACCTGTGATTGTTTACACTAGGCATTTTTTCAACACTGAATGCATTGTGGAGGGCGGCGTAATAATTAGTGGTTCCTTTTTCTTTTTTGGACACATCTCAACCACTAAGCAAGAAAGCTCGTTCATTGCAACTTTTCAACCCACGCAATTTGGCAGCTGATTGAAATAAGCTATCTTACCGTAATGAGGACTTGTCCGCTGAAGTCAGGGTTTTTCCAAGAATACACTGGGATCTCCGTTGCAGCTTTTTGATGGTACCCGAATGGCACAATAAAGAGGGATACAGTAGATAATTCCACATAATCCAGGAAAAAGGAAGGAAATATCTACTGTAGGATACTGTTTATTTGGACAGAACAGAGCGGGCGGGGGGGGGGGGTGTTACGCAAGAGGTGACTCTCACTGGCTGCAACAGTTGCTGGATGAATAGCATACTAAATCGGCTTGCTGTTGACAAGCAATTACAGGCTGTGTTGCAAGCCGATTTTCTAGTAAAAGTCAAATATGAAGACCATAAAACTCCATGCTGAAACTTAAGTTGACAAGGTAGCTGATAAAGTTCAGTTACTTTTTCAACTTAATTTTCAACAGTGTAGCTGTAATATGCCTGCAAAGTTACTTATGCTGAGAGAAGGCACTCGGCTGTAACAGCATGTAATTACTACCGTCTCACAGCGTGCTCGGTGCTAAGCACAGAGGCACCATGAGACGGTAGTCGGGGTTAATGAGTTAAGGTATTTGAGCTGGATTTTATAGCGTGGAAGTTTGTGTTTCACAGCTTAGAGACATAAGTACAGTGAGTCCTCTGAATTATTTGCTTTAGTACTAATTAGTATAAATTTATCACCAGAACAGAGGTCCCTTGTGGGGGTGTAAAGCAATATGTTTTCAAATGCAGGGCATTGTTAAGGAAAATATCAGTTAGCTTGAGAGTATGTTATGCAGTTGTTAAGCTCTAGCCAATTTAGTTGCTTTAAGGCTTGGTAGCAGTGAGGTTTGAATTTTAATGTAGAGCTTAGGTTTGTAAGGATAGGTAAGGCATATAAGAGGGTTGGAAGCAAATAGGATGAGGCTAGGTTTTTTTTCTTGGTGAGTCTGTAAGGTACTGTTTTGTCCTGTAAAGGGAGCCAAGTTTCTGGTGTTTTTTTTTAATTGTTTGAAGAATATGTGCATCAGATTGAAGATCATCTTCTATTGCAGTGCCCATTAATTTAGTTTGTAATACTTCATCAATTTTAGTATTTGTTGTTGTAACCAAGAAAGATTGATGTTATGTAGTCCTCTCTCACCTACATTCTTACCCGTGGGTTTGGAGCCGAATATCGGCTCCAACTCGGCCGATTTACTAGCTCGAAGTCTTTCATTGGCTGGGCTAAGCAGGTATCCCATGGTGCACTGCACCATATCCCCAGATCTCATTTGTGGCTTATGTAGCCCGGACATGGTCTTGCTTGGCTGTGGCTAAGTACCTTCTTTTTCTTGTATTAAGAAAAGTTTGAAGTTCTATCAAAAGCTGTTTTCATAGCTAGTTGTATAAGTTTGCGTGAGTTCGTTTAGTTTGTCAAAATATTGTGATTGCGTGATTGTTGTGTGGTATCCCACTGACTGTTCCCTCGGGCTAGGCCCATTTCAGTTAGAGGGCCTAGTTCTCCTCTGTTGGCTTCTGTGTGTATATGGCCCAGAACTTTTAACTTAGAGGTTTGGGCTTTTGTTTCCTTGTGCTTTGTCTTTTCTAATTCAGAGCTTGCTTTTCCTTTTGAGTGTGTTTGGTCACTGGTTTAGTGTTGGCACTGGTTAGTGTTGATTACTGTAGAGCTGTTCCCGCCTTTATAGAGTTGAACGTCTGTGCATTGTTTAATACTTGGTTGTGGGCATCATAGTTGAAATGTCTAAAGGTACCAAAGAGCACAAACCTTCGGGTTTTAAGAAGTGCTCTAAATGTGGGTACAAAATGTCCATTAGCGATCGGCATTCCATTTGTGTCTACTGCTTAGGAGCCATCCATCTGCAGGAATCCTGCAGTTTTTGTCATGCGATTAGCCCTAGAGTTCTCCAAGAGAGAAAAAATAAGCTAACCCTAAAGGGACTATTAAAACCCTCCTTTGAAGAGGCTATGGATGTGTCTTCCAGTGGTAAGTCAAAATCTGGCAAGTCAAAAAAGAGATCTCCGGCTCAGTCAGCCATATCGGAGCTCCCAGAGAAAATCTGAAAAACTGCATCAACCTCTTCGGCTCCACTGCCCTCGGGGCCGCAGGAAGGATAGATATTGACAGAACCGGCGTCTGCTCCAATTGTATTGGATCCTCCTAGGAGCCGATCGCCCAGTCTCAGACCAGCTTCTCCTGAGAGGAGATCTATCTCCATCCCTGTCCTCCAAATCCTCCAGAAACCTTTCGGATGTGGATGTTGATAGGGTGGTTCAGAAGCTCCTCCAGTCACCGGTTTTGGCGAAATTGTTTTTGGCTCCGTCCCAGTCAGCGCCGGACCCTGCTCCGAACCTGTCTTTGATCATCATTCCTCCTCCGAGCGCGTCTCTGTCTTCGGAGTGTTCCACGCCGCGTGATGTTTCTAGGCTGGCTCAGATGCCCCATTCGGCTCCATCGGTACCGGCATCGGCTCCGACCCCGTCTGCTCCGTCCTTTGGGTTCGGGACTTGGGATTCTTCAATCGGGCCCGAGGGGGACATTTCTGGTCTTATTTCGGTTCCGAGCCTCCCTCTCGGTGCGCATCTGCTCGGGGAACTCCGACCCTCGTCATGGCCTCTGACACTGGTCGCTTCTCTGATTCGGGGGGGGGGTGGCCTTTGAGGCTATGTGGTCTGTGCTGGCCAGATTGTCAGTTACCTCAGGCGGGTCGATCACTCTGTCCATCACCGCTCCGGTGAGAGCTTCTGATCACCACCTATCCATGGACAGCAGAGCACCAGGTCCCCAAATTTCTGAGCATCCCTCAGAGTTTGTGCCTGAGGAGCCCCCCAGAAAGAAAGCATGCAAGAGGAAGTACATAGACTCCCAGGATGAGTCTCTCACCTTTGATACTGACCACGAGGAATTTGAGGGGTCCCCCAAGTCATCCTCTGATGTTTCCTTCTCCGATATCCTGGAGATACTGAAATAGAGGCGACTGGCCTTCCAAAGCCCCTTCCGAGGAGGAGTTCAGTATTCCTTAAGGCTTTTGGTGCTCAGCCCTCCTCCTCCTGGGTGTTCCACCCTACGAACTCCTTGACCTGATCTGTCGAAGAGTGTGGGGGAACCCTAATTCTGTGGAGCCCGTACCCAGGCGTCCCAACAAGTTTCTTTTCGCCCCCCAGGGCAAAGAGTTTGTCTGAAGGAGTACCTGTAGATGACATGGTTGTGGCGGCAGCCACTCAGAAGGAAGTAGCAGAGTCTTCTTCATCGTCCATCCTCCTAACAAGGAGTATAGGACCATGGATTGGTACGGGAAGCATACCCTCTCATCAGCGACCTTTACATTACGGTCCCTGAATTATCCGTTTCATTTCAGTCGGCTCCAGAGTGATCTCTTCAAAGAGTTGGGGGATACTCTTGCGGGTAACGTCCCTGAGGCGGTGGCTCAGATGGTTAACGTCCAGGTCTCTACCCTCAACTCCATTGTTAACTCATCCATGCGGCTCATTTCGTATGCAGCCGAGGGAGCGAGTAGGGCAGCAAGCTCGGGGATCGCCCTTAGAAGGCAAGCCTGGCTGCGCCTGTGTCACTTTGCGGAAGCCTTCAAGTCTTCCTTCACTGACGCCCCCTTTGATGGTTCCTCTTTGTTTGGGACCAAAGTGAAAGACACCCTCACCAGGTGCAAGCAAGAGGGAAAGACTGTCTGCCGTAGGGGTCCGTTTTTCCCTTCCTTCTAGGCCTTTTCCCAAGGCCCAGCGGGGGGTGGTGTGGTTCAAGAAATCAGAGGTTTTTTCCTGCCGCACAAGGTGAACCCCCTCCACAGGCAGGGAGGGGGGGTTATTCAGGAAGATGTCGCCCTAGAGGCAGAGTGGGCCCCCGCAATTCGGGAGACCATGACTCCTTCCGTGGCTCTCCATACTCTCGTTCCTGAGGGTGTGCCCGACTGAGCTTATCCGGAGCCAGTCAGGGGTCGAATTTCCTTATATCCAGAAGCCTGGGAAAGCATTACCCAGGACCGATGGGTATTACTGATAATATCCGGAGGTTACCTCATTCCATTCTCAGAACCCCCACTGATCAGAAGAATCCCAGACGTACCACCCAGTCAAAGGGATCAAGCAGCCTCAGAGGTCTTGTAGCTGCTAGGGAAAGGAGCCATCCAGCGTGTCCCCTCAGACCAAATCGGATTAGGGACTTACTCAAGATTCTTTTTGGTGCCGAAAAGAACAGGGGATCCAAGACCCATTCTAGATCTCAAGCCAACTGAACAACTAAGTCCAAGTTCTGTATGGTCACACTACAATTGATTCTCCCATTGTTGGGAGAGGAGGTATGGATGTGCTCCATCGACCTCAAGGATGCTTACTGCCATGTGAAAATGGACAGGGCATCCGGGAGTCACCTACGCTTCCGGCTGGGAGCCAGTCAATTCCAGTTTCGAGCCCTGCCCTTTGATCTCACCACAGCCCCCATGGTGTTCAAGTGGTATGGCGTGGTGACTGCTCACTTCAGACGTCAGGGGTTCCAGGTGTTCCTGTATCTGGACGACTGGCTAATTACCGCTCCCACCAGGCATCAACTAGTTCAAATCAGGGACGCTACCATCAATCTATGTCATCAGTTGGGCATAACCATAAATTGGAAAAAATCTGCCTTATTGCCCTCGCAGCGTGTCACCTTTATAGGAGCAGAATTAGACCGCATTCGAATGCGTGCATATTTACCGCAGGAAAGGATCGGAATCTTACAACAAGAGATGCACATGCTGATGCTCCTGAGACAAGCGAAGACAAGATGGGTTCTCCAGCTCCTTGGGACCTTGGCCGTGACAATCATGTTGGTCCCTCTAGTGAGATTGCACATGGGAATTCTCCAATGGCTCCTCTTTGTTCAATGGTCCTTCCAAAGACTTCCACTGTCTCATCCCATCTTGCTCACCGACAGATGCAAGCAGGACCTCGGTTGGTGGCTGTGCACCAGCAACTTGGACGGCGGAAAGCCCTTTGTTCCATCCATCCCAGTTGTCACTATGACCACGGACGCCTCCCAGATGGGGTGGGGGGGACATTATCTTGGCAGGACAGTCCAAGGTACATGGCAAGAACATGAGATACATCTGCATATAAACGTCCTAGAGATGAGAGCAGTGCTACTTGCGTTGCAGGCACTTCAGAGTGTTCTTCCTCTAGGGACGATTGCGATACACTCAGACAACATGTCAGTAGTGTGGTATCTAAACAAGCAAGGGGGAACCAGGTCTTGCCCTCTGTGCAGAGAGGCCATGTGAGTGTGGTATTGGGAGTAACTTCCCAACGGTTTCTGGTGGCAACGCACATTCCGGGGAATTCCAACGTGATTGCGGACAGGCTAAGCAGAGCTATTCTGATGCCTTACGAGTGGTCCCTGAATTGCCTGGTTGTAAAGCGAATCTTCAGCAGATGGGGTCAGCCTTGCTCCGACCTTTTCGCCAGCCCCCTCAATTCAAAATGCAGCAACTACTTCACGCTGATCCCCACACAGGGGGAGTCACCCATGGACGCTCTGGTTGACGATTGGCCCTCCGGTCTGCTTTATGCTTTCCCTCCGTTTCCCCTGCTGTCAAAGGTGATTCAGAAAGCACAGTCCTTGGGAAGCAGAATCATTCTGTTTGTTCCACACTGGCCTCGCCAAGTTTGGTTCCCCTTTCTTCAGGAATTCATGGTGGATACTCCTTGGACCCTGGATCCTCAACTAGACTTACTGGCACACATGTCGGGACAGTTCCACCCCTCCCTGATGACCCTCCGGTTGACAGCCTTGGCTGCTCCACTTCCGTCGTTAGTCAGACTTAATAATTTCTCACCAGAAGTGGTTCACATATTATTGTCCTCTCACAAACCATCTACTAGAAAGATTTATTCTAGCAAATGGAAAGGGTTCTCTTGTCTGGGCATATACCAGAGGCATTGATCCTTACACAGCTCCAGTAGATTCAGTACTGGAGTTTTTGTCCATGCTTTTTCATCTGGCAGTGATCTCAAATTTCCACGTAGTGCATGAGCCTAGTTTCATGGCGCATAGACTATGCAAGGTGTTCCTGAAGGGAACTCTGTCGCTCCGTCCCCCGGTGTCCGAACCTATCATGCCCTGGGATCTCAATTTTGTTATACAAGCCCTTACTCTACCACCTTCCGAGACTGCAGCTACCTGCGAATTGAAATTCTTGACCTGGAAAGCAGCCTTCTTAACAGCAATCACTTCAGCAAGGCGAGTTTCAGAAATTCAGGCGCCCTCTATCAAGCCTCCATATTTGATCTTCCATAAAGACAGGGTCTCTCTCAGACCAAACCCTTTGTTCCTTCCTAGGGTGGCTTCTGTGTCTAACCTAAATCAGTCCATTGAGCTGCCTGTCTTCTTTCCCCACTTTTCCAACAAGGCAGAATTTAGATTCCACCAACTGGATGTACATAGACAATTACGCTTCTATCTAAACCGAACAAAAGATATCAGGAACTCTGACCAACTTTTTGTTTCCTTTTCGGAAAACCGAAGGGGTTTCCCAGTCTCCAGTGTCACACTGTCTAGATGGATATCTAGTTGTATCTCTTTCATCTATCAAGCAGGAGGTAAAGATCTGCCTTTTCCGGTCAAGGCTCACTCTACTAGGGCTGTTTCCACTTCCACAGCCTACCAGGCTCGATTGTCAATGGATGATATATGCACTGCAGCTACTTGGGCTTCTCCTCACACATTTGTTTCTCATTATAAATTGGACGTGGTCTCCAGGGGCAGGTCTTCCTTTGGCTCCACAGTTCTCAAGAGTATTTTCCTATGAGCCACCCAGGATGTAGGTGCTAGGGACGCTGTCCCACGGGTAAGAATGTAGGCGAGAGAGGACTACATAACATCAAAAAGTTATGTACTCACCATAACGTTCGATGTATGTAGTCCATCTCGCCTCACATTCTTACTTCCCCTCCCACCTTCCCCCTTCCTGGAGGATTTGGAGGTTAGTTTGTTACCTGCAGGGTTCCCCTGTTTAGCTTATTCTTTACCTGGATGTGATGTGTGCTTGGAGTATAAATGAGTTTCGCAGCAAACTAGATCTGGGGATATGGTGCATGGGATACCTGCTTAGCCCAGCCAGTGAAAGACTTTGAGCTAGTAAATCGGCTGAGTCGGATCTGATATTCAGCTCTGAACCCACGGGTAAGAATGTGAGGCGAGATGGACTACATACATCGAACGTTATGGTGAGTACATAACTTCTTGTTTTTGATGGAGATAATATTTTGGGGTGAAGAACATCAGTTTTGTTTTATTGAGGTTAAGAAGCAGGTTTGAATTTTTCAGCCAGGTTTCAACTGAAGAGAAAATTTTGAGTGATTTCTTACGGTCTGGCTATTGTGGGGGTGTACATGTTAGTCAAATGATTTGCATACTGTACTATATGTGCTTGGTGTATGGCAGTGTGAGGCTTGCTTATAAAAATATTAAAAAGACAGTCCTAATGTAGTACCCTGAGGGACACCTATGATAACTGGAAAAGAGGTCCTGTTGCCATTTGACTGCAGATTGCCTTCCAGATAGATAACCAAGGAACCATTTAAGGGAGACCCACAGAAGATAGTTCAGCGAGTAAATGTTGGTGTGGTAGTGTTGAGATAGTTCGAGTAAATGTTGGTGTGATATAGTGTTGAAAGCTTCAGATAAGTCTAGGAACACAATTGATACTAGGTTAACATTGTTCATATGCTAGTTTATAGTGTAGGTGAAGTGAAGGAAGGCCAGTGGTTGTGCTGTGGTGGTGTCTGAAACCATGCTGCATTTCCAAGAGCAGATATGCATTTAGGTGATGTAGAAGCTGCGCATTAATAAATTGTTCAAGTATTTTTGATGGGGAGGGGGAGAGGATTGCAAATGTCCTAGTGTTATTAAACTCTGTACATGAGCCACCTTTATGTAAAGGTGTAATAATTTTTCCCAGATAGAAGGAACGTATTTTTCAGATCTACATCTGTCTATTAATATAAAGACTGGAAAAGCAATTGCATCTGCAGCCATTTTTAAGTAGTCTGAGTGGAGCTGGTCAGCAGCTAGGGTAGTTGGTTTTAGTTTTTTTAATGGTGGAGTTGGTTACTGGGCTGAAGTCAAATAGTTGAGGATATATTAAGTATAGGCTGTTAGTAATGAGAGGTTAATGGAAATATTAACATTTGTGAGAAACTATGTAGTCTGTATAAAATGGTTAAGCTGTGTGGGAATTGAATCAGTATTGTTGGATGCAGTGGTGGCGGTGGTAACTTGGCCTGTATGTAAAAGTTTGTTTATGGAGGACCAGAAGAGTTTTGGGTTGTTTTGATGTTTTTTTTTTTTTTGGAAGGTGTTATATGCTTGCTTGTCTTGTTTAATCCTATTCCTTAGTAGTGTGAAAAGTTGAGATCTATTGTGTGTTCTTTCCAGGCTTTGTAACACTTTAGCATTCATTTTGTAGTTTATTTTGTTAGCCATGGTGCAGGATTGGATTTTATCTTTTTATTATGTACTGAGGCAAGGTTATTGAGAATTTTTAAAAATATCTCATTGAAGTGTGGGAGCAGAATTTAAGGGCATATATATTAGTATTTTCCGGTTGTATTCTCAAGGATTTGATAAGTGTCAGTTTTTTGAATTGCAACTTGGTTATAAATTGTATGATGTTCATCGTGCATACAGCTGCAGTCATAACAGATGGGTTCTCCTGCCATCAGGCGGGTCCTCGGTCGGCCGAATTCCAAAGTCTAGGTCCGGCGTCTGTTGTTGTCGCTTCTTCCCTGACGTCAGTGCGACAGGGGTATAAAGGAACCAGCTGACGCCATTTTCTCCAGTCTTTCTTGCCGCGCGGTGCCCGAAGCAGAAGCAGTTCGCAAGTGCCGGTCGGCCAGCTCCTGAGATTACGAAAATTTGGAAACCGAAGTCTTCTTGAAAGCTAAGTACCCCGTTGGGGAAACTTTTCTTGCCTCAGACCGATGTCAGACAAAGTTAATTGTATTTCTTGTGGGAAGCAAATACCGCATAAGGATTTCCATTCCCTCTGTATACCATGTTTAGGCCCAGACCACAACGTCTCGGTCTGTCACTTTTGTGCTACATTCAACAAACGCACCGTTAAGCGTCGGGCGGAGTTCGCCCAGCATTATTTTGGGAAAGCATTTAACTATAGTATGTCGTCGGATACTCTGACTCCAGTTTTGTCTAAAAAACGCAAAGATAAGGACCGACACACGAGGTCTGCAGCCTCTACCGACACCACGCCAAAGCCGACTACACGTGGTCCAGTTCTCAGCGAGGCGCCTACGCAGACCCTGACTACCGATGACACTTCTTTGGCGGTGTCTCCTGTGCCCGAGGTCGCAGGCTCCTCAGCCCACACCCCGACTACAGATACCGAAGCCATTCTTGGCGTTGAAACTCAAAATGTGGACAGGTCCACCTCCACTCAAGGTGTCTTCAGACCTTCCTCTTCTTTTTCCATCAAGGCTTTCACTAAGTCTAAAGCAACCATGCACTCTAAGAGGCAAGCTACACAGGGCCCATCTCCAGGCCCCATGCCTAAGAAATAGATGCTTAAAATGGCTGAGGATTTAATTACTCTTATCAGAGGTTCTCAGCCCCCACCGGACAAAAGGCCCAGAGTGGAGGAAGATTCCCCCTCCTCTGATCAGGGCTGCATTATTTCAGAGCACTCTGATGATCAGGAACATTCTTACTCCCCTTTTGAAGACTCTGATGCGGAGGAGTCCATCCCTTCTGTATCCCCCCCCCTGAGGATTACTCATTTGGGGAAACTTTGCATACCTTAAGGGAACACTTCCACTGGGAAGGCCAAGATTGTTCAGATTCTAAGAAAAGGCTTAGGGAATTTCTCTTGCTACCTCAGCACAGGCCTCTGGCTATACCTCCTGTCTTGGACATCCTAGATGATGTTTACTCAGAGGCCTGCCTTAACCCGGACTCTCTACCTCCAGCTAAGCCTGACAGGTACTACAGGGTTCCTGACTCTCACCAATTTCTATACAAAAGCCATGCTGCTGACCCAGAAACCATCTCACAGGGCCACAAACGAGTTAAGGCCTCCACTGCTAAAAATCCATTACCTTCCGAGAGAGATTCCAGATCCTTAGAAAGGTGGGGAAAAAAGGTATATACCTCGGCTACCTTAACCATGAGGGCCTTAAACTGTAAGTTCCATATGCTAAAATACCAACAGTTTTTGTTTTCACAATTGAAAAGTAAAATGTCACAACCTGAACAACCAGACTTGAAGGAGTTGCAGGATTTGATGCATAGTGCAGAACAAGTGGGTAAGCATACCTTACAATGTGGTTTTGATGCTCTAGAGGCCTCATGTAGAGCTGCTGTTACAGGATCAGTCATACGTAGGCATGCCTGGCTCAAGGAACAAGCCTTGCCTGATCATGACAGAGCTAAATTACTAGACGCCCCTCTTCAAAAGGATGTACTATTTGGTGCTAATGCCGAGGAGGTATTAAGGAAAATGGAGGAAAAGGCTAAATCAATGCAAACTGTGAAAGATTTTCTACAGGTACAACCCCCACGTTTTAGTAGAAATTGGCCTTCCAAAAACTGGTCCTTTCTTGCCACGGACAGACACCAAAGAGGCAGATACAGGCGCCCGAGGGGCAGAGGACAATCCCAAGGATCGTTTAGAGGCAGACAATGGCAAGCTCCTACACAAAGAGGTGGTGAGGATAACTCGCAATCTTTCAGAAAGCAAACCCAATGACTTTCCCCTTTGCATGCCAAGCAAGTCTCAAATGGCAGCCCCCTTAGGAGGAAAGCTGGCATTATTTTCAAAAAATTGGCATATTGTCACAAAGGACAAATGGATCCTGGACATTATAAACAGAGGCTACAAATTCCATTTTCACACCCTTCCAAAAATGAGAGGCATGCCAAACCTGCCACACAATCAAAGGGCAGAGGCACAAAGGCAAATTACAGATCTCATAAACATGAAAGCTATTCAAGAGGTACTTAAGCACGACCAAGGTCAAGGTTTTTATTCCAGGCTATTTCTGGTACCAAGGAAGGGAAAAGATTGGAGACCTATTTTGGACCTATCCATCCTAAACACATTTCTACTCGTACCAAAATTCAAGATGCTCACTCTACAGCAACTTCTTCCCATGCTGGGCAAGGAGTCTTGGCTGGTAACATTGGACCTCAAGGAGGCATACCTGCATGTCCCAGTCAGACAAAATTGCAGAAGGTCCCTCAGATTTCTTGCAGGTTCAACCCATTATCAATTCTCTGCATTGCCCTTTGGCTTATCTACCGCACCCAGAGTATTCACGAAATGCCTGGCATCAGTAATTGCCTGCTGCAGACTTCAAGGGATACAAATATACCCCTATTTGGACGACTGCCTGATCCAAGTGGACAGCAATCACATTCTTCTGAAACATCTGGCTTATGTAATAATGTTGTTGAACTCTCTGGGATACACAGTCAACAAAACGAAATCAAGGCTAATACCCTCTCGGAAGATAATTTTCCTGGGTGCCAATTTGGACACAAACACCCAGATAGCCTACCTCACGCCAGAGAAGCAGGGGCAACTAATTCAATACTTCAGAGCGCTAGCAAATTGCACCAGGCTGACTGCAAGGAAAATCCTGCAGGCTCTGGGATTCATGGCATCTTGCATCTTACTAATCCCATGTGCAAAGCTGCATATGAGGAAACTACAATGGTACCTGAAAAACATATGGTCTCAACACAGCCACAGTTTGGAAACAATAATACCACTAATTCCATGTCTGCAAAGGGAATTTCTGTGGTGGGCTCAAGCATGTCAAACAAACACAGGTCTTCCATTCAGCAAGCCTCAAGCAAATCAAGTCATCACAACAGACGCCTCGGACTACGCCTGGGGGGCGCACATGGCAGATCGGTGCATTCAGGGCAAATGGTCCCAAAAAGAAAAGCACCTTCACATCAATCAAAAGGAAATGCTAGCAGTAATAAATGCTATTATAGCTTTCAGGGACCTTCTACAACCAGGTCAACTATTGATAAGAACGGACAACACCACAGTTATGTGGTACATAAACAAACAGTGAGGAACACATTCTTAACCCCCTATGCAGACTGGCCATGTCACTTTGGAACATGGCCATGGACTTGCAAATGGAGCTACAAGCACAGTACTTGCCAGGCAAGGAAAACACGCTGGCAGACAACCTAAGCAGGAATATGACAGATCCACATGAATGGAAATTGCATCCAAATGTTTTTACAGAAATAATCCAAGAATGGGGAAGGCCAGACATAGATCTCTTTGCCTCCCACAAAAATCACCAATTGACAAAATTCTGCTCAAGGATTTTCCATCCAAAGGCCTGGAGAGTGGACGCTCTCTCTTTCAGTTGGACATCAATGACAGTTTATGCCTTCCCACCTCTTCCTCTGCTGCCCAAAGTTCTATTGAAATCCAGAGCAGACAGACCAAAGATGATTCTCATTGCTCCGGACTGGCCAAGGCAACACTGGTACCCACTCCTGAGGAGCCTGACGCATTCCCCACCATGGACCCTGCCTCTAATGCCTCTTCTTCTGACTCAGCACAGCTTCAGAACTCTTCACAGCCAGCTAAAAACACTCAATCTAGCCGCATGGAAGATTCCTTAGCATCACAACAGGCCCTACTCTCCAAGGAGGTGCAGGATGTCATTTTGGAGGCCAGAAGGCCATCAACTAGAAAAGCTTACTCTGCAAAATGGAAACGGTTTTGTGTCTGGAATGAGAAAAAGGGCCAGGATCCTGGAAAACTGAATTTACCTCAAATACTACAATATTTGGCTGAGCTGCTAAGCCAGTGGACTTTCATTCTCCTCCATCAAAATCCATGCCTCAGCCATTTCTGCAGAATACAACACTGATCCACTTTTATTCTCCCACCCTCTAAGACAGTTCCTCAGAAGGGCAAAGAATCTAAGACCTCCAAGGAAACAACCAATACCTGCTTGGGATCTTAATTTAATTCTGGAAAAACTGACCTTGCCTCCCTTTGAGCCAGCTGCCTCATCAGATTTGCAATATTTGTCCTGGAAAACCGCTTTCCTTCTGGCTATCACCTCAGCTCGTAGAGTTTCAGAACTACAGGCTCTCATGGCTGTCCAGCCTTTTATCATCTTCCATCAGGACAGAGTTTCCTTACGAACCCAACCCGTCCTTTATGCCTAAAGTGGTATCCAGGGTAGCTTTAAATCAGGCCATACATTTACCTACTTTTTATCCTAATCCTCAAAACAAAGGGGAGAGATTACTACATTCCTTGGACATCCACAGACAACTGTGTTATTATTTGGACAGAACAAAGCCTTTCAGAAAATAAGAACAGCTCTTTGTGTCCTATGCTGTAGGAGCTCAAGGAAAGCCAATTTCCAAACAGACGGTCTCAAAATGGATAGCCCACTGCATACACTTTTGCTATTCCTTTCATGGCAAAACTGTACCTACAGGCATTAGAATTCATTCCACCAGGGCCACAGCCATCTCTGCAGCTTTCCTCAGAGGAGTTCCTACCAAGGATATTTTGGAAGCAGCCACTTGGAGTTCTGTGCATACCTTCTCCAAGCACTACAACCTACCATTATACTCCAAATCTAGAGCAGGCTTTGCCACTGCAGTCTTGCAGGGCATTTTGGCTCCTCCTAGTTCCACCTAGTGCCTACCACCCCTTTCTTAGCTTTGGGATTCTACCCATCTGTTATGACTGCAGCTGTATGCACGATGAACATAGTACAGTTTTGTACCTACCATAAATGTAGATGTTCGAGTGCTAATACAGCTGCAGTTCGGGTTTCCCTCCCTCCTTCCCCTCTTGGGACATGCCTATAGTCTAACACATCCTCATACAACCTGATTTGGGGTATTCATTTATGATGTATTTGCTTGCAACTACTGAATTTTGATTATATTGCACTGCATTATTACACAAATTTATGTATTGCCTTCCTTCTGGGGGCACCTGACATCTGAGGCAAGAAAAACTGAAGAAAATGGCGTCGTCTGGTTTCTTTATACCCCTGTCGCACTGACGTCAGGGAAGAAGCGATGACAACCAACGCCGGACCTAGACTTTGGAATTCGGCCGACCGAGGACCCGCCTGATGGCAGGAGAACCCATCTGTTATGATTGCAGCTGTATTAGCACTCGAACATCTACATTTATGGTAGGTACAAAACTGTAGTTTTATCTTGGCTATTACAAATTCTGAGATTAGGTTTAATTAGGTTGATGGTCACTTTGGCTTATAAATGTCAGATATGTTCACTGTAATCTATGCTTTGAAATTTCTTCTTCACTAGTTCTCCTGTCCTCTACAGGTTATAGCAGACCGTAACAAACTATGGTACACAAACAAGCAAAGGGGTGGGGGTTCCAGGGAGGTAGTTTTGCATTTCTTAACCCTCTAAGCATGTTAATATTCTGTCAAATCAAAATGTATTGGCAGCCAAGCTGAGTAGAACCAGAACCAGACTCTCACAAATGGAAGTTGAGCAAGAAGGTCTTCAAGTAATTGATCCAGCTGTGGGGAACACCTCAAATCTATCTGTTTGCCTCCTTTCGAAACAGACAGCTAAGCAAATTCTGCACCAGGGCTTCTTGAAAGGAAGTCTGAAAAACAAACTTTGTTTTAATTCCACCGGTATGAATGTTACCTTATGAATTTTATCCCTTTTCACAGATATCCAGGATAGTTCTGAAAATTCATTTTTGTTACTTTTTGGCACGTATTTCATGAGGACATGCAGCAGGTACTAAGACACGAAAACCTGTTAGAAAATCTTATATTGGCAAATGAGAGGTTTTTTAGGTGGTGCTTAACCAATGACCAGGGTCCCATCAGTGAGTTTGTCACTGGTGCTATAATAATTTTCTAAGATGTTCTCCTCTGGCCTTACTTACCTTTTAAAGGTTCATCTTGTGGCAATGTCAACACATCTGCCTATGGATTCCCCTCTTTCTTGTGTTTGTGGTAAAACACTTTCTGAAGGGTGTTTTATACCTGAAGCCTCTTCATAAGCAGATTCTCCTCCTTAGAATCTTAGCTTTGTGCTGGAAAAATTAACTACATCTCCTTTTGATCCTGCTCATCAGGCTGACTTCAGGTTTACAACTTGGAAAACTGTACTTTTCATTGCTCTGACATCTGCAAGAGGAGTATCTGAGTTGCAAGTTCTTATGGTGGGTGAGCCCTGTCTGATATTTATAGTGATAGGTTCACATTGGGAACAACCCCCCGTCTTGTGCCCCAAGTGATTTCAAAGTTAACCTTGAATCAAGCTATCAGTCTGTCAGTTTTCTACCTAGATCCTAAAATACAGGAAAAAAGGATTCTGCATAACTGTGAATGTACACAGGCAGATCAGATACTATTTTAACAGAACCAAGTCCTTTAGAAAAAAAGTGATGAGGGGTTTATTATTGTGGTTGGACAAAAACGGGATATCCTATGTCTAAACAGTTTCCAGGAGGTTGCCCTCAGCTGTTTCATTTTGCTATACCCACCATGGTAAATCAGTTCCATGCAGTGTTAAGGCACATTCTTCTGGATCACTTGTCTCCTTGGATGGCATACTGGAAATCAGTGGACTCTAGAACACATTCTAGAGGAAGCTGCATGGTCCTCTGTGCATACTTTTACAAAGCATTACAATCTGGATTCCTTTTCCAAGTCCTGGACAGGCTTTGCTAGGACTATTCCTGGATCCACATCCTTTCTCCGCCCCCTGGTTGGATAGGCTTTTGATAATTTACCAGTGTAGCCTAAAGCTAACCTTAGCAGTGGGAATGATAGACATAGTGCAGTTGTGCAAGTTGCACTTTCTCATAACAGTAGATGGTAGAATTCTTCAGTGCTGCAGTAGCTGTACCCAAGCTCCATCCTCCTACTCTTATGTAATTTACTATGGGTATGGACTCTAGGAACAGTTCCTCTTGCTTTTGTAAATGTTGCACGTGTCTACAAAATACCACCCCAAATCCCTTACAAACCATGTCTCATGCCTTGGGGTTGGTCATCTTGAAATCATACTGCAATGTTTGTAAAAATTTCAGTGCCAGGGTTCTCTTGAACTGTTACAATAAACTCTTCCTAAAAGATTTGTTGAAGGGCAACCTTCCAGATGAAAAGGAAAAAAGACAAGAGGGCACAGACAGAGATGAAAAGGGAAAAAAGGGAGACACTTTGAACAGATGGTGCAACCCATTATAAGTATCTCTGACAAAAGTACTTAGACTAATATGTTGTTCTCCCGTCTCCAACATAGTCCTTTGGTATGCTGACCACGCCTCATCCAATGTCTTCTGGCATAATTGATTGTGCTGCCCTCACTAGCTTTACTGTGAAGAGGCTAGCAGAAAGTTGTTCAAGTTCCAACTTTATTACAGTAGATGGCTTCCAGTAATGCAGAAGAAAAAAATCAAATGCGGTCAGAGGTGTTTAAAATGAGTTAAGAACTGAAGGACTATATGAAGTCAGATAAAAAAAAGGGCTGAAAAAATAGAAGTTTTAACTGGATGTTCAAATGAGCTGATAAAAATGCAGAAAACAGAAGTGAAGTAAAAGTCTGGCTGAGCAAAAAGCTTCTCATGAAACTTTCATAAAGTAGTAGTTAGAAGACAGAGAACGTGATTTTCTGATGTACCAGAGAAACTTGAAGGAACAGACTGCATTCGTTTTATGAAAAAAAAAGCAGCTGAACTGGTGTTCCACAGCAGGATTTGTTAACTGAGAGAGCCCATTGTGTTTGTGCTTTAAATCTAGCCATGAGAAAGCAGCCAACACTTGTTTTAGTAAACAGAAGTCATACCAGCAGAAAAAGCTACTTCTGAAAAAAATGTGGCAGAAGGAAAAAGTATTAAACATTGGGGAGAGCAGAGCGTTTGTGGAAAATGTTTATTCACTCTGTACCAGGCAGAAGAGATATCACGTTTATCACAGTACTCTGGCAGTATCAAGAGGCATTTCTGAGACTCAAACTGCTGTATCCAGTTTTCTTCAGCTTATTTTTTTTCCTGTAGGATTGAAGACTTTTTTGTTTGCAGTGTAGGCTTAGTATCCTCAAGCTGTTTTAGTATCAGCAGCTTAAAGGCCTTAAGAACCTCCCTGTGGAATCTGGTGCCACTCTATCAGACATCCCTACCTCTGGTCATCAAGAAAAGGAAGAGATGGTAAGAGAGGGTTCTTCAGTGTTGTCTTTGACATTCTTTCTTCCTTAGCCCTTGACTATGATCTGCCTTAGCCATGACAAACCCCTCAGACTATTCATTGGTTGCTTCTGATCTGGATTTCTGAATGGAAGTTTTCTTTTGAGATTCCTGGGGGGGATCACAGAAATTGAAACATCTCTTCACTGATTCTAGTCTGATATTCAAGGGAACAAAAGTAGAATGTCTCTCTTTCGCTAAAGGTTTATTCAAAGCATTTAAATCACTTCATGTTTTTGTTTTAACTCAAACTCATTAAAAAAAGAGAGAGAGCTCCTCCTCCTTCAGATAGAGTTGAATTCTGATCTAGACTTCCCAAGCGTCTTCGAATACTGGAATTCAGAATCTGAAGAAAATATTTCTTTAGATTCCCCTGTGGGGGGTATTATCAGTGGGATGGAAGGAGCAGTTTTAAAACTCAAATATAGTATGACCTGTTGCAGGTCAACCCCCCCCCCAACTAAGTTGATATATAATCCTAGTAATTGCAGAACTTGAGCAGGAGAGACCGGTCAGCAGTAGAGTACCTAAGAGCTCCATGCTGGGATTGCTGCTATTTGCCATCTATTTCTCAGAAGTATAGTCTAATGTCAATGGATTTTGGCTGACCAAGTTTGCAGATGAGTGGAGATGCTGTCATAGATCCCCCCTGTGACACAGATGTCTTACAAGAGAGTCTAACACAGACAAATGACTCGTACCAAAGGAATAAAACTCTGTGCCAAGAAATGCATTATAGTGCCTTTCAGGAAAACTGCCACCCAAGCTAATTACTCCATTGATAAGAAATGCCTTGAAGCATATGTAGAATGTAATCTGGCCTTTCACCAATATGTGACCAAGCTAGTAAGAAACTCATCCTTTGTCACCCAGTTTATAAGTGTGTGGCATCCAGGTTCAAGGAAGTCCTTTTGCCACTTTATTTAGCTCTTATCAGACCCCATCATTAAGTATAATGCCCCCTTTGGCATGTACCTGACCAAACTTGTGCAACATTTGGTATGCCCACAAAGTTTTCTTACCAGGAGAATCCAGGGCATAAACACATTGTCGTATATAGATTGCCTTAAAGCCTTATCTCTATACTTTGTTTCCTACAGGTTACTGAGGGAAAGTCTATCTGACATACAAGGCATCCTTGAATCCAACTCAGATGGACCTTTTCCACATATGCAAAACAAACGGCATCAGAACCACTAGATCCAAGGATTTAAATTTTGCTTGTGACATAAGATATGATGGCGAAGACAGTTGTGCATCAGAGGATCCCCACACCCTGGAACAGGCTTCCCATCCATGTGAAGCAGTCAGTCCCTAACCCAATTTAAGTGTAACCTTGACGGATGGTAAATAAGAAGCTCACCCCGGGTCTGGTCCCCATGTCTCTGATAGAGGCAGAGACAGTGACAGTATGTCCAAACTAACATACCCCCTCCCTCCACATAACTTCTATAAACTTCCTGACTAGCATATCCCCTCCTAACAAACACCAATATGATAGCATAGTGACACAGTTGGATTGGATTGCACGGCTAGACTTATAAAAGCCCTGGTGGTCATTAGCCAAGTGTATAATTGTAAACCTATTTTCTTGCTGCTTTTACTTCTCCTGTCAGCTGATTTTCTACTCCTAAGAAAGCAGAAACTGTACAAATTTTATCACTGTTTTTGCAACCCAGAGCTGATCCTTCACTAATTTCTGTCAGAAAACACCAGCTCTAAACACTTGGCTGCTTCTAATCCAGTTCCCTCTGACAGGGATGGCAGAGCCTTTGAAAGATTATGGAAAAAGGTTTACACCTACTCCAACCTTAGCTTTTGCAGCTGTCAGTTAATAGGCTCTTATGTCAAAACTCCTTTTGTCATCTTGGCTGACATGAAAAGGACTACTGCTGATTTACCTAGCTTGGAATCTAAATCCCCTGTTTTTATCAGTCGTTCAAGATGCTAGTCGCTCCAAATTACCTCCTACGAAGTGATGGCATAAAAAGTTTCAAAGCCTCTTCGAACACTGGTCACATGGACTCCTTTGCAGAGGTGTACACCAGTGCCCTGTATAACCACTTAAGCAGTTGTGTAGAGTCTGCTCTACCTGATTAGATTAAAACCAGGTCTTGCTGGAAAAACAAGCCACCCTGGTGGACACAATATAAACAGGCTGTACAACAAAAGAAATAAACTAATGTCCAAGAACAAGCGGGAACTGGCTCAGCAGAGGAAGAAATCCCTCTGTAACTTAAATTAGACATCTTGTCAAGTCCCCCAGTGCTAAGTACAAAACAAAAATAGCCTCCCTAGCTAAGGGTAATGGCAAGGCATTTTTTAACTATGGCCGAAATTTAGAAGGGAATACCTAGTTATGTGCTGAAGTAGTTGTGGATGGCACCACCCATACTCAACCAGAGATAATATCCAACCTACTAGCTGATAGATTTAGAGAAAGCTTCACCCGCACCTTCCCCCTTCAATGATTTCCCAAAGTATACTTGCCACTATTCCTTGGGCTGTTATCTCAAGAGAGCAAGTCATCTCTGTGCTCTCCCAAAATCATAGCATCAGTGGGACCAGACAACATCCCAGGTTGCCTTTTAAACAACTTAAAACATGACCTAGCAGACCCACTTGGATCCCTGTTTAACCACAGCCTGAGAACTGGCTGTGTTCCGGTGGAGTGGAGGACAGCAACAGTAATCCCTCTGCCACAAGGAGGACCATCAGCAAATCCTGGGAATTATAGGCCCATAAGCTTGACTCATCTGCAAGGCCATGGAAGAATCATTAAGGACCATCAAGTCTTAGTGAATACCTTTGCAAGGTGGATCCTGTTTTTCACTGGGGTCCTAATGGAGAGATGAAAGGTCAGGAAGCAAAAGAAGAGTAGTAGTGCTGAAATTGAATTCATCCTCAAGTCTTGGTGAGTACCCTCATGAGGCGAACCCTGGTTTTCACAAAATCTCACCAAGGCGACACGGATATATAGGCTGTATTTAAATAGCATATATCATGGACAGAAATAAGTCAAAAACAAAAGATACCTGGGTGCACAAGTCCCAGGGTAAAAAAAATGCCCAATCCTGGTAGGCACACTGGTACCAGGATGGGAAAAAATGGCAGTGTAGAATCCTCAAAATCCAGAAACATTCCTACAGTGGGGCTAGGCCAGGCCCAAGGGGAGGATGGCCCCCATGTTGTAGAAAGTAACAGTCCACAAAAATCACAAAAACTGATAGGCCGAAGAAAGCCATAAAGACGATAGAGTGCACTATTGGGGATAATAAAGAAATTATGTATTTTTACTATTATGCAAAAAGGCCAAAATTACCAGACAGAGAATGTAGAAAGATATTGAGATAAATTACAGAAAAGAAAAATACTTTCACAGGAAAAACTGTCAGAAGCTTCAAATAAAATTTTGCGTTCATTAATACAACAGATTTTTGAAAAACAGTATATAGATCAAGAAACTTTGATCTGTTTGGAAAAAGAAGCATCTGAAGAAGTGCGAAAACGTAAACAACAAAACCTAGATATTTTTGAAAAGTATAAAAAAGAAATTGGACATGGGAAAGAGATTTGATATGGTGCAATATTTATGCAAAGGAGAAATCCAAGTTAACTAATATAGAGAAAGCAGTCACAAAGATATTTGAAGAGAAATACAGGCAAAGGCATCCAGATGTGGAAAATATCACAATAAAAAATTAATATCACAAAGAATGAATGTGGAAAAGATTAGTAAAGTTGAAGTTATGGAGTGTCTGCTGAGTGGAGGATTTAATGTAGAAAGTCTAACACAGATTGCATCACAGCATGATGGAGTGAGTCCCCAAAGTAAGGAGAAGCAGGAAGATCAGGAGACATCTGAAGAAGAAATATGGACATGGGAAAGAGAGATTTAATATGGTGCAATATTTATGCCAAGGAGGAAGCAAAACTAACCAGTACAAAAAGAGCAGCACCAAAGATATTTGAAGAGAAATACAGGCAAAGGAATCCGGATATGGAAAACTTTACAGTACAAAAAATAAGACAGAGGAAAAGGAGATCAGTAATAGAGAAGTTAAAGAAATAGAAGTTGAGGTCACAACAGGGTAGAGCAATGGACATACAAATTAAGGGCAAATCAGTGGAAAAGGAAGCAATTGGTCAGGTGCCATATCAAGATATTTTGGTGTCTTCCACAGGAAACCAATATAAACGTTCACGTAAAGCTGGACAGCAAGGGCAGGAACAGGAGACTTCAGAAACTCTAATGCAGTCAGTATTGAGGAGTGATAGGCCATTGAGTTCCCATATGACAAAAGCAACGGATGGCACAGGATGAAATCGAAGATAAGGTGCCACAGGCAGATGCTATAGAACTTTCTATAGAATGCCTGCAGGAAGTGGAAAACAAAGGATGTGCCCTTAGTCTGGAAGAAAATGAACTAAGGGAAGAATTGCTTGATTTAATGGACATAGATATAATAAAACCAATGAAATAGATTGCAGAAGGCCAATAAATCCCCAGAAGTCTGATTAAAACAAATGAACACAGTAATTAGGACTGTCCATAGAGATCCATGTGATATAGCAGTAGTAAACAGGATATGTTACTCTGCAGCTAAATTAATAACTGGTAAAAGTTCTACCACAAGAGCACAGAGTAGTGAGGCAAAGGAAGGGGAGAATTCGAATACCATCATGGAAGTATCGAATAGAGAAAAATATAAAGCACTTAAGACAAGAAGTGCCACTGTTAAGACACTAGAAGAAGGAATAGATCAACAAAAATACTAAGATAGATGTGATAAAAGCAATGCACAGTATTAGAACAGACCAGGATCTATCATGCACTATCGCAAATAATAAACTAAAAATTTCAGCACTGGCAGAAAAAAATAGAAGATGCACACACATATAAAGGAAAAGTACAAAATAGGCAATTTACTGATGACCCAAAAAAAGTTTTATAGAGAATTGGGAAACAAAGTAAAAGGAATTGAAAGACTGCCAAAAAAGAAGAAATAGATGCATTTTGGAGAAGTATCTGTGAAGATTCTGTGGAGCACAACAAAAATGCTAAATGGATAAAAGAAGTAAAAGAAAGAATGAGAAGTTTAAAGGTACAGGATATGAAATGGGATGACGTATCAGCCAGAGAGATTAAAACAAAGTTAAGAAAAGCCTCTAATTGGAAAACCCCAAGCCCAGATGCAGTGCCTAACTTTTGGTTAAAATTATTAACATCTTTGCATGAAGACGTAGCCATGCGCAAGAACCATTTGTATTCGCACCCTGAACAGACACCAATCTGGCTAACAGGTAAAACAATGCTCCTACTTGAAGAGTGAACCTGCAAGCTACCCCCAAAATTATAGACCAGTAACCTGCCTTTAGACGACTTATAAACTATACACTTGGACTTGATGCTGATAGAGTTTATAGCCATTTAGAAAACTCAATTATGGCAGTAGAACAAAAGGGAATAAAAAAGTCATATGGAACAAAGGATCATTTGTTAAAGACATAGTGGAGAACTGTGAAAAGGGGAAGAATCTAAGTATGGCATGGATTGACTACAAAAAAGCATTTGGTATTATCCCACATTCATGGATAAAAGATAGTTTAAAACTGTATATACCCTACACTGACTGTTGCAATGACCATGGCAGACCACTTTGCAATTAAACCATGATAAAGGACAAATTATCCCAGGGATAAAAATTCAAAGGGGGATATTCCAGGGTGACTATCTGTCACCATTGCTGTTCTGCCTTGCCCTTAACCCATTAAGCTGTTTACTTAACAGCTTAGGCCATGGTTACTATTTGGCTGCTAGAAAACAAAGTCTAAAGACGTCTCATCTTCTATTTCTCGATTATTTAAAACTGTATAGCTCATCAGATGAGGAACTGAAAGCACAACTGCTGGTTGTCAAAACTTTTTCAGATTATATTAGAACGTCGTTTGGCCTTGATAAATGTGCAAAAGCATCCTTTAAAGTAGGAAAACTGCAGCACCAGGAAAACATCAGTTTGGGACAAGAATGTGATATAAAAGAACTTGAGCAAGAGGGAGTGTATAAATACTTGGGAATTGATGAAGGATCAGTAATAAAACATGAACAAATGTGAGTACAACTTAGTAAGGAATATTTTAGAAGACTTAAATAATCCTGAAAACAGCATTGACATCTAGGAACAAAATCAAAGCAGTAAACAAATTTGCTCTTCCTGTCCTAACTTAGTTTTGGAGTGATTGATTGGCCCCAAACTGTTGGCTAGATTAGATATTAAAACAAGAAGGATGCTTCATGCTCACCAAATGATCTATAAAAAACAGTGTATACCAGTATTATATATTCCCAGTTCTGAAGGAGAGAGGGGTCTCCTTGAAATTGATCACAGGTATAGATCTGGAATCTTAGGACTACACACATCTGCTGACCTAGAGACCCCAAAAGTAGTGAAAGATTTGAAACATGAGGAGAATAACTCTCTAAGATGGTTTCCCTGCTTAATTTAGCAGAAGCATATCGGCATCGGGCAGGAATGGAAATTGGACCGGAAGTGGATAGAAATCAGGCAGCAACTAAATGTGCCAAAAAACAAAAGAAAGAATGTAAGGTGAAGGATCAGGTGAAAAGGCAAGAAATGTGGAAAATGCATAAATATAGTTGCAAGTATAGAAAACTTCTGGAAGAACCTCATGTTGATCCGGAACGAACACAGGAATGGTTAAGGAGAGGTGAATTCAAACCAAGAGATGAAAGGTTAATATAGGCGGCTCAAGATAATGGGCTACATACACGCTGGCTTACAAAGTCCATTGAACGTGTGGGAGAAACGGACAAATGTAGGTTTTTCGCACACCTCGTTGCTGGTTGTGACACACTAATGGCAGGAGGACTGTATACTGAAAGGCACAATAATGTGGCGAGACTGTTGCACTGAGGATTGTTGCACTGGCTTTGAAGTGGCTACAGAGCACTGGAAACATGAGCCACAAAGCATCATTCAAAATGAAGACGTTTACATCACATGGGATCATCCATTACCAACAATTCAAAAGGTAGATGCTAGAAAACCAGATAGTGGTCCAGGAAAAGAAGAGAGTAGCATTGATCATTGAAATCGACACACCCAGTGACTACAGTGTCCTGCGCACAGTGAGACATAGTTATAAAATATCAGGATCTGCAAGCAGAAATGAGAGCAGTGTGGAAGAAAGATACCCGAATAGTTCCAATAGTAGTAGGAGCAATGAGTCTTATGAGTCTAAAATCTTATTTAGATATGCTACCAATGCATGTAACTCCATACGAACTACAGAAGGAGTCATTATAGGGCACATTTGTGGTTGCTGCAAAGAGCACTTTTGGCTGACATCAAAGAGAGAAACCATACTAATTTCATGAACTTTAATTGTACTACTTCGAGAAAGCCATCAAGGCCCTGAACCAGGGAAAGACAGTGACCTAGCCAAGGCATTTGACACAATCCCCCACTCTGGTATTAGAGAAACTCTTCCAGTTTGTAATTAACTCTACATTACAAGATAGGTAGCCAGCTGGCTCACTGCCAGGACACATACTGTCAAAGTTGATGACTTCAATTTTAGCAAAAGACCAATCACCAATGGTACAGAACAGGGTTCTGTTTTAGGCCCCTTACTGTTTAGAATTTATTTCTCAGAAGTCCCAAGTGAACTTGGACGGCCTGTGGCTGACTAAGTTTGCTGAGGTTTGCAAATTGGGAGCAGTTGAGTCTCCCAGTGATACTAATAGGTTCATAGGTAGGTACTAGGCTATCGGCCCTAGGGCCTATACAAGCCTAGCCATAACTATTCCCTGGCTATTGCTTCCCACAAATATTTACTTTCCTGGACCCCTGTCTAGCAGGGCTACTGATGGTGATCTCCAGGGTGAATTTCCTATCTCCCATCAAGTCGTCAAGGTTCCTCTTGAAGAGGGCCATTGAGGTGCTCTGCCTGACATGTATGGGCAGCCTATTCCAGAGTATGGGGAGTCTCTGGGTCAGGAACCTATCCCTCCAGCATGTTCTATTTATTGTGATGACAAGGTTAAAATCCCTGGTGTGTGTTGCTCTGAGGGATTGGGATTTCTAAGTGCAGCATGTCCAACCACTCTGGGTTTGACATGGCCTTGTATGTTAGGCAGAGATCACCTCTGAGTAGGCGATATGTGACAGAGTATAGCTGGAGTTTCTTTAGATGGTCAGCATAAGGCATCTGATTTAGGCCTGTGATTTATTTTGTGAGGTATTTCTGCGGCCTTTCTAGTTGCAGATAGCTTGTGAGGTACATACAAATGGGGCATTGTATTCTATAATGGGTCTAATGAGGGATGAGTACAGAGGGACAATGACCACCTTTTTTCTGGATGAAAAGCCCTTAGTGATGAGGTGTGCCACATAGAAATATTTTCTAACTGTTGTGGCTATGTGGTTATCAAAGGTGAGACCACTGTCCACCTTTGTCCTTAGGTCTCTTATCACACTTTCGGTGTTTAGTGTATTGCCACAGGTATGTGTTTTTTTCCCAAAGGGGACAACTGTACATTTTTTGGCATTTAGCTTGAGCACATGGCTCTGGCGTCATGCATCTGTTTCAGTAAGGCCCTTTTATAGTATATCTGCATAATGTGGGGATTCAGTAATGGCTCCCAGCTTGTAGTCATCTGTGAACATTGTAAGCCAGAGTCCCTTAGTGTGTTGGCCTGTACTTTAGAGAAGTAGATGCCAAACAAGAATGGTCCCAGGACAGAACCCTGCGGTACACCACTTGTCTGGAGCTGGATTTGGATGTGGAGTCTGCTACTTTTGCAATGTGTGTTTTGTCAGTAAGCCAGTTTGCAACCCATCTAGTGATGTAGGGATTAATGCCAAGCTTAGTAAGTTTACCTATGATTCCAGAGTGGGGGATAGTGTCGAAAGCCTTGGCAAGGTCCAAGTAGGCTGTGTGAACCACCTTACCCTCATCCCCAACTCTGGAGACTGATTTGAAGAAGTCGATCAGGTTCAGGAGGCAAGATCGGTCCTTCACGAACCAAACTGGGGTGGGGTTCAGTGTTTGAAGGTTGCCAATGTCTTTGTTTATAAGTTCCATGGTAGTGTGTTCCATGGCCTTGCAGATCCGGCCCATCAGACTGATGGGGGATGGTAGATGTTCTTTGCGTTTCGCTGTTGCAGTCATCACACTGGGGTTATCTGCTTGCAGTTAGCCCTCAGTCGACCCGAATACCAGAGAGTTAGTATTTCTGCGTAGGTGGCTTTCGCGTCAAGACTGACGTCAGGTTGTCGGGTATAAAAACAGGCAGCCGATGCCATTACTTCAGTCTTTCTTGCTGAGGAGCCCGAAGCAGAAGCAGTTTGCACGAGTGCCGGTTGGCCGCTACCTGAGTGTTCATTCTGAATTGATTCATCCTGAAGTCTTCTAAAGCTAAGTACCCCATTGGGGATCCTTTTTTCTTTCTCTGATGTCAGAAAAAGTTAACAGTTGTCTCACCCGTGGAAAGCAAATACCACACAGAGATTTCCATTCTTAACTGCGTCACTTATTTAGGCCCAGACCATAACGTTCCTCACTGTCTGTTTTGGGCCTTGTTCAACTCCTGAACTATTTGTCGTCAGGCCCTTATTGTCGCAAAATACTTTAGCTCTCGATCTCCATATTCCGAAATGGCTTCGGTAAGCCATCCGACTACTGATCTTCCGAAAAAACGTAGGGATAAAGACAGACCGCACAGGTCCAAAACTGCCAACAATGCTTCTGTTAAGCTAGTCGCCAGTTTACCGGAACTCCGTGAGGAGCTTTCGCAGTCCCTGATGCCCGCTTTGATGGATTCGCAGGCTGCTACTGAGATCCATTCAGAGTCCGGTATGCCGCGAGACTCTTTGACTACGGAACCTGTGGATGTCTCTACCTTGGATGGGTCCAGAGCTGCTGTGCAGGCACCGGCTTCTGAGGAAGTTCTTCGCATTTCTGATTCTTGACACAAAACCGACTTCTTTTGCGTCTTCAGTTCTAACACTACTGAGTTTCGAAGGCCAAGAGTAAGAGCTACTCCTAAAAAACAGACGACCCAATCTCAAGCACCTGCTTCCTTGCCACAAAATCAAATGCTCAAAATGGCAGAAGACCTGATTATGCTGATTAGGGGAAGCCAGCCTTCCCCTGCTAAAAGAGAGACCTGTCCCCAGCAGCCTTAACTGACCTAGAGTCCGATTCTGAGGTTCTGAATATGAAGACATGCCCTTATCTGCTTATGAGGATTCATATGCAGAGGACTTCATTCCCTCTGCTTTCCCTCCAGAGGATTTTTCTTTTGGGGAACCCCTACACACTAAGAGAGCATTTTCACTGGGAATGCCAGGATTATCCTCACTTCAAAAAGATACTTAGAGAATTTTTAGATTTGCCACAACATGGACCTTTGGCTGCCCCTCCTGTTCTGGATGTTGTGGATGATGTCTTTATGGAATCCAGTCTAACTCCTGATACCTTACCCCCTGTTCCAAGGAAATTAGACAGATACTACAGAGTCCTTGACTCACAAATTTATTTTAGAAAATCCTACTGCTGACCCAGCAGTCATTTCCCAGAGGCCTAAAGGTATAAAAGAAACTACAGCTAAGAATCCCACTCCTTTGGACAGGGATTCCCGAGCTTTAGACAGATGGGGTAAAAAAGTATAGACCTCTGCAACTCTCGCCATTAGGGCATTGAATTACCAGTTTCACATGCTGAAATACCAGCAACATATTATGGAACTTATTAAGCAAAAATTATCTACCTTTACAGACTGTGCAGAAAATAAAGAATTACAGGACCTTATGCATTCTGCAAGCCAAGTCAGCAGGTATACCCTGCAATGTGGCTTTGACGCCATAGAAGCATCTTGCAGGGCAGCAGTCACTGGTTCTGTACTGAGAAGACATGCTTGGCTTAAGGAGCAGACCTTGCCAGACCATGTCAAATCAAAATTAAAAAGATGCTCCTTTGAACAAGGACAATCTGGCACCAAAGCAGGACAGGTTCTAAAAAAGATGGAAGATAAAGCTAACTCTATGCAGACAGTCAAATATTTTTTGCAAATGCAACCTCCAAGATTCAGTAGGCATTGCCCCTCTATACATTGGTCCTTTCCAGCCCCCTCAAGGCCATCTCAAACTAGACCCAGGGCAAGCAGACCCCCACCCAGATTATAGTCTCAGGGTATGCAGAGATGTAAGCAATGGAGTACCTCCACTTCTAAAACAGGGCGTGCTAAGTCACCCCCTTATGGAAAGAATTCGCAATGACTTCTCAACTCCACGCCTCACCCCTGTCCTATTGCTTGTGCCCCTAGGAGGAAAACTTGCCCATCATGCAAACAACTGCACCTCCATCACCAAAGGCTGATGGGTCCTCAACATTGTATCCCAAGGGTACAAATTTTACTTCCACTCACTGCCAACCCCAAAAGGGTTCCCAGACCTTCCTCCAAACCAGTGGGCAGAGGCACAAAACCAAGTTCAATCCCTGCTCTCCATAAGGGCAATTCAACCTTTTCCTGCAGAACAGATAGGTCAAGGGTTTTATTCCAGACTTTTCCTGGTACCCAGAAAAAGAGGGCAATTGGTGCCCAATCCTATATCTTTCCATTCTAAACACCTTTCTGGTGGTACTGAAATTCAAAATGCTCACCCTTCAGCATCTTCTCCCTATGCTGTCCAAGGATGCCTGGTTATCCACCCTAGACATAAAACAAGCCTAACTGCACATCCCTATCAGGGACTCATGCAGGAAATATCTACATTTCAAGGCAGGATCTATGGCATTATCAGTTCTCTGCACTTCCACTGCTCCCAGAGTCTTCACAAAATGCTTGGCTCCAGCAATTGCCTATTGCAGACAAGAGAACAATTCAAATTTACCCTTACTTGGATGATTGCCTGATTCAGGCAGACAGTCAGGAAAAGCTGTTGCAGCACCTGACATTTGTAAAGAACCTTCTAATCTCCCTGAGGGTACACTATCAATGAAAAGAAATCAGAACTAGTTCCCAGTCAAAAGATTGCATTCCTGGGAGCAAGCTTGGACACAGCATCCCAGATGGCTTTCCTTACTCCAGAAAAGCAAACCTATCTAACAGGCTACTTCGCTCAAATGACCACCAGAACCCAGCTGTCCGCAAGGAAAATCCTGCAGGCCCTAGGGTTCATGGCCTCTTGATTTCTTCTAATTCCATATGCCAGACTGCATATGAGGAAACTTCAGTGGTACTTAAAAAGTCTTTGGTGACAACATTCTCAGGACCTGCAAACTGTCATACCTTGTCTAAAGACAGAGTTTCTTTGGTGGGCAGCAGCATGCAACCACAACAAGGGACTTTCCTTTACTCAACCCCACGCTGCCCATACCCTAACCACAGATGCATCAGATTATGCCTGGGGGGGGGGGCACACATCTGGACGACAAGTGCATTCAGGGCCACTGGAGCCCAAGTCAAATTCATCTGCACATCAACCAAAAAGAGATGCTAGCTGTTCAGTACACTCTGACAGCTTTCAATTCCCTACTCTCACCAGGACCCCTGCTAATAAAAACAGACAACACCACAGTTATGTAGTACATCAGCAAGCAGGGGAGAACCCACTCTTACCCACTCTGCAGGCTAGCCATGGCCCTGTGGAGCACAGCTTTGGATATTCATCTGCACGCTCAGTTCCTGCCAGGCAAACAAAACTCTCTGGCAGATGACTTAAGCAGAAATCTCCTAGACCCACACAAGTGACAACTAGACCCCAGCACTTTCAGCCTTCTAACAGAAATGGGGAACCCTAGAGGTGGACTTTTTTGCCTCCCCCTACAACCACCAGCTCAGCAAATTCTGCATCAGGACACCTCACAGCAGGGCCTAGAAAGTGGATGCCCTATCCTTCCAGTGGGTAAACCTCTCTATCTGTGCATTCCCCCTCTGCCTCTTCTCACCAGAATATTACTCTGAATAAGACGGGACAGACCAAGGGCAATCCCGATGGCCCCAAACTGGCCACGCCAGCACTGGTACCTTCTACTGCGCAACCTGTCACCGGTGCCACCCTGGCACCTACCCGAGATCCCAACCCTCCACACTCAGCAGGAGCGACAGGTATTGCATCCACAATTGCAAACCCTGAATCTTGCAGCCTGGCTTATTCCTTGAATTCTTCCCCAGTGACCAGCCTAAGCAAGCAGGTGCTGGACGTCATTCTTGAAGCCAGAAGACCCAGTACAAGGAAATCCTATGCTGATAAGTGGAAAAAGGTATTGTTCCTGGGTTCAAGCTAAAGGAGAGAGGACACAACCCTGCCCTCCTTACCCCTAATCCTGGACTACCTAGCAGATCTACTCCACAGAGGCCTATCCTTCTCTTCCATTAAGATCCATGCCACTGCCATCTCTGCTCATTACAACACTGAGCCACCTCTCTTCTCTCACCCTCTTATTAAACAGTTCCTGGGAGGGGGCTAACAACTTATGACCACCAAGAAGAGCCCCCACCCCTGCTTGAGACCTTAAATTTGTGTTGGAAAAGCTCACAATCTCCCCCCCCCCCTTTGAGCTTGCAGCGTCAGGAGAGTTAAAATTCCTCTCTTGGAAAACAGCCTTGCTTCTGGCCATCAATTCAGCTATGAGTGTCTGAACTACAAGCACTTATGGCTGTGGAACTCTTCATTATTTTTCATGCTGAGAGTCTCCCTCAGGACTAACCCTACTTTCATGCTTAAAGTGGTGTCCAGTGTGGCTCTCAACCAATCTATACATTTGCCCACCTTTTTTCTAATCCTCAAAATAAGGGATAAAGGATTTTGCACTCCTTAGACATGCACAGACAGCTCAGATTCTACCTTGCTAGGACTAAGCCCTTCAGGAAGTCTGACCTATTACTAGTCAGTTTTGCACCGGGGCAGAGGGCAAGGCCATATCAAAACAAACCATCTCCAAATGGATAGCACACTGTATCCATTTCTGTTACAAACACCATTTGAAACCACCCCCTCGGGGGGGGAGGGGTCAGAACGCATTCCACTAAGGCAACCTCAACCTCTACAGTATTATTCAGAGGAGTCCCTACCAGGGACATTCTGGAAGCTGCTACTTGGAGTTCTGTTCATACCTTCACATGTTCATACCTTCACAAAGCATTACCACCTGCCTATCTTTTCCAAATCCAGGGCGGGCTTTGCAACAGCAGTCCTGCATTGCATACTAGCCAGCCCCAACACTTCTTGACTGCCTCCACTCATTCTCCAGCTTTGGGAATCAGCCCAGATGTGAAGACTGCAACAGTGAACCACGAAGAACATAGTACAGTTGTGTACACTTACCATAAATGTAGATGTTCGAGTGTGTTCATTGTTGCAGTCCTGGTTTCCCACTCTCCAGCCCCCTTGATGTTCATCGTGCATACAGCTGCAGTCATAACAGATGGGTTTTCCTGCCGTCAGGCGGGTCCTCGGTCGGCCGAATTCCGAAGTCTAAGTCCGGCGTCTGTTGTCGTCGCTTCTTCCCTGACGTCAGTGCGACAGGGGTATAAAGGAACCAGCTGACGCCATTTTCTTCAGTCTTTCTTACCGCGCGGTGCCCGAAGCAGAAGCAGTTCGCAAGTGCCGGTCGGCCAGCTCCTGAGAGTACGAAAATTTGGAAACCGAAGTCTTCTTAAAAGCAAAGTACCCCGTTGGGGAACCTTTTCTTGCCTCAGACCGATGTCAGACAAAGTTAATAATTGTATTTCTTGTGGGAAGCAAATACCGCATAAGGATATCCATTCCCTCTGTATACCTTGTTTAGACCCAGACCACGAGGTCTCGGCCTGCCGCTTTTGTGCTACATTCAACAAACGCACTATTAAGCGTCGGGCGGAGTTCGCCCAGCATTATTTTGGAAAAGCATTTAACTATACTATGTTGTCGGATACTCCGACTCCGGTTTTGTCTAAAAAACGAAAAGATAAGGACCGACACGTGAGGTCCGCGGACTCTACCGACACCACGCCAAAGCCGGCTACACGTGGTCCTGTTCTCAGTGAGGCACCTACGCAGCCCCTGCCTACCGACGACCTGCCTTTGACGGTGTCTCCTGTACCCGAGGTCGCAGGCTCCTCGACCCACACTCCGTCTACAGATACCGAAGCCACTGTCGGCGTTGAAACTCAGAATGTGGACAGGTCCACCTCCACTCAAGGTGTCTTCAGACCTTTCTCCTCTTTCTCTATCAAGGCTTTCACTAAGTCTAAAGCAACCATGCACTGAGACCAGCTGCACAGGGCCCATTTCCAGGCCCCATGCCTAAGAAACAGATGCTTAAAATGGCTGAGGATTTAATTACTCTTATCAGAGGTTCTCAGCCCCCTCCAGACAAAAGGCCTAGAGTGGAGGAAGATTCCCCCTCCTCTGATCAGGGCTCCATTATTTCAGAGCACTCTGATGATCAGGAACATTCTTACTCCCCTTTTGAAGACTCTGATGTGGAGGAGTCTATCCCTTCTGTATCCCCCCCTGAGGATTACTCATTTGGGGAAACTTTGCATACCTTAAGGGAACACTTCCACTGGGAAGGCCAGGATTATTCTGATTCCAAGAAAAGGCTCACGGAATTTCTCTTGCTTCCTCAGCACAGGCCTTTGGCTATACCTCCTGTCTTGGACATCCTAGATGATGTTTACTCGGAGGCCTGCCTTAACCCGGACTCTCTACCTCCAGCTCCAGTTAAGCCTGACAGGTACTACAGGGTCCCTGACTCACACCAATTTCTATACAAGAGCCATGCTGCTGACCCAGAAACCATCTCACAGGGCCCCAAGGGAGTTAAGGCCTCCATTGCTAAAAATCCATTGCCTTCCGAGAGAGATTCCAGATCCTTAGAAAGGTGGGGAAAAAAGGTATATACCTCGGCTACCTTATCTATGAGGGCCTTAAACTGTCAGTTTCATATGCTAAAATACCAACCGTTTTTGTTATCACAATTGAAAAGTAAAATGTCACAACCTGAACAACCAGACTTGAAGGAGTTGCAGGACTTGATGCATAGTGTAGAACAAGTGGGTAAACATACCTTACAATGTGGTTTTGATGCTCTAGAGGCCTCATGCAGAGCTGCTGTTAAAGGATCAGTCATACGTAGGCATGCCTGGCTTAAGGAACAAGCCTTACCTGATCATGTCAAAGCTAAATTAGTGGACGCTCCTCTTCAAAAGGATGTACTATTTGGTGCTAATGCTGAGGAGGTATTAAGGAAAATGGAGGAAAAGGCTAAAACAATGCAAACTGTGAAAGAATTTCTACAGGTTCAACCCCCACTTCTTAGTAGAAATTGGCCTTCCAAAAACTGGTCCTTTCCTGCCGCAGACAGACCCCAAAGAGGCAGATACAGGCACCCGAGGGGCAGAGGACAATCCCAAGGATCGTACAGAGGCAGACAATGGCAAGCTCCTACACAGAGGTGGTGAGGACAACTCGCAATCTATCAGAAAGCAAACCCAATGACTTTCCACTTTGTATGCCAACCAGATCTCAAATGGCAG
The DNA here is from genome assembly GCF_019279795.1 of Protopterus annectens. Classification (NCBI taxonomy): domain Eukaryota; kingdom Metazoa; phylum Chordata; order Ceratodontiformes; family Protopteridae; genus Protopterus; species Protopterus annectens. Next base: position 542,534,407 of record NC_056745.1, on the reverse strand, counting down.
CCCCCTTGGGAGGAAAGCTGGCATTATTTTCAAAAAATTGGCATATTGTCACAAAGGACAAATGGATCCTGGACATTATAAACAGAGGCTACAAATTCCATTTTCACACCCTTCCAAAGATGAGGCATGCCAAACCTGCCACACAAAGGGCAGAGGCACAAAGGCAAATTACAGATCTCATAAACATGAAAGCTATTCAAGAGGTACCTACGCACGAACAAGGTCAAGGGTGTTTTATTCCAGGCTATTTCTGGTGCCAAGGAAGGGAAAAGATTGGAGACCTATTCTGGATCTATCCATCCTAAACACATTTCTACTCGTACCAAAATTCAAGATGCTCACTCTACAGCAGCTTCTTCCCATGCTGGGTAAGGAGTCTTGGCTGGTAACATTGGACCTCAAGGAGGCATACCTGCATGTCGCAATCAGACAAAATTGCAGAAGATATCTCAGATTTCTGGCAGGTTCAACTCATTATCAATTCTCTGCATTGCCCTTTGGCTTATGTACTGCGCCCAGAGTATTCACGAAATGCCTGGCATCAGTAATTGCCTACTGCAGACTTCAAGGGATACAAATATATCCCTATTTGGGCGACTGCCTGATCCAAGCGGACAGCAAACACATCCTTCTGAAACATCTGGCTTATGTAATAATGTTATTGAACTCTCTGGGATACACAGTCAACAAAAAGAAATCAAGACTAATACCCTCTCGGAAGATAATTTTCCTGGGTGCCAACTTGGACACAAACACCCAGATGGCCTATCTCACGCCAGAGAAGCAGGGGCAACTAATCCAATACTTCAGAACACTAGCAAATTGCACCAGGCTTACTGCAAGGAAAATCCTGCAGGCTCTGGGATTCATGGCATCTTGCATCTTACTAATCCCATGTGCAAAGCTGCATATGAGGAAACTACAATGGTACCTGAAAAACATATGGTCTCAACACAGCCACAGTTTGGAAACAATAATACCACTAATTCCATGTCTGCAAAAGGAATTTCTGTGGTGGGCTCAAGCATGCCAAACAAACACAGGTCTTCCTTTCAGCAAGCCTCAAGCAGATCAAGTCATCACAACAGACGCCTCGGACTATGCCTGGGGGGCGCACATGACAGATCGGTGCATTCAGGGCAAATGGTCCCAAAAAGAAAAGCACCTTCTCATCAATCAAAAAGAAATGGTAGCAGTAATAAATGCTATTATAGCTTTCAAGAACTTTCTACAACCAGGTCAACTTTTGATAAGAACGGACAACACCACAGTTATGTGGTACATAAACAAGCAGGGAGGAACACATTCTTACCCCCTATGCAGACTGGCCATGTCACTTTCGAACATGGCCATGGACTTACAAATGGAACTACAAGCACAGTACTTGCCAGGCAAGGAAATCACGCTGGCAGACAACCTAAGCAGGAATATGTCAGATCCACACGAATGGAAGTTGCATCCAAAAGTTTTTACAGAAATAATCCAAGAATGGGGAAGGCCAGACATAGATGTATTTGCCTCCCACAAAAATCATCAATTGACAAAATTCTGCTCAAGGATCTTCCATCCAAAGGCCTGGAGAGTGGACGCTCTCTCTTTCAGCTGGGCATCAATGACAGTTTATGCCTTCCCACCTCTTCCTCTGCTGCCCAAAGTGCTATTGAAGACCAGAGCAGACAGACCAAAGATGATCCTCATTGCTCCGGACTGGCCAAGACAACACTGGTACCCACTCCTGAGGAGCCTGATGCATTCCCCACCATGGACCCTGCCTCTAATGCCTCCTCTTCTGACTCAACACAGCTTCAAAACTCTTCACAGTCGACTAAAAACACTCAATCTAGCCGCATGGAAGATTCCTTAGCATCACAGCAGGCCCTACTCTCCAAGGAGGTGCAGGATGTCATTTTGGAGGCCAGAAGGCCATCAACTAGAAAAGCTTACTCTGCAAAATGGAAACGTTTTTGTACCTGGAATGAGAAGGGCCAGGACCCTGGAAAACTGAATTTACCACAAATACTACAATATTTGGCTGAACTGCTAAGCAGTGGACTTTCGTTCTCCTCCATCAAAATCCATGCCTCAGCCATTTCTGCAGAATACAACACTGATCCACCTTTATTCTCTCACCCTCTCTTAAGACAGTTCCTCAGAGGGGCTAAGAATTTGAGACGTCCAAGGAAACAACCAATACCTGCTTGGAATCTTAATTTCATTCTGGAAAAACTGACCCTGCCTCCTTTTGAGCCAGCTGCTTCATCAGATTTGCAATATTTGTCCTGGAAGACAGCTTTCCTTCTGGCTATCACCTCAGCTTGTAGAGTTTCAGAATTACAGGCGCTCATGGCTGTCTAGCCTTTTATCATCTTCCATCAGGACAGAGTTTCCTTACGATCCAACCCATCCTTTATGCCTAAAGTGGTATCCAGGGTAGCTTTAAATCAGGCCATACACTTACCTACTTTTTATCCTAATCCTCAAAACAAAGGGGAGAGATTACTACATTCCTTGGACATCCACAGACAACTGCGTTATTATTTGGACAGAACAAAGCCTTTCAGAAAATCAGAACAGCTCTTTGTGGCCTATGCAGTAGGAGCTCAAGGAAAGCCAATTTCCAAACAGACAATTTCAAAATGGATAGCCCACTACATATGCTTTTGTGCTATTCCTTTCATGGCAAAACTGTACCTACAGGCATTAGAACTCATTCCACCAGGGCCACAGCCACCTCTACAGCTTTCCTCAGAGGAGTTCCTACCAAGGATATTTTGGAAGCAGCCACTTGGAGTTCTGTGCATACCTTCTCCAAGCACTACAACTTACCATTATACTCCAAATCTAGAGCAGGCTTTGCCACTGCGGTTTTGCAGGGCATTTTGGCTCCTCCTAGTTACACCTAGTGTCTACCACCCCTTTCTTAGCTTTGGGATTCTACCCATCTGTGAGGACTGCAGCTGTATGCGCGATGAACATAGTACAGTTTTGTACCTACCATAAATGTAGATGTTCGAGTCCCAATAAAGCTGCAGTCCAGGTTTCCCTCCCTCCTTCCCCTCTAGGGGTATTCTTTTATGGTGTATTTGCTTGCAACTACTGTTTTTTTTGATTATATTGCATTGCATTATTGCCTAATTGTATGTATTGCCTTCCTTCTGGGGGCACCTGACATCTGTGGGGCAAGAAAAACTGAAGAAAATGGCGTTGGCTGGTTCCTTTATACCCCTGTCGCACTGAGGTCAGGGAAGAAGCGACGACAACCGATGCTGGACCTAGACTTTGGAATTCAGCCAACCGAGGACCCGCCTGACGGCAGGAGAACCCATCTGTGAGGACTGCAGCTGTATTAGCACTCTAACATCTACATTTATGGTAGGTACAAAACTGTACTTTTCTCTTTCTCTCTCTCTCTCTCTAGCCTTTGGTATTTACTTTTTACTGGTGGTATTTTATTTGGGGGGCTCCTGACATTTGGGGCAAGAAAAGCTGATGTAATGGCGTCGGCTGCCTGTTTTTATACCTCTGACGACAGTCTTGAAGCTACAGCAACCAACACAGAAATATTAAGTCTCTGGTATTCGGGCCGACTGAGGGCTACCTGCAGGCAGGTAACGCAAGTGTGATGACTGCAACAAGTGAATACACTCGAACATCTACATCTATGGTAAGTGTACACAACTGTACTTTCCTGGGATCCAAAGTCTATCTCCCCTTGTGGAGTGGGATGACTGTAGCTGTGTGCCACTGTGTGGGCAAGAAGCCTGAGGTGAGGCTATAATTAAACATGACACAGGTGAGGTTCTAGTTCATTTTGTAGTTCATGCAGTACACAGGCCGGGATGTCGTCTGGTCCCATGGATGTTGTATTATTGGCTTTGGAGAGTGCATTTTTTACGTGAGTGTCCGTTATTACCAGAATTTGGCATTCTTTCAGTATTGAGATGGGCCCTTTAGGGGGTGAGAGGAATTAAGTTGGCACTGAATCTATCTTCCAGGATATTGGCAATATCCTTGGGATCAGTATATCTAGTGCCATTCTGCTGTAGCTCAGAGCTTTGAGTATTGACGTTTAGATTCTTGACATAGCTATCGAATGCCTTGTGGATGTCTTTGGAATCTTTGGCAATTTTGTTTTCGTAATTACCTTTGGAAGATTTTATGAGGGATCTCATCTTTCTACTGAGGCTGGTGAGGAAGTTTTTGAATCCTGGGTTCTTGCTCTTTTCTGCAACAGTTTCTTCCTTCTGTTGTCCAACTTGTTTATGGCAGGGGATCAACAGATTAGCTTCCTTTTTTTTTTAAAAGAGGACAGCGTCTTGGTTCATTTTTGGATGACTCGGTCCATGCACAAGTGAATGTGCTCATACAGCACCTTCGTGTATGATTCAGCTGTTGTACTTCCAGTTCCCATCTGCATGGGTGTCATGAAGTTTGTTACTTCTGACTTGAAAAGCATGAAGTTGGCTTTGGAGAAGTTTTTTTTACATAGGTTTCCTTAAAGGGGGGTGGTGGTGGGATGTCTATGTCAAGGGTGATTTAGCTTATGGTTTGATCTAACCAATAAGGAGGTGACCACTGGTGTGGAGCTTTGATCTCCCATGTTGGTAATGACCAGGTCTAGAACATTGGTACCTCTGGTGGGACTATTAATTAGTTGCTCTAGAGCATTGGAATTTATGGGTTCCAAGAACCGTTGAGCAAAGGTGTTGGTACAGGAGTAGTTTTTCCAGTAGATGGCAGGGTAGTTGAAATCACCCAGTATTAGGGTGTTTGGTTGTATCTTAGTATTTTCCAGTATGTTTAGAAAGGTGTAGTGAGAGTCTTGGGGCATGGTAGAGGATATGTAGCAAGCTACAATTTGTATTGCGTCTTACCTAGTGTTAGTTGCACCTGGAGAATTTGATGCATTGTGTTGGGCAACCAGCCTGGAGGTGTGAATATCCTTGGTGAATATGGACACTCCTCCTTTATTGTTTTGGTCCTGGTTAGGTGGCTGGAAAGTGTGGTATGAGTTGTAGCCTGGTATTGCAGGGTTGCTGTCTGGAGCTTTGAACCAGATCTCAGTTGGTGCACAGATATATGTTCTCCATTTTTAGGAGAGCCTCGAGAGAGTGCATCTTGAGGTTTAGACTTTCAGCATAGAGTATCATTACCTTCAGATTTTGCTTGCTTGTACCCGTTACAGTGGTAGGTTTGTCCTTTGAACCTTGCCTAAAAAAGGCACTATAGGGGTGGCAAGAACCTTAGCCAGTAACCTGAATCCTGGGGTGACGGGTGCAAACCATCTCTTGCAAAGCATCATGGTTTGTCGATCATGTCGTCCCAGGCAGACAGATACTGGATCCCCTTTGAATGACACCATGAACTTAGCCAGTTATTGAAGTCAGTCATTTTGTCCTTGTACTGTGGTATCATTCTGGGCGATGGCAGGATTCTACTCAGGGCTAGGGTCATACCTGCCTGGGCTACATGATCCGAGAACTCTTTCATGTCTCTCCATGTAGTCGAGGGTGGTACGTCTCAAGTCATTCATTCCAGCATGGACAATGACAGTCATATTTGTACCTGTATTGGAGTGATTTGAGTGCATACATTATGTGGCAGATCCTGGTACCTGACAGCTAACTATCTGTAATTTTCTCCTTGTACTGCAGATAGGGTTAACGCAGACAAATGATTAGTCCCATAGCCAAGGATTAAAGCTAAAGGGAAAAAATGCATTACCTTTCCCTTTGGGAAAGGTAATGCATCCATGCTAATTACATTAAAGACAGTGCCCCCCCCTGTAAATGTAGACCTAGTGGTTTGTGATCTGGGTACAGAGGTTGGTAGCAATCTGAACTTTGACTATCACATATCCACAGCAGTAAGGAAATCCTTTTATGTGGCACATCTTATAAGTAAAGGCACTGCATGTAGATCTCAGGATGTTATAATTCTGTTATACTTGTCCCTCGACAGACCTATATTTGAGTACATTACTCCCTTTTGCATGTACCTCACCAGACACCTGAAACAATTGGAGAGGCGCACAGGTTTCTCATCAAGAAATTACAGGGTACACAAAAGTCTTATTCAGAAAGACTGAAAGCCCTGTCACTGTTTTCTTTCTGCAGTTGCCAAGGGATGACCTGGGCCTGGCTTACAGGACATTCTCTGAGCCAGCTCTGATGGAAATGCTACACATTTGTAAATCAAACTGCAGGAGGGTCACTCACTCTAGGGATCTTAACCTAGCCTTTGACATGAACAGATCATGCTGGGAGAGAGAGATACATATCCCAGAGACTGGCACTTCTCTGGAAGAAGCTTCCAATTCATGCGAAACAGAGTCCCTCCCTGACAGTCTTCAAACACTGGATGGGTGACTGCAAATTCACTTTTGGGGTGGTGCCCATGTCCCTGTTGGACAGAGGAAGTCTAACTACCATACACCCTTCACTCACTTAACCACCAATTAGGACAACTGGGGATGAATATGACTAGACTTGTAAGGGCTCTAGCGCTGTTAGCATAGTAACCTCCTATGACCCTATGAGATGTTGATGTGATGCTGCTGATGCATTCTCAAGGGCTGCAATATCTAGATCACTCATTTGTACATTTGCATGGTTGCAGACCCAAAGTTTACCTGAAATTGTCAAATCTGAATTTCTTACTAAACCCCCCATCCTGCCCCACTCCCCTACCCCCAGATAGAGGTTTTGTCTGGCATGTCGAATGCTGATTATCTAAAGAGAAATTGACAGAAGGGGGGACTGCTTCAAGGGGTAAAGCAATTTTTCAATCCCTTTATACCTGTACATAACAGCCTGCATTTAATTGCTGGAACCTGTGTTCTGAGAGACTGCCTTCCAGACTATCTGCAAATATACAGAGGTGAGTATATTTTTCAGGTTTTAGAGTTTGTACTGTTAGTTGTTGCTTAGATCTCTGAAACTATTTTGTCCCATTCACCCACCCTATTTTTGGTTTGTAGTTTAAATTTGGTGGCTTTTGCAGTTGCCTGCCCCACTGTAGATTTGATCTGGGACACTTCCCCCAGTCCCATCTCTTTACCACATTCTACCTAATAAACTCTCTCTGCACTTGCTTTTAGTCCTTTTTAATTTAATTGCATTTTTTAAACTGTGAAGACAAGTAAATTAAACATGAACTAGTAAACCAACACAGCTGAAACGGAGCAGGAAAAACGGTACTTCAAGCGACCAAAAATATAAGGAAATTTATTAAAGTTTGTTAAAATAAAGCACTTTTCGTCTGGTTTAATGACACAGACTTCTTCAGGCAATTACTTCTAAAAAAGGCTTGCTATATATACACACAGTTACAAGGAGAACCCAATCAACAGGCAAAAAGCAATTAAACAATTAAGCAATGAACTACTACGTACTGTTTTTTAAAAAGGCAGCCACAAATTCGTAGCAGCAACAAAAAGTGATGCGTTAGCATTTGTTACTAAAACTATTTTGTCAAAACCACACCTATTAAATTAATATAACTTTGACTTCAGAAAAGCTAAAGACAAAAATGTACTTATATAATATTGACTATAAGAAACAGTAAAAAGTTACAAATGTTTAAACATATTTAAAAGTAATGACATTATAAAAGGCTTAAGTGAATAAAAAACTAAGAAACTAAAAAATTAGTAAGCACACAAGCATCATAGCAGATTTTTAGGAGAGCAAAAAACTTAAAAGACTTGTTTGAGTGTCAAAAGAGACCTATGAGTAGAGTAGTGGGTATGTATAAATGTCAAAGTTGCAATTTTTGCAAGTATATTACAGAATCTAACAGGTTCAAACTTGAAGACTATACTTACAACTTGAAATATACAGGGTCAATTGCAACTCAAAAATGGTGGTTTACCTGGCCCACTGCGTAAGTTGTCTTGTATTTTATGTAGGCAAGACGGAGCGCCGTCTCCGAGACCGCATTTACAAGCATTCTTAAGCAATTAGAAAAAACAAACATGACGATGCTCTAGCAAAACATATTTCTCTCTTTCCCAACCATTCCTTCAAATTCATGGTCATCGACCAGGTTATAGCAAGTGAAAGAGGTGGTCCAACAGGTTTTAAATTAGAGGAATTAGAACTGCTTTGGCAGATTAGACTTAATGCCTTCAACGCCCCTGGTCTCAATGAAAACTGCTCAATAAGCAGCATTTTGAAAATCAAGAGTTTATGTAGATGACAACTTTGTTTGTACAGGTCTATTGTTAGTAGACTTTTCATCCTGGTAAATGCTTGTGTGCTTACTAATTTTTTAGTTTCATAGTTTTTTATTCACTTAAGCCTTTTATAATGTCATTACTTTTAAATATGTTTAAACATTTGTAACTTTTTACTGTTTCTTATAGTCAATATTATATAAGTACATTTTTGTCTTTAGCTTTTCTGAAGTCAAATTTATATTAATTTAATAGGTGTGGTTTTGACAAAATAGTTTTAGTAACAAATGCTAACGCATCACTTTTTGTTGCTGCTATGAATTTGTGGCTGCCTTTTTAAACAGTACGTGGTAGTTCATTGCTTAATTGTTTAATTGCTTTTTGCCTGTTGATTGGGTTCTCCTTGTAACTGTGTGTATATATAGCAAGCCTTTTTTAGAAGTAATTGTCTGAAGAAGTCTGTGTCATTAAACCAGGTGAAAAGCGCTTTATTTTAACAAACTTTAATAAATTTCCTTATATTTTTGGTCGTTTGAAGTACCGTTTTTCCTGCTCCGTTTCAGCTGTGTTGGTTTACCATTTTTTAAACTGTTTGGCCTAATATTGCTACATACTTGTGTGCTAGCTTATCCGGGGTAGTACAGCAGTAGCGTTGTTACCTCACAGCAAGAGGTTCTCCTGTTCAATTCTCGGCTGGAGTGCCTTCTGTGTGGTGTCTGCATGTCCTCCCCGTGGTAGAGTGGCCTCCGAAAGACATGCGTAAATGGGCGTGCCTTCACTGAAGGTTGGGTGTCGGGCTGGCAACTCGGCACCATAAAAATCGACTGCCAATCATTAGCGGACCGGAGTTCTGCTGTGGCAACCCCTATCCGGGAAAAGCTGAAAAGACAAACTCGAGTGTGCTAGCTTGCACTGCATGTGAATTATTTTTACTACTGTTTTTGCTACTTTTTTGTTTAAAAAAAACAAAAAACTGTAAGCCTGTTTCCTGCCTTTCTTGTAACTAGTGTTCCAGATACAGATTTGCTGTATCCAGGACTATATGTAAGCTTCTGAGCCCCCCAAGCCTTTGTGTTGGAGGGAAGCCTTCTAGCTTATCAGTGGGAGTGGTAAGCACTAGGTAACCTGTCTACCACATAAGGAGTGGTTCTGGCCCAGAAATTGTAGTTGTTGGCCGTTTGGGCAATCTCTTCCATCTCTCTCAACTTTCTGATTTGAAAGCCTGCATTTGCACTTGTTTCTGTCCTGTAACTCATCTAGTGCAGATACAGATTCTTAGTTTTAGCACTTAAATTTGCTTATTCATGCACAGCACTTGTTCAGAACTTGTAAGTTCTAAATAAGCGACTAATTAGTATAGCACTCAGTCTTCCTCATTACCTAGAGGAAAACAGTTTTTGTACTTACTTTTCTCACTTGCTTAGAGAAAAACAGCACTTGTACTCACTTTCCTCACTTATCTAGAGGAAAATAGTTTTTTATTCAGGCATGTCCAAGGGTCTGCTCCCATTGGTCTCTTCTGTCTATCTGATGAATCTGGGCATCTTGAGGCAATGTAGGAATTGCCTCATGTACACAGACAACCCTCTCCTCCTACCACCCGACACTACAACCTGTGAGAGATGCACTTATCTAGCCAAACTGGAGGTAAAGCTCTCTCCAACCAAGACTGAACTTGACAGTCATGAAGTGAAGGTAAACATTTGCACCACACCACACTCATCACATAGTCTCACTAAATCTACACCACGAAAATCCGCACAGGCTCTCAATAATAATCTGTCTAAGCAACAGAGACCTCCAAAGCAGAAACGCAAGCAACCTCCATCCCCCAACACAACCCAAATGACACATAACCCACAGACTCAGTGTGCCACTCAACCACAGCCATTAAGGCAAAACAACATACCCAACACACTAGTCACAGGTGACTCTATAGTCAGGCACGCTGATGTCTCACTCACCAGGCTAAACAAGGAGAAGGTTACTGTCAGCTGCCTTTCGGGTGTCAGGATCCGCCACATAACCCACACACTCAGGTCACTCAAGTACAAATATGACTCTGTTATTGTCCATGTTGGTGTGAATGACCTAAGACGTACCTCCCTGGACTACATGAGACATGGAAGAGCTCACCGATCTTGTAGCCCAGGCAGGTATGACCCTAGCCCTGAGTAGCATTCTGCCATCGCCCAGAATGATACCGCAATACATGGACAAAGTGATTGACTTCAACAATTGGCTAAGCTTCTGGTGTCATTCTAAGGGGATCCAGTATCTGTCTGCTTGGGATGACATGGTCGACAGATCACGATGCTTTGCCATAGATGGCCTGCACCTGTCGTCCCTGGGATTACGGATACTGGCTAAGGCTCTTGCTGCCCCTATAGTGCCTTTTTTAGGCAAGGTTAAAATAACAAATTCACCACCATAACAGGAACAGGCAAGCAAAAACTGAGTGTAATGCTGCTCGATGCTAGAAGTCTAAATCTCAAAATGGATTCACTCGAGGCACTCCTTAAAATGGAGAGCATCGATATCTGTGCAGTGACTGAGACTTGGTTCGAGGCTCCAGAGAACACCCCTGCACTACCAGGCTATAACTCTCATACCACATGATGTTCATGCTTCACTGTTGCAGTCATTACAATTGAAACTATTTCTCAGGGTCCCAAGGGGGTCAAGGCTTCCACTGCAAAATACCCTATCCCCTCTGATAGGGATTCAAGGGGCCCTGGACAGATGGGGGGGGGGGGATTTTATACTTCTGCTACCTTGGCTGTAAGAGCTTTAAATTGTCAGTTTCATATGCTTAAATATCAGCAATATCTTATGTCACTGCTTAAACAGAAAATGTTGACAAATTCAGAATGTGCAGAAAATAAAGAAATGCAGGATTTATTGCATCCATCTGAACAAGTGGGAAAACATACTTTGCAATGAGGTTTTGATTCTCTAGAGGCCTCCTGCAAGGCCGCAGTTACAGGTTCTGTCATTAGGAGGCATGCTTTGTTAAAAGAACAGAATCTGCCCGATCATGTTAAAGCAAAACTATTAGATGCTCCGTTACAACATGATACCTTGTTTGGTGTTAAAGCAGAAGTGTTAAAGAAAATGGAGGACAAAGCTAAATCTATGCAAACAGTGAAGGATTTCTTACAGGTACAGCCTCCCAGATTTAGCAGGAACTGGCCTACAAAGAATTGGTCCTTTCCAGTGTCAGGCCACAAAGAGGCAGATACAGGCACTTCAGAGGCAGATCACAGCCCCAAGGCTCATACAGGTCTAAACAATGGGGTGCTTCTACCTCCAAAAGCGGAGAGGAAAAATCACAGCCATACAGGAAACAGTCTCAATGACTTCCCCCTGCCAGCACCAAGCACTTGTCTTCTGGCAGCTCCTTTGAGGGGAAAACTAGCACTTTTTTCACAAAATTGGCATGTGATCACCCAGGACAAATGGGTCTTAAATATCTTTTCTCAAGGCTACAAGTTCCACTTTCACACCCTGCCAAGGCCAAATGGTATGCTAGACCTGCCACGCAATCAGTGGGCAGAGGCACAAAAACAAGTTTCACCCTTCATGGACATGAGAGCCATTCAGCAAGTACCACAGCAAGAGCAGGGACAAGGATTTTACTCAAGGCTATTCTTGGTACCCAAAAAGGACATAGCCTGGAGACCAATACCGGACTTGTCTAACCTAAACACATTCCTGGATATTCCAAAATTCAAAATGTTAACTCTGCAGCAGCTTCTGCCCATGCTGGGGAAGAAGGCTTGGCTTGTGACTTTAGACCTAAAAGAGGCATACCTGCATGTCCCAATCAGACAATCATGCAGAAGATACCTCAGATTTATAGCTGGCTCAGTGCACTACCAATTCTCTGCACTGGCCTTTGGCTTATCTATTGCGCCCAGGGTCCTTACAAAATGCCTGGCACCAGTAATTGCATTTTGCAGACAAAGAGGAATACAGATATATCCTTACTTGGATGACTGCCTTATTCAAGCGGAGAACAAGGACATTCTACTACAGCATCTGGCGTTTGTAAAAAGATTACTAACGGGTCTATGGTACACAGTAAACGAAAAGAAATCAAAACTCGTATCCTCTCGAGATAATATTCCTGGGTGCAAGCTTAAATACAACTGCCCAGATGGCTTATCTCACGCCAGACAAACACAGACAATTGATTACTTATTTCAGAATGTTGGCAACAAAGATCCAGTTATCTGCAAGAAAAATTCTGCAGGCTTTGGGCTTCATGGCATCCTGCATACTGCTAATTCCATATGCAAGACTGCATATGAGGACGCTTCAATGGTATCTAAAAAGTGTTTGGACTCAACATTGCCACAGCCTGGAAACAGTAATTGCCCTCATTCCATGCCTGCAACAGGAGTTTCGATGGTGGGCAAAAGCCTGTCACCTCAACATGGGACAGCCATTCACTCTACCCACAGCCAGGCAGACATTGACAACAGATGCATCAGATTATGCCTGGGGGGCCCATATGGCAGGAAGATGTATTCAGGGCACATGGTCTGCAAGTCAAATGCATCTACGTATCAATCAAAAAGAGATGCTAGCTGTTCAGAATGCCCTAACAGCCTTCAAGGACCTACTTCATCCAGGACAACTACTGATAACGACGGACAATACTACAGTCATGTGGTACATAAGCAGGGGGCACGCATTCCTACCCCCTCTGTAGACTAGCCATGAACTTGTGGGACACAGCACTGACTTACCAAGTACATCTGCAAGCACAATTCCTGCCAGGAAGGATAAATACTCTGGCAGACGAACTAAGCGGAAACATAATGGATCCCCATGAGTGGAAATTGGATCCACAAGTCTTCAGCATGATAACAAGGAACTGAGGATGCCCGGACATAGACCTATTTGCCTCTCCTCACAACTGCCAACTACAGAGATTCTGCACAAGGCCTCATCACAAGCAAGCATGGAAAGTGGAAGCTCTATCTTTCAGCTGAAAAACCTAACAGTATATGCCTTTTCCACCTCTGCGCCTCCTCCCCAAGGTACTCCTCAAGGTCAGATAAGAAAAGCCAAAAATTGTTTTGATTGCCCCAGACTGGCCCCGCCAGCACTGGTACCCAATCCTAAAGAGCTTGTCTCAATGCCCAGCTTGGACACTGACTCTAATTCCTCACTTACTGACTCTACAAGAGAGTCAGATACTGCACAGCCAACTCAGGACCTTGAACCTGGCAGCGTGGCGGATAATGTAGCCATTCAAGACGCACCTCTCTCTAAAGCAGTGATGGATGTTATTTTGGAAGCCAGGAGGCCTAGCACCCGAAAGTCTTATGCAGAAAAATGGAAGAGATTCTGTGCTTGGAACCAGGCACAAGGTATTGACACGACTGTCCCAAATATCCCTCAGATTTTGCAGTACTTAACTGAGATGCTGGATAAAGGCCTTTCCTTTTCATCAATTAAAATTCATGCTTCTGCCATTTCAGCTCATTACAATACAGAACCACCTATTTTTTCTCATCCATTACTAAGGCAGTACCTCAGAGGGGCCAAAAACATAAGACCTCCAAGGAGAGCACCAATACCTGCATGTGGGTCCTCAACTATGTCTTGGAAAAAAAATAAAGAATAAAAGTATGGCCAGCAAGCCGAGAGGTAAATCCTCCGTTGCACCAATAACAAATAAAGTAAACTGAAAACACTAGCAGCGGAGTAACCAGGCAATAACCAAATCAGGTGCAATAATACACCAAACCAGCAAAATGGTGCATATAGTCCAACTCCAGTATCAGAGCAGCAAAGCAATAAACTGATGCAAGTCTTGAGGTAAAAAATATCCACAAATTTATTAAAATGGTAAGTGCTTTTGCATTAGAGCTTCTTCAGACCAGATACAAATAAAATAGACCAGCATAATATATACACATCACATGAATGGCCCTATCCAATCAATAACACTGCTAGTAAAAAAATAAATTGGTAATAAAGATAACAATCAGTCAAATTATTCAATTAAATATTTAGGAAGTGCAATCCCAACAGTTCAGGTAACTGCAGAACCAGGCATACTGAACAAAGACAAACAGAAAAAGTAAAACTGCTCAACTATAAAGACACATTGTAGATACTAACTATATAGGATGAAAATGCACCCGTTACTATAAAGGAAAATAATGATATATAAAAACAAATGACATAAACAAAAAAAATATATATATAAATGTATATAAACATTGGAGGGACAGATTCATAATCCAGAGGCTCCCTTCACTCTGGAATAAAATCCCAGTCCCGGTTAGGCAGAGTCCCTCATTGACTCTCTTCAAGAGGAATCTTGATGAGTGGATGGGAGATGGTAGGTTTACTCCGGGTATCACTTCTGTGTCACTGTTAGACAGAGGTGCACAGTATACTAACCTCGAAAAAGGGCATAGCAAAATTAATTTAAAATGGGTGGCGAAAGCCAAACACACTCTGGCTAGGCTTATAAATGCCCTAGGGCAGATAGCCTAGAATGAACCTATGAACAAATATATATATATATATATATATATATATATATATATATATATATATATATATATATATATATATATATATAGAGGTTTACTTGAGGCCTTTTCCTCTGTCAGCACGGAGAGTGATAATCCAACAGGTGTCTCTATGTTCAGTATGTGTTGGGACATCACCTACCCTAATGCTTGGATAAATGACCTCAAAAACCCTAAAACTGAGTTTCACCCTGTTCCAAGACATGTTTTGAGAGTGCATTATGTATAGATCCTTTTCTAATATGATACATATGCTCCCTCATTCTTTCACGGAGCACTCTATTGGTTTTCCCAACATAAAATGACCTACATACTGTACATTTCGCTAGATAAACAACATGAGGGGTCATACAGGTCGCATTTACCTTAAAGTAAAATGTCAGATGTGCTGATATATACACAAAAGTTACACGTACCGCAAGCCACAGTATGCCCAATAATAGAAACCATATTCAAATGATCTCTATCAAAACATAATAGCCTCTTAAAATGTTTGATTCTTAAATCTAAACCTGGGCCTATCTCCCACTATCCTACCAATTTGCTCATCAACTAGCAGGATGGACCAGTGCTGAAAAAATAGGTCAGTGACCTGTTTATGATTACTTGTATAGAACAGAGGTATCCTGATGCCACTCACTGCATCCTTGTTATAACCAATAGCACAACCAGCCTCCAGGACAGGTCCAAAATATGGTTGTGCTATAGTTGACCATAGATCTATGAGGTCAGACCATTGTTTGTTAATTTCATTAATGGTATACCCTCTAACAACTACTTCTGCAAGTCTACAATCTCATGCTGAAAACCATTGAATAACAGATTTAACCTCGAGGCCCCTCATACCCTGTCCTCTAATTAGATTCCTAAAAATATAACCAGGATGCATACTAGACCTAAAATGGAAAGCATTCCTATGGCATGCTTTACGATAAATGCCTGTATTAATTGTGTGTTCATTCAACTTCTCAATATATAAATCCAAAAACTCAATACGTGTATATGACCAACTATAGCTAAACTTAAGACAGTCAAATTATTCATAACATCAAAGAACTTTAATAATTCATCAGATGACCCCCTCCATAACAAAAACAAATAGTTGATGAAACGTCGCTAGAATAACACATGTTCCTTAAAACCTGAGAGGGGGAATAACGGATTAATTTTCCAATGTGCAAGGAACATGTTGGCGTAGCTATTGGCACATGAAGTGCCCATAGCTACGCCATGTTTCTGTAAATACATTCCTTCACCAAAGATAAACACGTTATTCTCAAGTAGTCTCTAAAAAGAAACAAACCAAATGTATGTTTCAAAGAATAGTCACTATGTAGTGATAAATACCCAGTTCATTAGGAATCATAGTAAAAAACAACTGAACATCAAAGGTAACAAAAATAATCTCACTAACATCATGAACATCCTTGATAGACTCACAAGTCTAATAAAAACTGATGTTAAGTTGTCTATCTCGCCTTCATTCTTGCTGGATGGGTTCGGAGCCGACCTCGGCTCCGACTCGGCCACTCTAAAAGCTCGAGAGTTGGTTCCACCGGCTCGAGGCTCCCCTTATATCCCACAATGCTAGGCGTGAGTTACCTCAGATCTCGTTTGCCGCTACAGCGATCGAGGTGTGTTTTCTACCGGCTCCAGGTTAGTGAAAGTTAGACTAGTTTAAATTCTTTAGACTTAAGCTAGCTTAGTGTATTTTTCTTTCCCCTTAGTGTAGTGGATATATTCCCTTCTACCTTTTATCCAGCCCCCCTTTTTTCTAAAGAACTTATAGTTCTTTCCCTAAGGCCTTCGGGCCCTTCCTTCCCTATCCTTAGGGTGTGTATGTGTTTGATTAGGGAGTTTTAACTTCACTTACCTTTAGTTTAAATAATTGCCTTTGAACCCCTATCAGTGTAATCTGTGTGTGTGATTACACTTCGGTTCCTTGAGTATGTCCAAGGATACAAAGGTCTCAGGCTTCAAGAAGTGTGACTCGTGCTGTCAGAAAATGTCTCTGACAGACGGTCACACTTCTTGTGTGTATTGCCTGGGACCTTTACACCTGCAGGACTCTTGTGCTGTATGCCATGGCTTCAGCCCTAGAGTCCTGCAGGAGAGAAAAAATAAACTCATTTTGAGGGGTTTAATTAAGCCTGAAGGTTCCCTTTCTGTGTCATCGGGGAAACCTTCTAAGGCTTCCAAGACCTCGGCTCCAGCTTCAGAGTCGAGGCCTAAGGCTTCGGCCTACTGCTTCATCGGCTCCGGCTGGAGCCGATGAGTCTTTGACTGCAGTATCTGTGGTTTCCTCGGCTCCGGCCCGAGCCGAGGCATTAGAGATTCCTGAGTCGGCTCCGATCAGACCATCGGAGCCGACATCTAGAAAGAGATCGAGGTCACCGTCCCTTGGCTCCGTTCATTCGGCTCCAGCGTCTCCCCTGCTGTCTGAACAGAGCCACAGATCTCACTCCTCCAGGTCATCGAGGCTCTCAGATCACGACCTCCAGAGGGTAGTGAGTAGACTTTTGAAGTCCGAGGCACTGGCCCAAATGCTCCAGAGTCCGACTCATCAGTCGACGCCTCAACTTGTTCCAATAAATATTCCTTCTCCGACTCCTTTGAGCTCGGAGCCGGGCGCCTCGGACCGAGACTGTGGTAGCGCCGGAGCCGATACAATTGTCTTCGGCTCCGCTGCGGCTCCGATTTCTTCCTTTGAAGAATCTCGGCGCCGGGCTTCCCTCGTCGGCTCCGAGGGGGTGAGTGGCATCGGACCCTTGTCCAACCCCCCTCTCCCTCTCTGTGCTTCGGCGCTGGTGAGTTCGGCTCCGACATCGGCCTCAGAGCCATCTCTGTCTGTGCCGAGGGAGGTTCTCAGCTTCTCGGAGCGGGGACCTCTGGCTCTGCCGGACAGGGGTGCATTCGAGGTCATGCGGAGTGTGTTGGAACCTTGTTCGACTCCACAGTCGGCTCCGTCCGCCCCTCCCTCTTCGGTGCCTTTGGTTATGTCGACTCACTCCCTCATCCCAGACCGCAGAGAGCCAGCTCCTCAAGAATCCCCTGTGGGGATCTCATCCTCTTCCGAGGCCTCCCCTGAATTGGCAGGGGAGCCCCCTAGGAAGAGAAAGTGTAAGAGGAAGCACATAGACTCACCTGAGTCTGTCACCTCTGACACAGATTTAGATGATTCCGAGGGTTCCCCACGTTCCCCTTCTGAAGATGTCTCTTTCGCAGACATTCTAGAGATCCTGAAACAGAGGGGAAATTGGCCAGCCCTCAACCCTTCGGAGGATGAATCTGTGTATCTTGAGGCGTTTGGCTCTCGCCCTTCCACCTCCTGGGTGTCCCCCCCCTTTGATCCCCTCATGCAAGTGGTTGCAAAGAAGGCCTGGACGGCTCCTGATTCAGTGGACCCTACCCCCAGGAGACCTTCCAAATTTATAACAGCACCAACTGACAAGCAATTTCTCACAAAAGGTGTTTCTGTGGATGCTATGGTGGTAGCTGCTGCCACCAAGAAGGAACTAGCTGATCCTTCAGTGCCTGTTCATCCCCCTAACAAAGAATCTAGGTCTATGGACAGGCACGGGAAGCGGATGTTCTCGCCAGCGACCTTTGCTATGCGTTCGCTGAACTACCTATGCCATTTTACTCGTCTTCAAAGAGACTTGGTCAAAGAAGCGAGTGACATGTTGAAGGATCCTACGGCTACGGGTTTTCAAGACAAGATGAACACTCAGCTGGCTACCCTGAACTCCATAGCTAACTCCTCCATGCGCCTCCTCTCTTATGCGGCTGATGGAGCGAGCAGGGCCGCAGGGACAGGTGTGGCCTTACGCAGGCATGCCTGGATGCGGCTATGCAACTTTGCGGACCCCTTTAAAACGTCATTCACTAATTCCCCGTTTGATGGATCATCTCTTTTTGGTCCTCAAGTGAAAGAAACCTTGACTAGGTGCGAGACAGATGGCAAGACTCTTTCTGCCGTCTGAGTCCGTTTTTCTACTCCTTCTAGGCCTTACCCCAAAGGCCAGAAAAGTGGGAAAATGTGGTTCTGCAAACAATCTCAAGGGACTTCGCCTGACGCACAGAGTCGGTTCCCCGCCAGAGGCAGCGGGGAACAACAATGGTAGACGCCGCCCTAGAGGCAGGGGTCCAGAACCAGGGCAATCGAGAAGCCTTCTCTGATAAGCCCTTCCAGCATCCCTGAGGTGTTGCCCGACTGCCCACCTTCGGAGGCAGTCGGGGGAAGATTGTCACTGTATCCAGAAGCCTGGCTATCCCTGACTCAAGACAAATGGGTACAATCCATCATTTCCGAAGGCTATTCCATTCCCTTCGTTCGCATTCCAAACCAATCAAAAAAATCCCTTCCAGATGTTCCACCCGCTTAAAGGGATCTTGCAGCTTTGGAAATTTCAAAGCTGCTTGCAAAAAGAGCAATTCAGCCAGTTCCAGCAGACCAGCAAGGATCCGGAATCTACTCCAGGTTCTTTTTAGTTCCAAAGAAAACAGGGGACTGGAGATCAATTTTGGATCTCAGTATCTTGAACAAGTCAGTCAAGAAAACAAGATTTCGGATGGTCACGCTGCAGTCCATCCTTCCCTATTGGGAAAGGGAAACTGGATGTGCTCTATAGACCTTCAGGATGCGTACTATCACATAAAAATGAACAGACGCTCCAGAAGATTCCTCCGCTTCAGGCTGGGAACCAGTCATTTTCAATTCAGGGCCCTGCCCTTTGGTCTCACCACTGCCCCCCGGGTGTTTACCAAATGCATGGCAGTGGTAGCTTCTCACCTGAGACGCCAAGGATTCCAGGTGTTTCCATATTTGGACGACTGGCTCCTCACAGCTCCCACCAAGCATCTTCTTCTGTTGGCCAGGGACTACACCTTTCACATTTGTCAAAATTTAGGCATTTCAGTAAATTGCGAAAAGTCTGTTTTGTCGCCTTGTCGTACTATTACCTTCATAGGCGCAAATCTAGACACAGTCAACATGTCTGCGAGACTAACAGATCAGAGAATAACAGACATACACAAACTGGTCTCGCTCCTCTTCAGCAGCAACAGAATCAAAGCCAGGTTAGTTCTGAAAGTGTTGGGGATTATGGCGGCTGCCATACCTCTGCTTCCATTAGCCAGATTCCACATGAGAATCCTTCAATGGATGCTCTTCACGCAATGGTCATACCAGCAACTTCCGATGTCCCACACCATCATGATTACGCAAACATGCAGAAATCATCTTCTGTGGTGGATGTCTTCCCCTCAGCTCTTATTGGGAAGACCCTTTGTCCCTTCCCCTCCGGTTGCTACTCTGACAACGGACGCCTCCCTGATTGGGTGGGGGGGGGGGCATTATCAGGGCAGAACTGCCCAGGGCACATGGCAACCAAACGAATGCCACTTGCACATAAAAGTTCTGGAGATGAGAGCAGTGCTTTTAGCGTTGCAAGCCCTTCAAGACTCTCTTCCCTTGGGAACGATAGCAATCCAGACGGACAGTATGTCTGTAGTGTGGTATATCAACAAACAAGGCAGAACCAGGTCCTACCCCCTGTGTCGAGAAGCACTCAGACTGTGGCAATTGGGCGATTTCTTCTCAGCGGTTTCTGATAGCAACGCACATCCCCGGGAAGTCCAATCAAATCGCGGACAAGTTGAGCAGAGCTATCCTCATGCCTCACGAGTGGTCTCTGAAAGACTCTGTTGTGAGATAAATTTTTCTCAAGTGGGGTCAGCCTTGCTGCGACCTTTTTGCTACTCCCCAGAACAGCAAGTGCAGAGATTATTTCACCCTATTCCCTTTACCAGGCCAGCCCAGCAGAGACGCTCTAGTCCAAGTTTGGCCCCGGGGACTTCTGTATGCATTTCCTCCCTTCCCACTAATCTCTCAAGTGATACAGAAAGCTATCGCTCAGAAGGCCTCGTTGATCCTCATTGCTCCTTACTGGCCTCGACAGGTTTGGTTCCCCTTTCTACATCATTTTCTGTTTGAGCGACCTTGGCATCTGGACCTAGTTCCAGATCTTTTGATCCATCAGTCGGGTCAGTTTCATCGCTCCCTGTCCTCTCTGAACCTCACTGCTTGGTTCCTCCAATTCCAACCTTAGCCAGGCTTCCTCAAATATCTCACTCTGTCCGAGATATTTTGATAGCTTCCCATAAATCTTCCACTCGAAAGATTTATTTGAGTAAGTGGAAACGTTTCGCCTATTGGGCTCAAGGAAGGGACATAGATCCTTTCACTGCTTCCATCCAAATGGTCCTTGATTTTCTAGCTGAACTCTTCCATGCAGGTTCATCTCCTTCTACTCTTAAAGTTCAATTGGCAGCTATTTCTAACTTTCATGTGGGCATTTCAGAGTCTGCCATAATGTCCCACAAGCTTTGCAAAGCCTTTTTGAAGGGAGTTTTTCTACTCAGACCTCCTATAAGAAATCCTCCTCCTCCTTGGGACCTAAATTTAGTTCTTAGTTCTTTGATTCTTTCCCCTTTCGAACCTGCAGCCTCCTGTTCTTTAAAATTGCTATCATGTATATATACCACACTCTTTGTGGTAGCTATTACTTCAGCTAGAAGAGTTTCAGAACTTCATGCACTCAGCTGTCGACCTCCTTATCTGTTGTTCCATAAGGACAGGGTATCTTTACGAACCAACCCGTCTTTTTTACCTAAGATAGCCTCGGCGTCTAACCTAAATCAAAGCATTGACCTTCCTGTGTTTTTTCCAGAATATTCTAACAGGTCTGAACAAAAATTGCATTGGCTTAGATGTTCATCGTCAGTTAAGGTACTATTTGGATAGAACCAAACAATTCAGAAAATCTGACCAGCTGTTTGTCTCTTATGCAGAAGGCAGAAAGGGACTTTCAGTTTCAAAGGTATCATTATCTAGATGGCTAACATCTCTGATTTCCCTTGTTTATGAAATTAGGCACCAAAAGCTGCCTAACAAACCTAAAGCCCATTCTACCAGAGCTTTGGCTACTTCTATAGCCTTCCAGGACAGACTGCCTATTGACACCATTTGTGCAGCGGCTACTTGGGCTACTCCTCACACTTTCATTTCTCATTATAAGTTGGATTTAGCTTCTAGGCATAGAGCTAACTTTGGTTCCACTGTTCTCAAGAGTCTGTTCCGTTAGGCCACCCGGGACAAGGTGCTAGGGACGCGGTTCCATCCAGCAAGAATGAAGGCGAGATAGACAACTTAACATATAGAAGTTATGTTCTTATCATAACGTTCCATGTTAGTTGTCTTCTTCTCGCCTTCTTCTTGCGTCCCACCCTCCTTCCCCCTGGCCTGGACAGACCTAGAGGAGTTTTGATTGTGACCTCTCTTTCTACCACCTCTTTAGGTATATGCTGCTGTGCATATTTTCCTGGATCAGGATGTAGGTCACCCTTCTCTTCTCCCTGGTTTATAGAGGTGGACTTTGTTTATAGTTATTCTGTTACTATTATAAGCTGGATCTAGCTTACAAACGAGATCTGAGGTACCTCACGCCTAGCATTGTGGGATATAAGGGGAGCCTCGAGCCGGTGGAACCAACTCTCGAGCTTTTAGAGTGGCCGAGTCGGAGCCGAGGTCGGCTCCGAACCCATCCAGCAAGAAGAAGGCAAGAAGAAGACAACTAACATGGAACGTTATGGTAAGAACATAACTTCTATTTTTTGAATCCCTCAAAACTGTATGATTCAAACTAATCACCAGCCGCAAAAAACTTCTCTACATACAGGGACAATGGTTCTGTAACCCACCCCCCTCCAGCTACAATGGGTCTCATGGGTTGGGTTAGTGGGGTGTTTATGAATCTTGGGCAAACCCTGTATTAACGGAATCAAAGGGTTGGTTGCTTTCATAAAGGAGAATAACTCCTCAGTAATAAGATGGGAGGAAAAAACATCTGTGATGTTACTCCCCACATGTGCAATAATCCGGTGTACATCCTCAGTTAAAATCCTGTCATAAAAACTATCATCACTTAACATTAAACGCATGGATTGGCAATAGAAAGATTTGTCCATTACAGCTGTAAGCCCACCTTTATCTGCTGGACGAATTACAATAGAACTATTTTGCAATTCATTCAAAGCCATCCTCTCCTTATATGTAAGGATGTGTCTAAGGGGTTGTTTTTTAAAACTAACGCGATTGTCATAAAACTGGTAAATATTTTCTTCAGTAAGTTTAAGGTATGCTTCTACCAAGGGATGATTACTGGGAACAAAGCTACTAGGCTTCCTCAGATTATAGTGAGGAACAGCTTCACTATTGAGACCAGATGTTGAACTGGAGTCACCATAAATGAATTGCAACATAACATTCCTACAAAAGACTTTCAAGTCTAAAATGGTATCAGACATTTTACTCGTGAAAGAGGGTATAAAATTCAGACCCTTGCATAGAATATGTTCCTCTGAGGTCAATTCATGTGATGAAATATTAAAAATAAGTGACTCTCGGCCTTCCCCCACATTTTCTTTAAAGTTTGATTGGGGTGTAATTCCCCTGCTGGATTATCACTCTCCGTGCTGATAGAGGAAAAGGCCTAAATGAAAGGGCCTCTTATTAAACCTTTTTTAAAGAAAAGGAGATTATGTAAATGAAAGTTTTTTGTATGTATGTACATCTTTGTTTATATATATATATATATATATATATATATATATATATTTTTTTTTTTTTGTCATTTGTTTTATATATCTTTATTTTCCTTTAGAGAAACGGGTGCATTTTCATCCTATATAGTTAGTATCTACAATGTGTGTTTATAGTTAAGCAGTTTTACTTTTTCTGTTTGTCTTTGTTCAGTATGCCTGGTTCTGCAGTTACCTGAACTGTTGGGATTGCACTTTCTAAGTATTTAATTGAATCATTTTTTGATTGTTTATTACTATTTTATTTTTTACTAGCAGTGCTATTGATTGGATAGGGCATTCATGTGATGTGTATATATTATGCTGGTCTATTTTATTTGCATCTGGTCTGAAGAAGCTCTAATGCGAAAGCGCTTACCATTTTAATAAATTTGTGGATCTTTTTCACCTCAAGACTTGCACCAGTTTATTGCTTTGCTGCTCTGGTACTGGACTGTAATAACAGAGTTGGACTATATGCACTATTTTGTTGGTTTGGTGTATTATTGCACCTGATTTGGTTATTGCCTGGTTGGTTACTCTGCTGCTAGTGTTTTCATTTTTGTCTTGGAAAAACTCACACTGCCTCCATTTGAGCCTGCCTCTGCAGCTGATATAAAATTCTTATCCTGGAAAACAGCTCTGCTCCTAGCAATAACTTCCGCTAGACGAATCTGAGTTACAGGCACTCATGGCTGTGGAACCTTTTAGCATTTTCCATCCTGACAGAGTTTTTCTAAGGACAAACCCTACATTTATGCCTAAGGTAGTGTCCAGTGTGGCCCTTAACTAAACAATTCATTTACCTACCTTTTATCCAAACCCACAGAATAAGGGTGAGAGACTCTTGCATTCTTTGGACATTCACAGGCAGCTACGCTTCTGCTTGGACAGAACCAAAGCTTTCAGGAAGACTGAACAACTTCTAGTGGCATATGCTGCAGGATCACAAGGAAAGCCCATCTCCAAACAGACTATTTCTAAGTGGATAGGCCACTGCATTCATTTCTGCTATCCACAGCATGGCAAATCAGTGCCTAAGGGCATTAGGCCACATTCAACCAGAGCAGCAGCCACTTCAGCAGGCTTCCTCAGATGAGTACCAACCAAAGACATCTTGAAGGCTGCAACTTGGAGTTCAGTGCATACTTTTACTAAGCACTATCACTTATCTCTCTACTCTAAATCCAGGGCAGGCTTTGCCACTGCAGTTCTGCAGGGCCTGATAGCCTCTCCTAATCCTATTTAGCACCAGCCTCCCTACTTTAGCTTTGGGATTCAACCCAATTGTAATGACTGCAACAGTGAAACACGATGTACATAGTACAGTTGTGTACCTACCATAAATGTCGATGTTAGAGTGTATTCACTGTTGCAGTCCAGGTTACCCTCCCTCCATCCCACTTTTCCTTGCTGGGACTTATCTGTACTTCTCTATTCTATACAACCTATGTGGTGTATTTGCTTCTAGATGAAGGAAAAGTTTTTTGTGTTGCATCCTTACTGGCATAATTTAGCCTACCTTTTTAGGGGCACTTGACATCTGGGGCAAGAAAAACTGAAGAAAATGGCGTCTGATGCATCTTTTATACCCCTGGCGCACTGACGTCAGGGAGGAGGTGACAGCAATTGACGCCGGACCCAGACTTTGGAACTTGGGCCAACTACGGGTAGCCTGCCAGCAGGATAAACCAGTTGTAATGACTGCAACAGTGAATACACTCGAACTTCTACATTTATGGTAGGTACACAACTGTACTTTTCGGCCATGTAACTTGGACCGAAACACCAAAGACGGAGGTGTCCATATTCATTAAGGATATCCACACCTCCAGGCTAGTTGCTCAGCATAATGCATCCGAGGTTATCCAAGTGCAACTAACTCTGGGCAAAACTGCAAAGCAAATTGTAGCTTGCTACAGATCCCCCACCATGGCCCAGGATTCCCACTCTTTTCTTGATGTACTGGAAAATATTCGGGTTCAACCAAACATCCTAATAATGGGCGACTTCAACTACCCCACCATTAACCGGGAAAACTACTCGTGTACCAACTCCTTAGCTGAACGCTTTCTGGATCTCATAAGCTCCAATGCCCTGGATCAACTTATCCATACCCCACCAGGGGCAACAATATCCTAGACCTAGTCATTACCAACATGAGTGACTGGTGTTCCACATCTGAAGTCAACTCCTCGTTGGTCCGATCCGACCATAAGCTAATCACTCTTGATATCCACATCCAACCCCCACCCCCCCCATTAAGGAAACCACAGTAAAAAATTTCTCCAAAGCCAACTTCAGGCTTCTTAAGACAGAAGTGGTGAACTTCATGACACCCATGCAGATGGACAGTACAGTTACAACTGCTGAATCCTACACAAATGCACTCTGTAAGCACTTACATCAGTGCATGGATCGTGCTATCCCAAAACGAACCAAGACGCTATCCTCCAAAAAAAAAAAGGAAGCCAATCTGGTGGTCCCCTGCCATAAACAAACTGTACAACAGAAGGAAGAAACTGTTGCAAAAGAGAGTAAAATCCCATGAGTGGAGGAGCTCCCTTGTCAGCCTCAGTAAGAAGCTGAGGTCCCTTATAAGATCAACACAACAACAAGGACAACCACAAAGCATTCTATAGCTATGTCAAGAATCTCGATGGCAGCACCCAGATCTGCTCTGAGTTACATCACAAAGGCAAGAAAATTACAGAACCAACTGATATTGCCAACATCCTGGCAGATAGGTTTAGTGTTAACTTTATTCCCCTCTCACCCCCCTAAAGGGCCCATATCTATACAGGAAGAATGCAGAGTCCCTGTAATCACAACTACGCAGGTAAAAGCTGCACTCTTGAAAGGCAAAAACACAGCATCCATGGGACCAGACAACATCCCAGGTTGCGTTTTACACGAACTTCAGAACGAACTGGCTCCCCACTTAAGCACCATGTTCAGTAATAGCTTCGCATCAGGCTTTGTGCCCACTAAATGGCACACAGCAACAGTTATCCCACTCCACAAAGGGGGAGCCACCACTGATCCTGGGAACTATTGATCTATTAGCCTGACGAGCCTGGTCTGCAAGGCCATGGAACGTTTCATCATGGAACTCGTATACCAAGACATTGGTAACCTCCAAACTCTGGATCCCACCCAGTTCGAGTTTGTGAAAGGCAGATCATGCCTTCTGAACCTGATCGACTACTTTGAGGCAGTCACCAAAGACGTAGATGAGGGTTACGTGGTTCACACAGCCTATCTTGACCTTGCCAAGGCTTTCGACACCATCCCCCATTCTGGAATTATAGCTAAACTCACTAAACTAGGTATAAATTCCTACGTTACAAGATGGGTTGCCAACTGGCTTACTGACAGAACCCACACTGTAAAAGTTGTAGACTCCAAATCTGACCTCAAAGCAATGACAAGTGGAGTACAACAGGGTTCCATCCTGGGACCTCTCCTGTTTGGTATCTACTTCTCTGAAGTACAGGCTAACGAATTTCGCAGATGACTGCAAACTAGGAGCCATAGTAAAGTCCCTAAATGATGTGGAGATCCTACAGAAGGGCCTCGCTGAGACAGATGCCTGGTGTCAGAGCCATGGCCTCAAGTTCACTGCCAAAAAATGCAGTGTCATCCCCTTTGGCAAAAACTTTGTAACCATGAACTACCACATAGGCAGCAATCTACTTAACACCGAATGCGTGATAAGAGAACTTGGTTCACAGGTGGACAGTAGTCTCTCCTTTGATAGTCACATCGCCACAGTAGTCAGGAAGTCCTTCTACGTGGCACACCTCATCATAAAAGGGTTCTCATTCAGGAAAAGAGGTCATTGTTCCCCTCTTCTCGACACTCAGACCCATTATAGAGTACAATGCCCCTTTTGGAATGTACCTCACAAGACATCTGCAGCAGCTGGAAAGGCCACAGAAGTACCTCACAAAGAGGATTACTGGCCTCAAACAAATGCCCTGCACTGACCTCCTCAAAAAACTCCAGCTATACTCCGTAGCATATCGCCTACTCCGAGGTGATCTCTGCCTAACATATAAAGCTATGTCAAACCCAGAGCTGTTGGACATGTTACACCTAAAGAAATCCCAATCCCTCCGAGCTACACTCTCTAGGGACCTAAACCTTGTCACCGGAATAAACAGGACAAGCTGGAGGGATAGATTCCTGTCCCAGAGACTTCCCATACTCTGCAACAGGCTACCCATCTATGTCAACCAAAGTTCTTCATTAGCACTCTTCAAGAAAAGTCTTGAGTGGATGGGAAATAGGAAATACAACCTGGGGATCACTTCTGTGCGTCTGCTCGACAGTGGCACAGGAAAATAATTTTCTTGCGTGGCATAAGCCAGGGAACCTTGTTGGCTTACATAGGCCCTTGGGCCAATAACCTAGTACCTACTTATGAAATACCCCAATACAGTCCAGGAACATTTTATAGAAAAAAGCATTCAAACAGAAGTCAGGAGAGCAGCCTTTCAAGAAACTGTGGCAGGTTTTTCCAAAGATAAAAAGGAAGAGCCTCCCAGGCTTAGTCAAAGAAAATGGCAGGCTATGCCACCCTTTCTTTCCCATCAAATCCACACCCTGGCAGCCTTCTGTTCCTTTTAGATACCCTTATCCTGAGGGGCATTCTGACAAAGGTTTTGGATGTCGGTGAGATCACTATGAAGCCTTCCATTTATTGGATAAATTCTACTGAATTGAAGAGATGTTGCTGTTTATAGTGACACACATGTCTCGATCTCAAGTCAGTGAGCTTGTGTGAGTCTTTCATCTTTTTCAGATGTTTTTGACTTTTGCTGTACTATTTTTGGTTCCCTTGCCTTCATTCAGACAGCCAACCCTGTGTTGTACATACACTGCTGGCTGTACCAGTTCACCCCTTGACTAATATTATTTTTCTGCCATGAACATTGTGGATCCTAAGGACGTCTGGAGTTCGTGCTGTTAATTATCAAACTGTTTTTTTTTCTGTGACCTACCTAACCAACCCTCCCACCCCACCCCCTCACCTATGATAAGAGCAGGCATGCAGCTCGGCCATGTCCACCCTTCCACCATCACTTTGGACCTTGGCTTCCACTATATAACATCCCCAGTCTCCACCGGGAATCATTGTGGGAGTGGTCCACATCACTACCACCCCATCCCTTCTTTCTGCTTTATCAGTCATTGAAGCTGTTAATTAAACCCAGATTGTCTGGGCCATAATTGTGTCTTTATCACTGTACGTCACTGGAGAGGCCTGGTTTGTCATAGTTCTCTCATTGTCAGTGTGCATGTGTCTGCCTTCTTGGTGCATCTTGAGGGTACATGAGTAGACTTTACAGTGCATGTGTTCCAACAGTGAAAAAAAAATTGAACCAGGAAGCTGTGAACTAATTGTAAAATAGACAGCAGTGAATATAGCTCAAAAATTTCTTTGCAGAGGTGCAGCACACTGGTATGGGGAAGTTGGACTGTGCTCCTCATGCCTTTTATACTGTTATGTACCAACTGTAAGATTATAGTACCTCAGCGTAAGGAAGATGTTCCATAGATGTAGCACTCTTGGAGTTGGTATACATGAAGGCACAGGCTTATGTAGATTCTTATGGGTTTCTGGTCTTCTCTGTTGGGTCTTGAACTGTATGGATGACAAGCTTGCCTGTCCTTTTTATCTGGCTGGTTTAGGTGGACACTAGTCTTCTTTGGCACACATCCTTCCCTTTAAGCCTCATTTTCAGGACTTGATATGCAAGGCATCCTATTACTTTTTCACAAGGTTCAACTATGCCAATGTATCCTAATGAAATTGGTCTCTGAATAGTCCTTACACCAGTCCATTAACTCCCCTGTTTTATTTCTTAGTAGGAGTACAGGGAGAAAGAGCCTTTCTCACTACTGATATTCACGGTCATC
Source organism: Protopterus annectens (assembly GCF_019279795.1). Classification (NCBI taxonomy): domain Eukaryota; kingdom Metazoa; phylum Chordata; order Ceratodontiformes; family Protopteridae; genus Protopterus; species Protopterus annectens. The sequence continues at coordinate 542,505,109 of NC_056745.1, read as the reverse complement.
TCCGGTTTTACACTGGATGGTTTCATAGGTTTAGGAAGGCAAACCAATTTTTTCTCTTGCAACGGGTATGGAAGTTCCAGATTGAGCTAAGAAGCCTGTCCAGATAGAATGAGGATTGTGTGTGGATTGTGTGTGTGTATGTGTGTGTGTGTGTATATATATATATATATATATATATATATATGTATGTATGTATTTTACACGTATATGTGTGTGTGTGTACATATGCACACATACATAACGTTCTCTGGCTGTGGTGATGTGTGAAGTATTGAGGGAAGGACAACTTCTGTTGCCGAGAGTCTAGTTTTGCCCCTAATAAGGCGACTCTTGTAGCAGGACATAGTTAGAATTTTTGGACATTTAGTAAGAGACTTACCTTCTGAGAGCACTCCATAGTGGTTTGCATGGTTTTGTTGAGGTCTTCCAGGGGTGCTACTTGGATGAGACAGTCTACCAGATAAGGCAGATCAGCTGTCAGTTTCCTTTCATTTCAGGTCCTTGGGATTAGCTGTATCCAAGCAGACTGTTACTTCTTGGATCTCAAAAGCTATTTCTTTTTTTTTATTTTTTTCATGGTAAGAACCTTCCTTATTCTATTAAGACTCGTTTTACTAGATCTGTGGCGGCTTCTGGTGCCTTTTTTCAAGGAGATTGGATACTAACTATTCTTGAGACAGCTACCTGGACTTCTGTGCATACTTTTATGAAGCACTACAAAGTTGGATGGAATTTCCATAGCTAGAGGTGTTTTTGCTAAGGCCATCCTTCATGGCTTCCTAGAGAGCTCTAATGATCCTTCCTCCTCCCAGGTTTCTTCCCGAGCTTTGTCACTTCCCTTACTGTCATAAATACTGCAACAGTGAAGTGGAAGGACATATTACAGTTGTGTAAAATCTTGACATAATGGTAGATGTCCTCCTCTTCAGTGTTGCAGTATTCACTCCCTCCCTCCTCCCCCTGATCCATCTGTCTTCTGAATGTATTGGTTACTTTTGGATTTTCCTTGGACTGTCGTTCCTGCTTGGACTTTCTGTTCTGAGGATGGTACGCCCAGACGTCCCCTTTTATGCCCTGCGTCTACGCAAGGAGCATACATGTAATGTACAGTATACCTTAAAGCAAACTAAAGCTTTGGTATACTGGCCAGATGTCTGGCTGCCCTAGGCAGGGGATCCCTAATGTTATGAATACTGCAACAGTGAAGAGAAGGACATCTACTGTTATGGTAAGATTTTATACAAGTGTACTGTACTTCTGCAAAGGGGTACTTCCCAGGACAATCTTGGAATCTGCTGCTTTACCTTCTGTGCACACTTTCACTAAACACTACAGAATAGATTATTTTTCAAGGTCCAGGGCTGCATTGTGTAGGTCAGTCCTTTTTGGACACGTGGACAATTCTCATCATTCTCAGCCATCTTCCCTTCTGTTCCCTTAAGCTTTGTGAATCACCCATCTCTTTGGAATACTGCAACAGTGATTTCAGTCGGGACATAGTGCAGTTGTGTAAGAATTTACTGTGACAGTAGATGTCCTACAGATCACTGTTACACTAAGTTCTTACACAACTGCACTATGTCCCGACTGAAATCACTGTTGCAGTATTCCTTCCCCTTTCTGGGCTTTTCTCCTCTTCTTAACACCATGTCGGGCAGACCCTACGACCGAAGGAAGCCCTCTCACCTCCTACTTCGTTACTCTTAGCCGACTGCTTTTCTCTCGGATGTCTTCAGGCTGCTGGCTTGGAGATAGTCTGAGAAGTTACTCTCGTATGTCTATTGATGCATTCTTATGCTTGCAAACTGAGGTCATATACCAGACGTTTGCTTCTAGGAAGGTATAAGCTTTAGTACCTCAGACATCCGTGGTGAAAACCCAACTGTTTGAAGTACTGCAACAGTGATTGGTAGGATATCTACTGTAAAGATAAGTTCTTGCACTACTCTACTTTCTTAGTGTTCTTATGTGAGCACATCCATTCATCTATGAGATGTATAATTTGAGTGTGCACTGTATATGTTGTAAAAATATTCCATAGATAAAAGTGGCAGCTATAGAAGCTGCTTATTATTGTAATTAATAGCTGTAGTCAAATACAGGTGGTTAATGCTAGAGAGTTCTGTTTACTGTGAAGTGAATAGTAATATGCTTACAGTTTGGTGTTATTTTATTCACATTTATAAATAACCTGAAGGCAGGGTCAATGGACCAGGTGTTGTCACACTGTTACCAAGCACAATAAAATGTTAAGTGTTCAATATTTAAATTTTGTGCTCTGTTTTTAATAAGAAAGAAAAATATAAATGAGGAAATGGTGTACTCGCCTATATTTAATGTTTGATTTCTTCAGTTGTTGAAGGGATTAAAGGAGACAGTTTCTTTTACTTTTGTCCCTTATGCCAGAAATGAGTGCTAAAATTTATACTTCTAAGATCACTTTTTATTCATCTTCAAATGCCCGCTTTCAGTTACTGTTAATAAATGTGGATTGTTTAAATATTCCTGTGTTGCAGGTGCCTAGCATAGTAAAAGCTCTTCATAAACAAATGAAAGAAAAGAGTGTGAAGACCCGCCAGTGCTGTTTTAACTTATTAACAGAACTGGTTAATGTCCTACCTGGAGCCCTGACACAACACATTCCAGTTCTTGTCCCAGGTAAGCAATTTATGTTGACTTGTAGGGTCCTGAAAAATTTTGTAATTTGCAGTTATGTATATTTGCATGATTTACTTAACCAGGATGATTCATTTTGCTAGACTTATAAAGGAAAAATAGATTAATATGATTCTGTCTTGCAAATACATAACCAAAACCAGTAAAATCCAAAGGAGCTGTCCTTGAATGAGTTTTATGATTGTGTTCATTTTCACCAGTCACAATGTGATTTTTTTTTTTTTTGTCTGGCAGGTTTTGTGCCCTAAGGCATAGATGGCCACTGTTTGTATACATTGTGATATGTGCTGAGTACATAAGTGCGTCTATCTCCCTAGCCTGTCAGTTCTTTTATTGCCATTTGCATAGGTCACATTTTTCTTTCTACAGAATTTTATTATTTCTTTTTGTACTGGCTGTCAAGCCTCGTTTGTTCCTCTGCTTTGGAGATTCGCCCCAAGGCTGAGTTGAAAGCTGTCCATGGAGGTTCGTTTCATTGAGGCAGCCACAAAAGAAGCTGTATTCCCTCACCAGCATCCCAGCAATGAGAGCATTTTGGATAGCTTGGCTCTCCCCTTTGTTTGGGGGAGTCATGTGAAACTCCATCATTGTAGTGCCCCTACTTGCAGGTGCACACTTGCTATGAAAGCTACCACCATCAGTGGTTTGAGCCTAGCTCCCTCCCCCAGGCTCTCTCTCTTCATAATCACCACTTCTGTGAAGGATAGTAATAGTGTGTACCACTGGCACTGATCTCCCTCCCAAGGATAGTAGGAGATTACTAGCTATCGACCCAGAGGTCACTTCAAGCCTTGCCATTCTATCCCAATGCAATACCATAGAAATATTAGTTAATACCCAAGATGGCATTTAGTAATGGCTGCCCATGTCTAGGAGAATTGTAGGCACTATTCCTGGTAAGAATGTATGGTGCCCCATCCACTCATCCAGGTTTCTCTTGAACAGTGTCAGAGGTGCCGTTTCACATGAGTAGGTACCCTGTTCCAAAGATGCATCAGTCGCTGGGAGATAAATCTGTCCCTCCAGCATGTCTTAAATAAGTTGCAGGCCATGTTTAAGTCCCTGGAACTGGTAGCAGCATTTCATTAGGTTTGGGTCTGAGATTGCTCTGTAAGCCAGGCCTAAGTCTTAACCTAAGAAGTGTATATGATAGAGTATATTGACAGGGACTTTAGTCAGTCTGTGTATAGCATGTGCTGGAGTCCCTTGATCATCTTGGAAACCTCTGAGGTCTGTCCAATTACTGCAGGTGCTTTGTGTGGTACATACCAAACTGGGCATTGTACTCCCATTATGAGCCTAATTAGTGGGAGTATAGAGGGCTTATAACCTCTTTTGCTCTCAGGGTGATTCCTTTACTAATCAAGTGTGCTATGTAGAAAGTCTTCCTTACAACAGTAGACACATGACCAAACACTGTCAGCAGCCTGGAAACGTTGACACTAGTTTTTTTTTTGGACAACACAACCAGCAATGCCACTAGTTCATACAAAGTCATCTTTATTCGTAACCATACAGCAAAAACACTGGATTGAGCGCTTTCTTCCCCTAAACCGGGGATTTCATCAGAAGGTTTAGGGGAAGAAAGCGCTCAATCCCACCTCATCAGTGGCCCTGGTCACATTTTTGAAAAAATCCACCAGAATTAACAGGCAGGGTCTGCCCTTAATGAAGCCGAATTGGATAGGATCCAGGGTTTGGAGGTCACCTATGTCTTTATTTATAAACTCCAGATGAGGCTGATCTGGCTTATAGGTCTGTAATTCACGGGTCTGTTGCTAGCCCACCTTTGTGGAGGGGAATAACTGTTGCTTTTCTCCATTTCTTAGGAACAAAGCCTGTGGTTAGACTGTGATTGAAAAGGATACTTAATGGTGATGCAAGTTCATGTTTTAGCCTGTTTAGAAGACAGCCTGGGATGCTGTATAGTCCCTCAGAGGCTGTTTTTTGGCTTGGACAAGGCTTTGATGGCCTGCTTTCCAGATGTATGGGGTGGAGAAGTTTGGAGGAAGGTTTGTGATAGTTTTTGGCTAAGGGAGTGAAATTTTCACCAAACCTGTCCTCTAGCAGGTTTGCTATCTCTGTGGGGTCAGTGTGTGTTATACCATTGGTCACTAGTTCTGTTCGTGCTTGGGCCCTACCTTTCAGACTAAGTGCGTAGCTGTAAAAGGCCGTATGGTTATCCTTGGCTGTGTTTGCTAAGTTTTTCTCAAAGAAGCCTTTAAGAGAATTTAACGAGCTGTCTTATTTGCCTGTTGAGGCTGAGGAGGGTGCTTTTCCATTGTTGGGGTTTTGCCTTTGTTTTCTTGAACAGCAACGTTTTGCGTTTATTGTAAAGTTAGTTGATGCTGGATGTCCACCATGGCGACTTTTTACTTGGGGTTCTGACTTTGATTTTTTTCTGGTACAGCCGAGTCTATACATTTATGCAAGTGATTTGTACAAGGCTGTAGTATAAGCTTAGGTGTAGTTACCACATGTTCATCGTGCATACAGCTGCAGTCATAACAGATGGGTTCTCCTGCCGTCAGGCGGGTCCTTGGTCGGCCGAATTCCAAAGTCTAGGTCCGGCGTCGGTTGTCGTCGCTTCTTCCCTGACGTCAGTGCGACAGGGGTATAAAAGAACCAGCTGACGCCATTTTCTTCAGTCTTTCTTGCCACGCGGTGCCCGAAGCAGTTCGCAAGTGCCGGTCGGCCAGCTCCTGAGATTACGAAAAATTTGGAACCGAAGTCTTCTTAAAAGCTAAGTACCCCGTTGGGGAAACTTTTTCTTGCCTCAGACCAAGTTAATAATTGTATTTCTTGTGGGAAGCAAATACCGCATAAGGATTTCCATTCCCTCTGTATACCTTGTTTAGGCCCAGACCACGACGTCTCGGTCTGTCGCTTTTGTGCTACATTCAACAAACACACTATTAAGCATCGGGCGGAGTTCGCCCAGCATTATTTTGGAAAAGCATTTAACTATACTATGTCGTCGGATACTCCGACTCCGGTTTTGTCTAAAAAACGCAAAGACAAGGACCGACACTCTAGGTCCGCGGCCTCTACCGACACCACGCCTAAGCCGACTACATGTGGTCCAGTTCTCAGCGAGGCGCCTACGCAGCCCCTGATTACCGACGACACATCTTTGGCGGTGTCCCCTGTACCCAAGGTCGCAGGCTCCTCGGCCCACACCCTGACTACAGATACCGAAGCCACGCTTGGCGTTGAAACACAGAATGTGGACAGGTCCACCTCCACTCAAGGTGTCTTCAGACCTTCCTCTTCTTTTTCCATCAAGGCTTTCACCAAGTCTAAAGCTACCATGCACCCTAAGAGACCAGCTACACAGGGCCCATCTCCAGGCCCCATGCCTAAGAAACAGATGCTTAAAATGGCTGAGGATTTAATTACTCTAATCAGAAGTTCTCAGCCACCTCCGGACAAAAGACCCAGAGTGGAGGAAGATTCACCCTCCTCTGATTAGGGCTCCATTATTTCAGAGCACTCTGATTATCAGGAACAGTCTTACTCCCCTTTTGAAGACTCTGATGCAGAGGAATCTATTCCTTCTGTATCCCCCCCTGAGGATTACTCATTTGGTGAAACTCTGCATACCTTAAGGGAACACTTCCACCGGGAAGGCCAGGATTATTCAGATTCCAAGAAAAGGCTCAGGGAATTTCTTTTGTTACCCCAGCACAGGCCTCTGGCTATACCTCCTGTCCTGGACAATCCTAGATGATGTTTACTCGGAGGCCTGCCTTAACCCGGATTCTCTTCCTCCAGCTCCAGTTAAGCCTGACAGGTACTACAGGGTTCCTGACTCGCACCAATTTCTATACAAAAGCCATGCTGCTGACCTAGAAACCATCTCTCAGGGGCCCAAGGGAGTTAAGGCCTCCATTACCAAAAACCCATTGCCTTTCGAGAGAGATTCCAGATCCTTAGAAAGGTGGGGAAAAAAGGTATAAACCTCTGCTACCTTATCCATGAGGGCCTTAAACTTTCAGTTTCATATGCTAAAATACCAACAGTTTCTGTTATCTCAATTGAAAAGTAAAATGTCACAACCTGAACAACCAGACATGAAGGAGTTGCAGGATTTGATGCATAGTGCAGAACAAGTGGGTAAACATACCTTACAATGTGGTTTTGATGCTCTAGAGGCCTCGTAGAGCTGCTGTTACAGGCTCAGTCATACGTAGGCATGCCTGGCTCAAGGAACAAGCCTTGCCTGATCATGTCAAAGCTAAATTACTAGACGCTCCTCTTCAAAAGAATGTACTATTTGGGGCAAATGCTGAGGAAGTATTACGGAAAATGGAGTAAAAGGCTAAATCAATGCAAACTGTGAAAGAATTTCTGCAGGTCTAACCCCCACGTTTTAGTAGAAATTGGCCTTCCAAAAACTGGTCCTTTCCTGCCACAGACAGACCCCAAAGAGGCAGATACAGGCGCCCGAGGGGCAGAAGACAAACACAAGGCTTGTACAGAGGCAGACAATGGCAAGCTCCTACACAAAGAGGTGGTGAGGACAACTCGCAATCTTTCAGAAAGCAAAACAAATGACTTTCCCCTTTGCATGCCAACCAGGTCTCAAATGGCAGCCTCCTTAGGAGGAAGCTGGCACTATTCTCAAAAAATTGGCATATTGTCACAAAGGACAAATGGATCCTGGACATTATAAACAGAGGCTACAAATTCAATTTTTCATACCCTTCCAAAAATGAAAGGCATGCCAAACCTGCCACACAATCAAAGGGCAGAGGCACAAAAGCAAATTTCAGGTCTTATAAACATGAAAGCTATTCAAGAGGTACCTACACACGAACAAGGTCAAGGTTTTTATTCCAGGCTATTTCTGGTGCCAAGGAAGGGAAAAGATTGGAGACCAATTTTGGATCTTTCCATCCTAAACACATTTCTACTCGTACCAAAATTCAAGATGCTCACTCTACAGCAACTTCTTCCCATGCTGGGCAAGGAGTCTTGGCTGGTAACATTGGACCTCAAGGAGGCACACCTGCATGTCCCAATCAGACAAAATTGCAGAAGATACCTCAGATTTCTTGCAGGTTCAACCCATTATCAATTCTCTGCATTGCCCTTTGGTTTATCTACTGCGCCCAGAGTATTCACGAAATGCCTGGCATCAGTAATTGCCAACTGCAGACTTCAAGGGATACAAATATACCCTTATTTGGACGACTGCCTGATCCAAGCGGACAGCAAGCACATTCTTCTGAAACATCTGGCTTATGTAATAATATTATTAAACTCTCTAGGATACACAGTCAACAAAGAGAAATCAAGACTAATACCCTCTCGGAAAATAATTTTCCTGGGTGCCAATTTGGACACAAACACCCAGATGGCCTACCTCACGCCAGAGAAGCAGGGGCAACTAATTCAATATTTCAGAACACTGGCAAATTGCACCAGGCTGACTGCAAGGAAAATCCTGCAGGCTCTGGGATTCATGGCATCTTGCATCTTACTAATCCCATGTGCAAAGCTGCATATGAGAAAACTACAATGGTACCTAAAAAACATATGGTCTCAACACAGCCACAGTTTGGAAACAATAATACCATTAATTCCATGTCTGCAAAAGGAATTTCTGTGGTGGGCTCAAGCATGCCAAACAAACACAGGTCTTCCATTCAGCAAGCCTCAAGCAAATCAAGTCATCACAACATACGCCTCGGACTACGCCTGGGGGGCGCACATGACAGACCGGTGCATTCAGGGCAAATGGACCCAAAAAGAAAAGCACCTTCACATCAAATAGAAATGCTAGCAGTGATAAATGCTATTTCAAGGACCTTCTACAACCAGGTCAGCTATTGATAAGAACAGACAACACCACAGTTATGTGGTACATAAACAAGCAGGGAGGAATGCATTCTTATCCCCTATGCAGACTGGCCATGTCACTTTGGAACATGGCCATGGACTTACAAATGGAACTACAAGCACAGTACTTGCCAGGCAAGGAAAACACGCTGGCAGACAACCTAAGCAGGAATATGACAGATCCACACGAATGGAAGTTGCATCCAAAAGTTTTTACGGAAATAATCCAAGAATGGGGAAGGCCAGACATAGATCTCTTTGCCTCTCACAAAAATCATCAATTGACAAAATTATGCTCAAGGCTCTTCCATCTAAAGGCCTGGAGAGTGGACGCTCTCTCTTTCAGTTGGACATCAATGACAGTTTATGCCTTCCCACCTCTTCCTCTGCTGCCCAAAGTCCTATTGAAGACCAGAGCAGACAGACCAAAGATGATCCTCATTGCTCCGGACTGGCCAAGGCAACACTGGTACCCACTCCTGAGGAGCCTGACGCATTCCCCACCATGGACCCTGCCTCTAATGCCTCTTCTTCTGACTCAGCACAGCTTCAAAACTCTTCACAGTCAGCTGAAAACACTCAACTCTTCTTCTGACTCAGCACAGCTTCAAAACTCTTCACAGTCAGCTGAAAGCACTCAATCTAGCCGCATGGAAGATTCCTTAGCATCGCAGCAGGCCCTGCTCTCCAAGGAGGTGCAGGATGTCATTTTGGAGGCCAGAAGGCCATCAACTAGAAAAGCTTACTCTGCAAAATGGAAACGTTTTTGTGTTTGGAATGAGAAAAAGGGCCAGTGCCCTGGAAAACTGAATTTACCTCAAATACTACAATATTTGGCTGAACTGCTAAGCAGTGGACTTTCGTTCTCCTCCCATCAAAATCCATGCCTCAGCCATTTCTGCAGATTACAACACTGATCCACCTTTATTCTCTCACCCTCTATTAAGACAGTTCCTCAGAGGGGCTAAGAATTTAAGACCTCCAAGAAAACAACCAATACCTGCTTGGGATCTTAATTTCATTCTGGAAAAACTGACTTTGCCTCCTTTTGAGCCAGCTGCCTCATCAGATTTACAATATTTGTCCTGGAAAACAGCTTTCCTTCTGGCTATCACTTCAGCTCGGAGAGTTTCAGAACTACAGGCTCTTATGGCTGTCCAGCCTTTTATCATCTTCCATCAGGACAGAGTTTCATTACGTACCAGCCCGTCCTTTATGCCTAAAGTGGTATCCAGGGTAGCTTTAAATCAGGCCATACATTTACCTACCTTTTATCCTAATCCTCAAAACAAAGGGGAGAGATTACTGCATTCCTTGGACATCCACAGACAACTGTGTTATTATCTGGACAGAACGAAACCTTTCAGAATATCAGAACAGCTTTTTGTGGCCTATGCGGTAGGAGCTCAAGGAAAGTCAATATCCAAACAGACAATCTCAAAATGGATAGCCCACTGCATACGCTTTTGCTATTCCTTTCATGGCAAAACTGTACCTACAGGCATTAGAACTCATTCTACCAGGGCCACAGCCATCTCTGCAGCCTTCCTCAGAGGAGTTCCTACCAAGGATATTTTAGAAGCAGCCACTTGGAGTTCTGTGCATACCTTCTCCAAGCACTACAACCTACCATTATACTCCAAATCTAGAGCAGGCTTTGCCACTGCAGTCTTGCAGGGCATTTTGGCTCCTCCTAGCTCCACCTAGTGCCTACCACCCCTTTCTTAGCTTTGGGATTCTACCCATCTGTTATGACTGCAGCTGTATGCACGATGAACATAGTACAGTTTTGTACCTACCATAAATGTAGATGTTCGAGTGCTAATACAGCTGCAGTCCAGGTTTCCCTCCCTCCTTCCCCTCTAGGGGTGTTCTTTTATGGTGTATTTGCTTGCAACTACTGGTCTTTGATTATATTGCATTGCATTAGTACATAATTTTATGTATTGCTTTCCTTCTGGGGGCACTTGACATCTGGGGCAAGAAAAACTGAAAAAAAATGGCATCGGCTGGTTCTTTTATACGTCTGTTGCACTGACGTCAGGGAAGAAGCGACGACAACCGACGCCAGACCTAGACTTTGGAATTCGGCCGTCCGAGGACCCGCCTGACGGCAGGAGAACCCATCTGTTATGACTGCAGCTGTATTAGCACTCGAACATCTACATTTATGGTAGGTACAAAACTGTACTTTCTAGCTGGGGGTGGGGCTTGGAATGCATTTATACCTTCACCTAGTATACTTTGCCTTGGTGAAGTTTTTTAGTCTGATTTCGTCCATTGTGAGTTTTGGTGTTAGTGTCAGCTCAAAGGTGACCGATGTGTGGTCAGATTTAACAAATGAGGGTCCGACAATTGCAGTCGTGCATCATCCTCTTGTCAGGGTATGAACAGTTTGTACCAGGGCATTTGAGTTGGTCAAGAAACATTTGCACTAGCAAGTTAGATCTAATGTAGATTTCCGTATTGGTGGTAGGGTAACTGAAATCCCCCATACGAGTGTTCAGTAATATTTGGATGGTCTCCAGTTTGGTCAAGTAGGCTTTGTGCACGTCATGACCCATGGATTGGGATGTATAACTGGCTATGACTTGAATGGGGGTCTTACCCACCATAACCTGAACTTGGAGTAACTCCATGGAGTTGTCTAGTCTAACTAGACAGGAGGTGAATTTATCTTTACTATAGATAGAAACACTGCATCCTTTGGTTCTCACATGTTCATTTTGCAGTCTGAAGGTGCAGAAGACATTGTAGCCCTGCAGTGCCCAGGGTACTGTCTCAGGCCTTAACCAGGTTTCTGTGACTGCACAGACATCTACATCCTCCAGTGAAAGAAGTGCTTCCAGGGTGTGCAGTTTCTGGTTTAAGCTCCTAGCATTTAGCAGCATTATGCAGCGGTTAGCATTGTTGCCTCACAGCAAGAGGTTCTCCGGTTCGATTCTTGACTGGAGCGCCTACTGTGTGGAGTCTGCATGTCCTCCCTGCAGTTGAGTGACATTTAAAGACTGCAGGTAGGTGCGTGCATGAATGGGTGTGCCTTCGTTGAAGGTTGGGCGTTGGGCTGGCACCTCTGCACCGTAAAAATCTACTGCCAATCATAAGCGGACTGGCGTTCGCTGTGGCAACCCCTAACCGGGAAAAGCCAAAAGACATTGCTTTTTACCTTTATTTTGTTGTGAGCGAATTTCACATCAGTAAGTTTGTTTTTGAGATCTTGCCTAAAAAAGGTACTTTGGAGGAGGCAAGAGTCATTGCAAGCAGCCAAAAGCCTAAAATTGCCAAGTGCAAACAGTCTCTGGCAAAGCAGTGAGGTTTGTTGACCATGGCTTTCCAGGCTGAGAGGAACCGGATCCGCTTTGAATAGTTATTGAAATCAGTCATTTTTTATTTATACTGTGGCATCATTCTAGGTGAGAGTAGTAAGCTGCTCAAGATTAGGGACATACCTGCCTGGGACATGTACTCAGAGAGCTCAATCATGTCTCTCTCCATATAGTCCAGTGAGATACGTCTCAGATCATTCACTCCCTCATGAACTATGACAGAGTCATAATGGTACTTGTTGCTGAAGGACCTGAGTGCATGTGTGATCTGACGAATCCTGGCACCAGGCAGGCAGCTGACTGAGTTTCTCCTTGTCCAACCTGGTGAGTGGGACATTCATGTATCTCACTGTTGAGTCTCCATTGACTAGAAAATTTGTTTGAGTGTTACACTTTGTGAGCTTGGTAGGTGAGACACTTGTGTTACTGTGTGTCATGGGTGCTGTGGAAACATAAGTTGTAGAAGTCTTGTGTTTTTGAGGTCTCTAGTGCCTCAGTAGGTTTTTTGAGAGAACCTCCATATATGTTGATTTTTGTGTTAGATGCATACTGTGTGAGTAGTGGCACTGTGTGCATGTGTAGTGGTGGGTGGGTTGACAACCTCTTCTGTTACTGTTTTGAATGCGAGAGCATGGATTCAAGATTCTTTGCAATCCATCTTACATACTTTGTACTAGAGTGAGTCATTAGCAGAGGGTTGTCGGTGTACATGAGGCAGTTGCTGTACTGCCTCAAGAGAGTTCCAGGTCAACAAGGTTGGCAGGAGAAACAAGGGTGGTCCAACTGTTCATAATGCAAGGTTGAACTAAAGGGGGCTTTTCAAGATTGATCGAGGAGGAACTTTGTGGATGGATATTTCTGCCTGTTTTTTTGTGGTGGTTTAATAGGTTTCAGCTCACTAGCGGTATTTCTTTGACCAGGAAAGTATTACGGATGAGGGCTATACTAATGTGCTATAGCTGTATCTATGGAAAAATGTTGAATTAATAATTAAGTTATGGTGCACAATTGTGCGGCAGTGCTGAGCAACCCGCAAATGAGCATAAACCTGCTCAAATGTAGGGCTTAAATACCAGAAGCCGAAAACTTGAAAAAAAAAACTTTAAAAAAAGTTTAAAAGCTCCAATGAGGATGCTTGCTCCAAGCCCTAGACCAACAACCCTTCACCAGAGAGGTACAAATCAGCACAGTCCTTTCACTAGAGTGTAGAAAGGACCCTTCCAATCCAGGATGGCCTGGAAAAACGTGCTCAGAACAAACTGCCACTATAAACAGACCTAGATGCAGCAAACATGTATCTGGACTGTGCTAAAGCTACTAGCTACCCTAGTTTCAGCAGAAACCACTAGAGAATATTTAACACAGCAGAAAAATAGCAGTGAGACACTAAAATAAATTTAAAACAGCAAAAAATCAGCAAGGAGACTCTGAATAGTGTTTTAAACAGCTAACGTCCATTATTTTAACACTGCTTGGTGAGAAAACCAGAACAAGCAGAACAGATTGCTTTGCAACAGCAAAAAATAGCAGCAAATACTTGGTGAAAGTAGCAAAAAGAACTTTGTAAGCAGTGAAAACCACAGTTAAATTTGATTTAACTGGCAAAGTAAGGCAGATAATTGTAGTTACAACAGTGTAGTTGAATACACAGTACATACAGTATAAAAGCAGGTGTCAGACAAAAAAGGTGCAATAAATAGTATAATTAAGCAAAAAAAAAGGGCAACTTATGATTTTTAGGAAGCTCAAAAGCCTCTAGTCATGTGGTATCTCAGCTCGGAGTTGTGGCTATTTGTGCCCACCTCAGTTCAGCTCGGTACAAACAAGCAGAAACCTGCTCAAATGCAGGGCTTAAATACTGCATCCTTCCAGCCTGCCAGCTCTGCCAAGTACCTGAGTTGCAAGTTGAAAGCCCATGAGGCAAGCCACCACATAACCCAATATTTTAGTCATAGTAAACTCCATTGTGAGACGCACCGATGTTCCACTAACCAGTTTGCTCCTTTGTGGGCTTTTGAGGATCAATTGGTTTGTGCTGTTCCATTGCTGGCCAAATAACCTTCCACATTTTTTTTATGTTTTAACTTACTTTCCTGTGTAGGAAATTATAGTTTACGTTGAGAATGAACATTTTATTGGCTATCACTCAACATTTTACTGCACTTTTAATTGCAGTGCACATTTGTTTTTTATAGTTTAAAAGTTAATGTAAACTTTCTAAACATTTTTTTCCGTCGGAGAAACTGTTTGTTGCTTTTTGGGGCTTGTAAAGTCAGAGTGATTTTACTGTGTTTTTACTGGGAGGAGTTCCATTTTACTTCTTTTAAAATGTTACTATCTTGTGCTGCTTAGTCTTCTTGAGAAAGAAGCACCATTTTCAGCTAGACCATGGAACAGTCTACTGGTCTTGTCGTTATCCTTCCGCCACCAAAAGAAAAAGTTAAGCAAACAGCCTTTGTCACCACAATAGGCTAGTAATTTACCTCAACAGTAGGTCAGTGTGACTGTGTTGTGGCTAAAGCTGGATGTTCTTCGTGTTTCACTGTTGCAGTTGTAGCTGATGAGTTTTTCTGCTTTGAAAGCCCCTGGCTAGCCTAACTTCCAGATAATTTTCTTCTTCTGAGCCTGCCAGACACCTGACTGATGTCGAGACATCTGGGTATAAAAGGAGTCAGCCAGTGCTTAACCTCAGTCTTTTTTTTTTTTTGCCATTGGAGCCTGAAGCAGAGTGCCAGTCAGTGGATCAGTTCTGCACTGGAGAAAGATGACCTCTAAAGTTAGGTACCCCCATTCAGGAGATTTTCATAAGTTTCTTGACTAATCTGAGAGTAAGTTAGTAACTGTATCTCTTCTGTGGTAAGCAGACACTACACCAAGACTTTCACTGTGTGTGTAACTTGTTTGGGCCCTAAGCAGAAGTACTTGACTATCAGTTCTGTGCTCCGTTTAACAGCAAAACTATTAAGCATGGTGCTAACATTTTGGCTAAGCATTTTACTGAATCAGTAGGGCCTTGGCATAATGGATTACTAGATTGTACACAGGTTGTGCTGAGGTTGACCTCCCTAGGCGTAAGAAGGAAAAGCGCCCGAGACTTAGGGTACCAGGCAACGCTTATTCACCATCCGCTAGGCTTTTTATTGTCTTTGTCAAGACCCGTTCAGAATCCAATACGCTGCTGGGTCCCTGCACTTCCCCAGAAGCTGAAGGATTTTGCATGTCGGTTGGGTCTGGAGCCGAGCTGCTTTGCAGGTTCTGGCTTCTGACTGCTTTCTAACTGATGAAGGGGTGTCCAAAGTTTTTCCTCATTAGATCTCCTCTGTTCACCATTGTCTGGATTTGTCTATCGTCTCATGTGCCGGCTCAAGGGCAGAAGTCACCCTCTAAGCTTAAGGCCTCACATACAAAGGCTGCATCCGGCTTGCTCCAGCCTATGTCTACTGGCTCCCACTATGTCTACTGGCTCCCACTCCCAAACTCAGGCTTGTCAGCATTACCTAGTTAGTTTGGCTGAGTATTTGATCACCATAATCATATCCAAACACCTTTTCTCCTGGTTCTGCCCCTGAATCTTTTCCTGGTAAAAGAAATCTCTTTCTCTAACGTCTGGTTCTTTTGATTCTGAGGATGGTAATGATGACTCCACCTTTGAGGAAGATTTTTCTGTTGCTTCCTATGGGGATTCAGATTCTGATGAGAACCTTGCCTTAACCCCCCCCAGCCACCCCCTAAGGACATTTATTTTGTGGACACCCTACAGTCCCTAAGAGAACACTTTAAATGGGAAGCACAGGACTATCTGCATTCCAAAAAAAGGGTTGGGGAACTTCTAAAACTCCCTGAGCATAAACTTTTTACCATTCCTCTGGTCTTAGAGGTAGTGGACGATGTCTTGGATTCTTCCTTACACCCAGATATCCCCCCCCCATCGGAAAACTGACAGGTTTTACTGGGTTCTGGATTTTATTTATTTATTTATTTAACATTTGTTTTACCAGGCAAGTCCGACTGGACACAGGTCCATTTTCAGTGGAGGCCTGGGGAGAAAAGCTCCAACAATATGAAAAACTAACATTATACCACAAGAAAATTACAAAGTACAGGTCAACAATGAAAGTACACATTGCAAATATAAATAATTGAAAGAGATGACACCTTAGCAATTTTAACAAAATTTGTACATCAGAGAGTACATGGTATTATGCAAACTAGACTAGCATATATATTAGAAAGCACAGTATGATATTTTTGAGGAAGACTTGAAATGATTTGAGGTAAAAGAGTAAATATATCTAGGGAAGAAAGAAGGCATAATAGAATAGTGCTGTAAAGTGTAGATCTAAAGAAAGTCAGAGGGTGTGTATAAAAAGTGGAGAATGTAGAGTTAGGTGGGTAGCAAAATTCTTAGACACATTTTCAGGAATCCTATAGCAGACCCTGACATGGTGACTCTGGGACCTGAGGGAGCTAAAGCTAGTACTTCCAAAAATTCCCTGCCAACTGACCAAGAAAACGGTGCCTTGGACAGGTTTGGAAAAAAATTTACACCTCTGCTACCCTGGTCGTGAGTATTTTGTGTTGCCAGTTTCGTATGGTGAAGTATTAAGAAAAAATTTTATATCAAATGAAGTGAAACCTGGTGGGGATTTAAAATGGGGCCTTCTCCAAGGAACAGCTGGACTTGTACAGTTCTTGCTGTCAAGTACCCAAGCACTCCTTGCACTGTGGCTTTGATACTTTGGAAGCTAGTGGTAGGGCCGCAGGTACATTATTTGTCATTAGAAGAAATGCCTGCCTGAGAGAACAGTCCTTTCCTGAACATGTGAAATTGTTTCTTGGAAGCTCCTTTGGACGTAAACTTCCTTTTTGGTCTTAAGGCTGAAGCTGTACTTCCAGTGATGGAGGACAAGGCCAAGTCCATGGAAACAGTCAATAACTTTCTTCAGATTCAACCTCCTTGCTTCATTTGCAGTTACTCTACAAAACACTGGTCCTTTCTAGCCTGCCATTCTAAGCATAGACATAGGAGACCTCATAGGGAAAGGAATCAAAGGTAACACCAGCATCCCATACAGTGGCAAGCCTATTCCATTAGGGACCCAGCAGGGAGCAATCAAGACTGTCCCTTTTCCCCTCCCCTTCACTCCCACTCTGTCCTCCTTAACCCATCTCTGGCTAGGAGGATGACTGTCCTCCTTAAATAATTGGACTCTCATAACCAGGGTTAGGTGGGTACTGAAAATCTTACAAAGAGATTACAAACTCCACTTCAGACAGCTTGCAAGTCAATCAGGTTTCTCAGATATTGTGTGGAACCAGTACTAAACACATTACAAGAAAAAGGATTTCCCTTGAGGCTTTTTCTAGTCCTTAGGAAAGAGGGTACCTGGAGGCCAATCCTAGACTTGTCAAGTCTCAGCAGATTCTTGCAGGTACCAAAAGTGCTAACCCTTCAAAAATTGCTGCCTATGCTCTCCCCCAGCACCCTCATCGTAACCTCTAGACCTAAAAGATGCATACCTCCACATCTTTATAGAAAAATCTCACAAGGTTCTTATGCTTCAGAGCAAGTGTGAAGTACCATCAATTCTGTGCTCTGTCCTTTGGATTGTCTGCTACACCCAGGGTTTTCATAAAATGCCTTGCCCCAGTGATAACCTTCAGATGAAAGGGCATTCAGATTTGCCACTACAACTGCCTCATACAGGCATTAGATCTAAAAAGACTCAAAGCAGACTTAATTTACACCAAAGAGGTCCTGACTTCGCTAGGCTTCACCAACAGTACTCAAATTCCCAAACCATCCCCACATACAGGATTATATTTCTGGGGGCTTTACTGGACTCCTCACTTTAGAAAACCTTTACTCCAGTGTTGACTTACTCTGTCTGCATTTCCAAAAGCTCCATCTCAGGAACTACCTCACATCGAGAGAGCTCCTGAGAGCCTTGGGTTATGTAGCCTCTTGCATCCTTATATTCTCCCTGGCCTGACTACATATGAGGAAGCTACAGTGGTACCTCAGAAATGTGTGGTGTCAACATTCTCAGTCCTTTAACTTCAGGGTAAAGCTTTTCCCTTGTCTCAGGAAGGAGTTTGCCTGGTGGTCCCGAGCATGCTTCCTTAAACTGGGCCTTTCCTTTAGGTTCATACCCCAGGACCAAGCTCTGACCACAGATGCCTCTGAGATAGCCTGGGGGGGCACACTACAACAGTTTGCAGACTCGGGAGAGATGGGACTCGGTTCAAGTACAAACATATCAACTTAAATGAACTGATTGCAGTCCATAAAGGTCTGATTGACTTCCAAGACCAGGGAAAACTAGGAATACTCCTAGTAAAGACAGACAACAGCACGGTTATGTGGTGCTTAAAAAAGAGGGGAGGACCTCGGGTGAAACAGTAAATTCCCTAGGTCTGCACCTCCTGCCACAGTACCTGAAAGGAGAAACCAGTCATCTGGTAGGTCATCTAAGCAGGAACCTTTCAGACCCTCATGAGTGGTAACTGCATTGGTACGTTTTTCTCAGCATAGCCAAAGAATGGAGTGTGCCAGAGATGGTCCTTTTTCCCACCTCACTTAAGTTTTGCTGAAAGACCAAAACAAGGTCAACCTGGAAGACAGATGCCTTCTCTTTCCTTTGGACAGGCTTATTGCACTATGCCACACCCCAGTATCCTTGCTACCCAGGGTACTGCTGAAGATAAGGGAAGAAGGGGCCCATGGTCATTTTAGCAGCTGCAGACTGGCCAATGCAGCATAGGTATCCTGTAATGCTCAATCTAAGCAAGAAAAAAACATGGCTGCTGCCTCAGCAAGTAGACCCATTAACACAGAGCAAGGGCACCATCATACTCCCCAACCTGAACACTGTCAAATTGATAGCTGGAATGATACCTTGACTCCTGGAGGGGGCTACCTTCCGGACAAACTGGTGCTGAACATTCTAAAAGAAGCCAGGAGAACCTAGTACAAGAAAATCGTGCTCTGCTAAATGGAAGAGATTCACTACATGGTGCAGACAAAGAGGACAGAGCCCTGTTCAACTTCTGATGCTTCTGATCCTTTCATGCTTACCAGAACTTTAAGACAAAGGCCTTTGTGTTCCTCTATTAAAATACACACTTCAGCAATTTCAGCTTATCTCCCTGCTCAAACCTCTGTCTTCTCCATCCTGCCATGAAACCGTTCCTGTGAAAGGGTTATCCACCTTAGACTATCAGTGAAACTTCCTGTTCCCCTTGTGAGATCTCAGTTTCATTCTGGAGAAGCCCACGCTTCTACCTTTTGAACCAGCTGCCCATGCAGACATCAAATTCCTGATCTGGAAGACCTTGTTCCTGCTGGCCATTATTTCATCGAGAAAGGTTTCAGAGCTTCAGGCCCTTGGGTGTGTGGAACCTTTCATCACCTTCCACCCTGACAGTCTGTTAGGACTAACCCTTCCTTTATGCTCAGTGGTTACAGCTATCTCTTTAAACCAGACTATTCACTTGCCTACCTTCTTTCCTAACCCTCAAAACAAGGGAAAATAATCCTCCATACCTTGAAGTTTCATAGCCAAGTGCATTACTACTTGGACTTAAAAAATGTTAGAAGTCTGACCAGCTCTTGGTGGCCTTTGCTTTTAGCTCTTGGGGGAGTCCACTTTCTAAACAAACCATCTCCAAATAGATCTCCCACTGCATCTTGTTTTGCTACAGCCATCATGGAAAGTAGCCCTCAGACCCTGGGAGATCACACTTTGCTAGCGCTAATGCTATGTGTACAGCCTTTTTAAAGGGGTGGCCACTAAGGACACTTCAGAAGCTGCAACATGGTCTTCACTGCATACCTTCACCAAACATTATCACCTTTCAACCTTTTCGAAGTCCAGAGTGGGATTTGCTACTGCCATTCTGCATCCTTTCCTCTCCATAATTTTTTTCATCCACCCTCCTCTCAGCTTTGATAGTCATCCCATCAGTTAATGACTGCAACAGTGAAACATAAAGAACATAGTACAGTTGTATACACTAACCATAAATGTAGATGTTGGTGTATTTACTGTTGAAGTATTCTTTCCTTCCCCTGTTGCCCCATAGGATTTGGGTAGATATTCTCCTTTCTTCTTCCAGGTTGTTCCCTCTTCCTCTGTACATACTCTGGGGTTTGTGAGCTTAGGCCTCTGTGGCCTTGGGGCTTGTTATAGGGCCTCTTATCTGTTGTGGGCAAGAAAGCACTGAAGTTATGGCGACGGCTGACTCTCATTATACCCAGATGTCCTTACATCGATCAGAGAGTCTGCTGGCCTCAGGAGGAGTAGAATGTTCTCTGGTAGTTGAGCCAGCCAAGGGCTTCCCTGTCAGGAAATCCCATCAGTTATAACCGCAATAGTGCGAACATTTACATTTATGGTAAGTGTACACAACTGTACTCCCCCCCCCCAGACCATTCATCTTTTTCCCCAGATCCCTCTGGTGTTGTCCATCCATTATGGGTTAGAGTTTAGAAATGTCCTCTGCAGCTGTTGGGAGTCTCCTAAATGGGTAAGGGAGAAGGTGCCTCTGTTTAGCCAGAATGTTGTGCCCATCCATGGAGAAGTTGTTCCTGCTAATAATATCCTTGTTCGCCTTAACTTTCCTGTCAAAAGGAAACCGAAAATTAAACATGTTATCTTCTCCTGCACCAGTTTCACTGGACAAAAGAAGGCTTGTCAAGTCTGGTTCAGGATCTTGTACAGGCTGTTGACCCATACCAGGTGGTTTCTGGTAAAAGAAAAAAGATTCATCTTTTCCTGAAGAGATTCAACATACTGACTCTTAGAGGAATGTGATGCGACACAGGTTTTTCTGCATAGATTTCTGATTCAGAATCTGAGGAGAGCATATCTGAATCTCCCCTGTCATGGATTCTCTTTCTCTGAAACCACTTCCAGAATGTGTGAGTGTTTTCAGTAGGAGAACACTGTTTCTCAGTCCTTTAGAATGTTATAAACTGTTGCAGACAGTGGCGTACTTAACATATTTAACTTGCCCTGAGCAGAGATTTTTTTTTCTAACAACTGCTATCTTCTGAAAGTTTCTTTCAGTAATAATCATGAAATGAAATAAATGATGGCAAGAAAACAAAACAAGTGACATTTTCCTTTTGTTGAACTTTATGAACATATTACATAAGGGTGAGGAAAATTTTGCATGAATGTATTTTTGGAAAAGGGAAAACTTAAACCTACAAAGAGGTTTGTTATATTATGATAGACACATTACAGTTTGTTTTTGAGTCAACTTTTGCAAATTTATCGGTGACTTTCAAAATTTATCATCCTTGCATATTCATGCTCAGCTGACAGTAAAGCCAGATTTGTCAGTCTTCGCTCTTAGTTGATGGAAGAACACACTTAATTTTAATTTTACAAAAGTTTCTTTCACAAGACAGAACAGATATGCAAATAGTATGAAAAAAATCTTAAACGTAAGGATAAGTTTGAAAGACATTTATTAAAAAAAACGCAATTTCAGAAATTGCGATACTGTCGTCTTTGTTTCTTCAGGCTAGATTCTAGAAGCTTTCAAATGTCTTTGCAGTTGAAAAATTTCATCTAAATTATCTAAATCAGAAAAGTCATCATAAATGTCTGTTATATTTGGTAAAATGGCTGAAGAATAGTAAACACTAACGTTATTTGATCCATTGCCTTTGAACAAGTGTGCAGTTCTTGGTGAAAATGATCTACACATTCAGACATTGCCTTTTTTTCTTCTGGTAGTATAAGACCTGTATCGTTTGTCATTCCCCTGGCAGTCTTCTTTGAAACTTCATTCTTTTTTCTTTGCAGGTGTCCATTTCCCTGCATTTTGTTGTTGCATAGTTAATGCTTTGATCTTCAAGGAAAAACTGTAAAGCTTGGAGCTTCACTGTAGATTGTTCAAGGCTGATTCCGGCTATTTGTAAATATTTTTGTCTCCCTAACTTTCTCTTAAACATCACACTAGGGAAAAAAATCACAAGTCACATACAGCAAAGAGCAAAATCTAAGCTGGCCTTCTTGAGTACACAAGGTTGAGATTGCCTTTCTAAAATTGGACTTTACAGCCCATGTAGTTTGTGTGAGCACTCCATCTCGTCAGAGAAAGTCTTTTCCCTGTTATCCCTTTTCTGCAAAACTTTCTATCGAAAAGGTGGAACTGAAAAGAATATACATTTTTTTCCAACGCTCTAAATAGTTGTGCATGAGACACTTCTCTGCAGAGGTACAGAGAATGATTAGCACTAGTTACGAATACTGTTACTTATAACTTACTAGAATACATTGTAAATGTAAACGAGTACTGTGCAAGACCACCCAGGCAGATGTTCTTCATACCACATTGCTGCAGTCCTAACACTTGGGTAGTCCGCTGTCCCAGTCGGCCCGAATACCAAAGTATATGGCTGACGTCGGTCAAGGCGCATTAGTCTGACGTCAGGACGTCAGGGTACAAATGCGCATGACCGACGTCATATCCTCAGTCTTTTTTGCCGCATGGTCCGATGCAGAAGCAGTTTTGCAAGTGCAGGTTGGCGTTCTGAGATTTTCCGAAGTCGGAGTTTCAGACCGAATCCAAGTTGGCTAAGTACCCCGTTGGGGATTATTTTGGTTTTTTCTTGCCTCAGTATTTTACCGGATGTCAGAAAAAGTGAATAACTGTATTTCTTGTGGGAAACAGATACCTCATAGGGATTACCATACCTTGTGTATACCTTGCTTAGGGCCTGAACACGCCATTGTTGGCTGTCGCTCTTGTGCTAGATTTAACAAACGCACTATAAAGAGAAGATTAGATTGTGCCAGGTTAGTTTTTGGGAAGCGGTGTAATTATAAAATGCCGTCGGATGCTCCGACGCCCGCTTCGTCAAAAAAGCGCAAGGACAAAACTGCAAAGCCTAGGCTGGAAGAACCGTCCGTCCCGGACGTCGGTTCTTTAGAGGGCTCGGTGGAGCCAGGGGTTCAGCCAGAAATTTCTTTGGAATCCCAGGAGAGACTTTATTACTGCAAGATGTGACCTCTCAGGAGGTAGGCCAGGCGGAAGGGGCTTCTCAGGTAGCTGTTCTTCCTTCCCTTCCTAAGGTGGTTAGGCCCTCCCCTGCTGTTTCCAAGGCTTCTCCCAGGGGCAGGCCAGGTTTTGTTTCAGGAGTTACCCCTAGTTCTTCAGGGTCTGTACCTAAGAAGCATATGCTTAAGATGGCAGAAGATTTGATTACAATGATTAGAGGTTCTATGCCCCCCCCTGATAAGAGGCCTAGGGTGGAACCTGAGCTTGGGAGTTTTGAGCAGTGTTCGGATGCTTCTGAGTCTTCGGCTGAAGACTTGCAGGAGTATTCCCTTACTCTGATTCTGATGTAGATGATTCTACTCCTTCTGCTTCTCCTCCTGAGGATTTTTCATTTTCAGAGACTCTTCATTCCATGAGGGAGCATTTTAAATGGGAAGGTCAGGATTTCTCTGATTCCAGGAAAAGGCTTAGGGAATTTTTGTTTCTACCCCAGCATAGGCCTTTAGCTATACCTCCTGTTCTAGATGTGGTAGAGGATGTTTTGCAGAGGCTTCTCTGAACCCTGACTCTTTGCCTCCTGCTCCTGTTAAACCGGATAGATATTATAGGGTGCCTGAAGCTCATAAGTATCTTTTTAAGAGTCCTAGGGCAGACCCAGAAACTGTTTCACAGGGGCCTAAAGGTGTTAAGGCTTCTGTTGTTAAAAATCCTGTTCCTCCAGATAAAGAGGCTAGGGCTTTGGATAGATGGGGAAAGAAAGTGTATACTTCTTCCACTTTGGCCATGAGAGCTTTGAATTGCCAGTTTCACATGTTGAAATACCAAAATTATCTCCTTTCACAATTAAAGTCTAAGGTAGATGCTTTGGCGGAAGGTATTGAGTGTAAAGAGTTGCAGGATTTAGTTCATGTTTCTGAACAGGTGGGTAAGCATTCTTTGCAATGTGGTTTTGATGCTGTGCAGGCCTCTTCGAGGGTGGCTGCCACTGGTTCGGTTCTTCGCAGGCACTCCTGGTTGAGGGATCAGAATTTAGCTGAGCATGTGAAAACAAGGATTTTAGATGCTCCTTTACAATCTGATGTGTTGTTTGGTTCGCCTGTGGAAGCAGTTCTAAAGAAAATGGAAGACAAGGCTAAGTCTATGCAGACTGTTAAAGATTTTTGCAGGTTCAGCCTCCAAGTTTAGTAGAAATTGGCCTACCAAGGGGTGGACATATCCTGCTTATGATTCCCAGTCTAGGGGTAGGTCTAGACGTGGTAGAGGCAGAGCTCAAGGTTCTTTTAGGCCTAGAACAGGGAGTTCACCTGCTCAGTCTTCTGGTGAGGGCAGGGGCCAGTCCTTTCGTAAACAGACACAATGACCTGCCTTTTCAGCTGCCAGAATCTTCTCGTCTGGCAGCACCTTTGGGAGGAAGGTTGGCACTTTTCAAAGAAAACTGGAGTTTAATTACCCAAGACAGATGGGTATTGGATATCATTCACCACGGTTACAGGTTTTATTTCCATACCTTGCCTCCTTTCAAAGGCATGCCAGACATTCCTCCTCAACAAAGGAAAGAGGCTCACAAGCAAATTTCTCTGTTGCTCCAAATAGGGGCCATTCAGCCGGTTCCTGTGCCAGAAAGGGGCCTAGGATTTTATTCTCGCCTGTTCCTAGTACCAAAAAAGGGGAACACGTGGAGACCAATTTTGGATCTGTCTATCCTCAACACTTATCTGGACATTCCCAAGTTCAAAATGTTGACGTTACAACAGCTTTTACCTCTGCTGGGCAAAGATCACTGGATGGTAACTTTGGATCTCAAGGAAGCTTATCTTCATGTTCCTATCAGACTAATTTGCAGGAAGTATCTGCGTTTTGAGCTGGGAATTCTCATTATCAGTTCTCTGCATTGCCCTTTGGCTTATCTACTGCCCAGAGTATTCACAAAGGTTCTGGCTCCAGTGATAGCTTTCTTCAGGCTAAAAGGAATACAAATCTATCCTTATTTGGACGATTGCCTGATTCTGGCTCAAGGAAGGGACGTGCTTCTTCAGCATTTGGAATATGTGATAGCAGTGCTAAGATGCCTAGGGTATTCTGTGAACGAAATAAAGTCCAGTCTAGTACCCTCTCAAGACATGTGCTTTCTGGGTGTGAGACTGAATACAGCAACCCAGATGGCCTTTTAACCCCGGACAAACAAAAGAATCTTTCTCTTTACTTCCATCAACTATCTCATCAGTCCGGGCTGACTGCAAGGACAGTCCTTCAAGCCTTAGGGTTCATGGCATCTTGTATTCTGGTACTTCCCAATGCCAAACTGCATATGAGGAAGCTACAATGGTATCTCAAAAATGTATGGACACAGCACTGCCAGGATTTGGACACTGTCATTCAAATGATACCTTGCATTCAAAAGGAATTTTGTGGTGGGCTCAGGAATGTCACCTAAACAAGGGACTCTCTGTGACCCGGCCAGAGGCGAGTCAGATTCTAACGACAGATGCCTCAGACACAGCTTGGGGAGCTCATCTGAATGGAAAGTGGATACAAGACAAGTGGCCTGCCAGACTGCAGCATCTACATATCAACATGAAGGAGATGTTAGCAGTCCAGTTTGCATTACTGGCTTTCAAGGATTTACTTCTTCCAGGGCAGGTGTTGATTCTAACAGACAACACAACTGTCATGTGGTACATCAACAAACAAGGGGAACACATTCTTATCCTCTATGCAGGCAAGCAATGATTTTGTGGGAGACTGCGTTAAGCTTGCAGCTGAATCTTCAAGCAAGGTTTCTGCCAGGAGCACAGAACTCCTTAGCAGATGTGTTAAGCAGGCAAATCATGGATCCCCACGAGTGGAAACTGGATCTTCATGTATTTCAGACATTGACAGTGTCATGGGGAACTCCAGACATAGATCTGTTCGCTTCTCCACTAAACCACCAGCTGCCAAAGTTTTGCACGAAAAGGTTTCATCACACAGCCTGGAAAGTGGATGCTCTTTCTTTCAGTTGGAAAAATCTTCATGTGTATGCCTTTCCACCTCTGTCTCTCCTCCCAAAGGTACTTCTAAAGGTCAGACAAGACAAGCCAAGGATGATTTTAATAGCTCCAGATTGGCCTCGGCAGCACTGGTACCCATTGCTGAGGAGTCTGGTAAGGAAGCCTCCTTGGCCCTTACCTTTGATTCCACACCTTTTGTCTCAGAAGGGCGGGCATCTGCTCAATGTCAAGCTTCACTCTCTTCATCTAACAGCTTGGCATATTCTGTTTTGAACCATAGCAGGTCTCAGCTTCCTCAACAAGTTTTGAATGTGATTATGGAAGCCAGAAGACCTAGTACAAGGAAAGTGTACGCAGGAAAATGGAAGATATTTTTATTTTGGTGTGCAGCAAAGGATTTGGATGTTTCTGAGCCAAATTTGAGTGTGGCTCTTCAATATCTTACTGAGTTATTGGACAAAGGTTTGTCTTTCTCTTCCATTAAGATTCATGCTGCAGCAATTTCAGCTCACTATGATTGTGACCCACCATTGTTTTCTCATCCTTTGTTCAAGCAATTTCTTAGAGGGGCAAAGAATATAAGACCCCCACGTAGAGCTCCTACTCCTGTTTGGGACCTCAATTTTGTGTTGGAGAAACTCACTCTACAACCTTTTGAGCCTGCAGCTACTGCTGAATTGAAATATTTGTCATGGAAGACTGTATTTTTGTTAGCCATTACATCTGCAAGAAGGGTGTCTGAATTGCAGGCCCTTATGGCGGTTGAGCCTTTCCTGATTTTTCATAAGGATAGGGTATCTTTACGTACTAATCCTTCCTTTATGCCTAAAGTGGTTTCTAGTGTGGCTTTAAACCAAACTATTCATTTGCCTACCTTTTATGCAGATCCCCAAAATAAGGGGGAAAAGATTTTGCACACTTTAGATGTACACAGGCAGTTGCGTTATTATTTAAGCAGGACTAAGGATTTTAGGCAGTCTCAGCAGTTGTTTGTTTCTTTTGCTTTGAGTTCTCAGGGCAAGCCTGTGTCAAAACAAACTATTTCTAAGTGGATTGGGTTTTGCATTGCATTTTGTTATTCCCATCATGGCAAGGAGATTCCAGCTGGGATTAGGCCTCATTCCACTAGGGCTACTGCCACTTCAACAGCATTTCTAAGGGGTGGCAACTAAGGATATTTTGGAGGCAGCTACTTGGAGTTCAGTGCATACTTTCTCTAAGCATTACCACCTTCCTCTCTACTCTAAATCTAGGGCTGGTTTTGCCACGCGTATTTTGCAGGGCATGTTGTCAGCTCCTGCTTCCTTATGATTTGCCAGCCTCCCTTACCTCTGCTTTGGGATTCTACCCAAGTGTTAGGACTGCAGCAATGTGGTATGAAGAACATAGTACAGTTTTGTACCTACCATAAATGTAGATGTTCGAAGGTCCACATTGCTGCAGTCCAATTTACCCTCCCTCCTTCCCCTCTGTGTTTAGGGGTGGTTGTGTGGGTGAGGTTATACTCTTGTAAATTTGTATATATTGTATATATATTTGGTGCAGGAGTGTGTGGTGTTTTTTGGTTTTTGCCTTATCTTTTTAGGGTCTTCTGACATCTGGGGCAAGAAAAGACTGAGGATATGACGTCGGTCATGCGCATTTGTACCCTGACGTCCTGACGCCAGACTAATGCGCCTTGACCGACGTCAGCCATATACTTTGGTATTCGGGCCGACTGGGACAGCGGACTACCCAAGTGTTAGGACTGCAGCAATGTGGACCTTCGAACATCTACATTTATGGTAGGTACAAAACTGTACTTTTAAGTTCCAAGCATAAACTATGCTGCAAAAGTCTGTTCAGACCAATATTCCAACGACATCAATTTCTTTTACAAGAAAACAAAGTTGTAGAAAGATATATAGAAGACTGCTTTTTATTATTAATAACAAGGAGGTGAGCGCTCACCTCTTTGTTAATAATAAAAAGCAGTCTTCTATATATCTTTCTACAACTTTGTTTTCTTGTAAAAGAAATTGATGTCGTTGGAATATTGGTCTGAATAGACATTTGCAACCTAGTTTATGCTTGTGTTTTAAAAGCAACCTTGCTTTTTTTGGAAAGGAAACTGCTTCTGTTGGAATATTGGTCTGAACAGACTTTTGCAGCATAGTTTATGCTTGGAACTTAAAAACTGCCTGGGTGAGTCTTGCACAGCACTCGTTTACATTTACAATTTATGACATTTTTATTGGAACTGTGCAGGCACCTTTGCTTTATCGTGGTGTTTTTCGTTACTATTTATACTAGAATATGTATTCATTTCTTTGATTCTTGCCTGAACACCACAGTGGTTGCCGCCATAGTTGCAGCATTATCATAACCTTAGTTTATGTCCAGTCTGTCATTGTCCAGTTTTTTCAAGATCTCTTCTTTCAGTTCAGCAACTGTCTTCCCAGAAGTAGGAAAGAAGCCCAAGAATACAGTGTTTTATTTCCACTACCATCTTCAGTATGGACTATCTGATCACTTAACACATTTGATCAGTGAGTGAAGCATCGAGTGTTCTCAAACAAATGTTCAGAAGAATTTTACTTTTCTAATATCTGCCACTATTTTTTTTTTGGTTGTGATTTCTCAGAAGACGAAGGAAATCATTTTGAATTTTATGAGATAAGTATGAAATTGATTGATCATATTTCCTTCTGAATTTGTCCTATTTCGAAAGCAGTTCGACCAACTCCAAAAAGTTTCATTTGTTGGCTGATAAATCCTCGGTGTTACCCTGGAAAGGGAGGCTTTATTTGGCCCAAAACATAAATTACATCCAAATGAAGATGTAATTCTCACCATTTTTTTCCTTTCCTTATCCATTTCCACCTGACAGATTTTATCAGTAGATTTTTGGCATTTCAGTCCATTGCCAAGGTATTCCATTTTTCTAAGCAAGAGATGTGGTTCAGAGACTTTAGGATATAATTTACAGTAGGTTTTAAAGACTGCTATTAAGCTGGCTGTTCCAGCTTATGTCTTGTTGTGTCTGTGTACAGGCTTCAGCAAAGGCAAGCCATCCAAGTTCTCAACACTTTGTATTTGGTAAAGATTTATAAAACTACGAAATTGTCAAATGTTGCTTACCTCCTTTGCTGTTTTCTCCTTGTTCAACAGCAGAGAGAGTTTAATCTTTATTATGAAGAGGTACACTTCCCAGGTTAACCAGATTAACTCTCGTGTCATCAGAAACCACTATTGGCCAAGCAGTGATATCCGAATAAAACAAAATATTCCTATTGTTTTCATCAAAGTCTTGTTCTTGTTCTTTACTAGTGTTTTTTGTTTCCATTATTATTTTTATCATGTTGATGTTGAGTCTTGCTAACATTTCCATCTGATGTCAATCTTCATCTATTCTTGACTAATAGGTCATGTCAGCCAAAACAACTTTTGAGCTGCAAGTTTACTACCCACACTGCTCTTCTTCACATTACCCCAGATCTCGTTTGCCGCTCTTGTGAATAAGACGCATCAGCTGTCTCTGTCGTAGCAAAGTACTTTCTAATTATTTTATAACCAATTACTTCATATCCTTTTCTACCCTTGAGTGTGTGTTTTTTCACTTACCGTTGGTAGTTCTCTTTCCCCTGCCATCGCTGGTAGTCCCTTCTGTATTTTTACCATTGTGGTAACTTTTCTACCAGTGTTGGTAGACTTTTACTTTTTCTGTCCTCCTGCCTTCCCTTTGATGGAATTATGGCAGAGAAACCTAAATTTTCTACAACAGGCTTTAAACAATGTACTGTGTGTGGCAGGAAGATGCCTGACTCAGACTAACTAAAAATGCATTTACTGCTCAGGTGTTTCCCACTTGAATGTGGATTGTTCTGTTTGCCAGGGCTTTAGTAATAGAACCCTGGCAGAGAGAAGAAATAAATTGATCCTCAAAAGGCTTCTTAAGGCCCCTTTCAAGGAAGCCTTGTCCAAGGCCGACCAGTCGCCTCTAGCTCTACGTCCTCTCATTCAGTGCAGATATATTCTTCGGCACCAACCATTAAAAAGCATAAATATGCCTCTGAGGGTTCCTCCACGGAACCAAAAACCAAGGTTCCGAAGCTTTCAGAATGATAAGTCTCCAGCACTGAAAAGTTCTTCGGTACCTTCTACACCTGCTATGTCTGTGGATCAGAGTCCTAAATCTACATCAACAAAACAACTAAAACTGGAAAAGTTGATTCAGCACGACACAGAAACACCAACCAGGATCCAAAACAGGTTTATTGTCTTCAAACTCTAGCGCCTCGGCCACTGTAAGCCTTCAAGGAGTAAAGTTTCAGTAACATAGCACAATATATATAGTCACACCAATCAATCAATAAAACTATTATACAATTAAATAATAAAATTACTCAATTAAATCACATTTTTCCAACAGCATTCTGTGTTTAAGCCTCTAGGTAATAAAGTGCCAAACTTTAAAATAAAAACAGTTTCATGCTTTAAAAGTAGTTTTGCCACAACTGCAACATCAGACTCTAACTTTGCTATCTGTTGTAAAATAGTTGCTTTTAAAGTGTCAGTGCTACCATTATGAAATTCATAAAAATGTTGAGCCAAAGGGCTCTCCATTTTTTTATTTTTTATGTCCCTAAGATGTTCTAACAGCCTGACTTTAAACATT
Organism: Protopterus annectens; assembly: GCF_019279795.1. Classification (NCBI taxonomy): domain Eukaryota; kingdom Metazoa; phylum Chordata; order Ceratodontiformes; family Protopteridae; genus Protopterus; species Protopterus annectens. The sequence continues at coordinate 542,474,600 of NC_056745.1, read as the reverse complement.
CTTTTAGTTTGCCCTATATAGAACTTATGGCATCCACATGTGATTGCATAAACCACCCTATTAGTTCTACAAGTGTATGAACCACTTGAATAAAATGGTAAATTATTAATATTAGAAAAAGTTCTATATACAAATGGGCAAGCCTGACATTTCCTACATGGGAAAGTACCTATACTAGATGGTTGAAGTGGTATTTTATTCCCTGGATTAAAAAATTTTGTTCGTACCACCATATCCTTAATATTCTTACCTCTTTTATAGGAAAAAAAAAATTTTTCATTTTTAAATTACTTAATTCATCATAATTCTCTAAAAACTCCCAAAAATGCAATATTTTATGTTTTATCATATCACTACATACATTGTATGTGGACACTACAAATAAATTATTATCCACCTGACTTTCTCTATTGATTGTATAACTATTAATAATCTTTTTCTTATTGTACCCATCATATCTCATATTTATGATTTTTTCTATATCAGCATCCACTAATTTACTATCATAATTTCTGTTCAAAAACATCCTTTTAGTTGTTTGAATTTCCTTATAAAACACTTCATCATTACGACATAACCTAGAAATTCTTAAAAATTCACCATATGGCAATGCTCTAATAATGTGTGCAGGATGACAGCTAGTTGCTTGTAAAAAATCATGTGGGTCCCCAAATTTTCTGTATAAACTTGTAATTATAGGCAAACCAACAGTACATTGTAAGTTAATATCTAGAAAGTTTACTGACTGCCCATATTGCAACCCATCAAAATTAATTTTAAATCTATTGATTTGGATTTCTTGTACAAAATTCTGTATGTCATCATATCCCCCCTCACACAAAAATATCAAATCATCTATGTATCTATAATACAACTTCACGTTTCTTTACAAAATCATTCTTATAGATACATTCATTCTCTACCAAACCCATAAATATATTCGCATACATTGGGGCAAATGGTGCACCCATTGCTGTTCCTTGTTTTTGATAGAAAATTAGATTATCAAAATAAAAATAGTTATTTTCTAAGCAGAATTGTACAAGATCTAATATATAATGTGTGTGGGGTGAGTCTCCCATGCTGTTAAACACAGCTTCTAAGCCAAATTTATGTTGGATGTTCGTATAAAGACTCTTCACATCTAAAGTAATCCAAAACATGTTCTCATTCCAAATAACTGATTTAATTTTTTCCAAAAAATCAAAAGAATCTTTGATGTAAGAGGGAAGACAGGCAGCTTCTTTCAATAATACTTTATGTAACACAACACCTAAATTATGTAAAAAGTACTTCCTAGCAGACACAATAGGTCTACCTGGTGGTTTATTAATATTTTTGTGTAGTTTGGGGAGACAATAAAAATAAGCACTACTGGTATCACTTAGGCAAAGTTTCTTCTTTACATCATTCTCAGACCAGAAACCCAACCGTAAACCTCTTTGAATTAAATTCTCATATTTAATTTTTGCCTGTTCAATACTATCCTGATGAGCTATACAATACACTGTTTCATCTCCTAATAAATCCCAACACATTTCCAAATATTGTGTGTAATGCATAATCACAATCTTATTGCCTTTGTCCGAGGGCTTTATGACCAATTCTGTTTGTTTAGAAAAATTTCTCAATTCTTGCCATTCTATTTTAGACAAGTTATATGTGACTGAATTCCTATCAAAATGTTTTAATTCAAACTCTAATTCAAAATCTAGCATTGCGTGTAATTTTTTAATGCCATCATTGCAGCATGGAGGCATAAACGCATTTCTGTTTTAATGCCTGAGGTATCTATATACCTCTGTTCACAAAATTCACTGTCACAAGAAATAAAAGATTCTTCTGTCTCTGAATCACTCTGTTCTAACACATTTCCATTAGAATTACTATCCATAACAAAGTTTTTAGATGTTAAAACATTGAAATAATACCATAAATGTAACTTCCTGATGAAACTATATAATTCTATTTTACATTCATATATTTTAGGAAGTACTGTAGGTACAAATTTCAATCCGTGATTTAAAACAGAAAGAAAGTGTTCAGAAATATTACAGCCTGACAGATTAATCACATTTTTGCTAAGTAGTTCGAAATTAGTACCATCTTGTTCTTTTATTGTCTCTCCACGGTCTTTGTGGACCATTCCTGTAATGCTCCTGCTCGCCAAAACCTCTTTTCCGTTGTTGACCAAAGTTTCCCGCATTCTGTGTCGTGTTGAATCCTAAATCTACATCTCTGATCATCTCAATTGCTCCATTTTGGTGCCGACTGTTTCCCCCACGGTACAACAGATGGTGACAAAGCTAATGGTATAGTATAGTTTCAAAACCCAGGTCTATGTCTTCGCCATCTAAGACCCTTTCCATGGACAATTACCTACTCCAGTCCTAGCAAGATCCGAGTCCCCTTCAGCTTTTTCGATGTGCTCCACCAGAAGTCTTTCTGAAATGGATGTTGTCAGGTTGGTGGCTCAGATCTTGGCAGCCTGGGGTCTTCCCTCTTCTGTTCAGCCCCCTCTCTATTCTGGAGCAGGTGCTATTTCTTCATCCACACCTAATTATTCTCCCCCTCTGACCTCGGCACAGATGTTAGAGCCATCAGCTCTGACTTCCAGATTCCAATGACTTCAGCACAGACTACAGTTTTTTTGTCTTTGACACAAGTCTGACTCTGGCCTCCTCGGTGCCATTTGCACCATCGGGTCCCCAGGATCGTGTCTGCCGTCGAGCATGGAGGATTCGAGTCTGCTCAGAGTTTTTCTATGGAAACATCCATATCTGTTACTGCGGCAGTGGACCCTTCCTTGGTTCCAATATGTCAGGTGGTGCTCTCGGGGTGGGGTGTGACCCTGGTTCTAAGTTTGTCGGTCTCTGTTCCTGGTTCCCATTCCTCCTCGGGGGGGGGGGGGGCCTGCCGTTCAGGCTATGGAAAGAGCTTTAGCCACTGCTTATTCCCAGATGGCTTCTGGGTTACTAGAGTGTACCTCTGTAACCTCATGTTTTTCAGTTCTGTCACCAACCTCTGCCCCTGGGCAAGTGAGTACTGGGGTCTCAAGACTTGCATGTCAGAGGCATACCCTCTTTTGAGTCCTCCTCAGATGCTCCTGCTGTGGAACCTCCTCGGAAGAGATTATGTAAGAGGAAACACCTTGATTCTCCTGAAGAATCCATCACTGAGGGCATGGATTGTGATGATGCAGAGGGTTCCCCATGGTCACCTCCAGAAGCCGTCTCCTTTGGAGACATTCTTGAAATCCTTAAACAGAGGTGTGACTGGAATCCCAAAGACCCATCCTCTAAAGAGTCTGTGTACTTAAAGGCCTTTGCATTATCATCTACCTCCTGGGTTACCCCACCTGCTGACGACTTAATTAACCTGATCGCTCAGTGGGCTTGGAAGGCTGCCTCTGTCGAACCAGTCCCCCGGAGACCTGACAAAATCTTTTCTGCTCCTGAAGACCAACCAGATTGGCCTAAGGGTTTAGTAGTTGATGCCATGGTGGTAATGGCTGCAACCAAGAAAGAACTAGCCGAGGAGAGTTCTAGTGTCCATCCCCCAAACCGTGAGTCCAGAGCGATGGACAGAATTGAGAAGCAGGTTTATTCTTCGACCTTTTCCATCAGGTCCTTGAATTTTTTGGCACATTTTACAAGACTTCAAAGGGATTTGTTCAAGGAGCTGTCAGATACCCTGGTGGGAGCAGTCGCTGAGGGGGTCCAAGAAAAAGTGACTAGCTATGGTGGAGTCTATTTTGAACTTGTCCATGAAGCTCATTGCACATGCAGCCAAAGGGGCGACCAGGTCAGCAGCTTCAGACGTTGCTATTTGAAGACATGCTTGGTTGCGCCTGTGCAAGTTTGCGGAACCATTCAAGTCTTCCTTTCAGTGCTTCCTTAGATGGTTCTTGGTTTGTTCCCAAAGTAAAGGAGACTCTTTGTCTAGGTGTGAAAAGGATGGAAAGACTTTGCTGTAGGTGTACATTTTTCCACTCCTTAATGATCCTATTCCAGGAATCAAACGAATGGTAAGATGTGGTTCAAAAATTCCCAGAAGCCTTTCCAGGACACACATGGTTTGGACTCGCTTCGGGACAGAGGGGGGAGTTGCAATGGAAGACGCCATCCCAGAGGCAGACGTGGTCCGCAGAATCAAGGCTCCAGGGACTTGTCCTCTGGTCAACCCTACCACTGCTCCTGAAAGCGGGCCCGATTGCTTAACTCTGGAGGCTGTTGGAAGATTTTCCTTGCACCTAGATGCCTGGTGACATATCTACCGTTGCCTAGGTGCTAAGGATGATTATCTTCTTTCACTGTTGCAGTCATCACATTTGGGTTATCTGCTTGCAGTAGCCCTCAGTCGGCCTGATTATCAAAGTCTTGGGTCCTACGTCAGTTGCTGTCTCATCTTTCATAACGTCAGGTAGTCAGGGGTATAAAGCAGGCAGCCGACACCATTACATCAGTCTTTCGTGCCATATGGTGCCCAAAGCAGAAGCAGTTCGCAAGTGCCAGTTGGCCAACTCCTGAAATTTTCATTTTCGAGTTTCAGATCCGAAGTCCTCAACTAAGCTAAGTAGCCCATTGGGGATCCTTTTTCTTGCTCTAAACAGATGTCAGTAAAAGATAATTGTATTTCTTGTGGAAAGCAAATATCTCAAAGATTTTCATTTGTACTGCATTCCTTGCTTAGGCCCAGACCACGACGTACTTCACTGTCTGTTTTGTGCCTTATTCAAACCTCGTGCTATTCGTCGTCTGTTCATTTACGCTTCCAGATATTTTGATAACTCTCTTCAATTATCCAGAAATGGCTTTGGTAAGCCACCTGACTGCAGACTTTCCGAAAAAACGCAAAGATAAAGACAGACAGACTGCATAGGTCCTAAGCTGCCGACGCTTCTAAGCTAGTTGCCAGTTCGCCAGTACTCAGTGAGGCACTTTCGCAGCCCCTGATACCTGCTACTTCAGATTTGCAGGACTCTACTGAGACCCATTCGGAGTCCGGTATGCTGCGAGATGCTTCGACTGTGGAACCTGCGGATGTCTCTACCTTGGATGGGTCCGGAGCCACTCTGCAGGCACCGGTTTCTGAGGGTGTATTCAGGCCTACTGACTTGCATATTAAACCAACAGCGTTTTCTTCTTCAAGGCCTAAAACTCTGTCCATGCCTAGAAAACAGACGCCCAGACTGCATGGTCAGGCCCCTATGCCTAAAAAACAAATAAGAATGGCTGAAGACCTTATTACTCTAATCAGGGGAAGCAACCCCCCCCCCCCCCCAAGAGACCTAGGACTGATTTTCCTTCTGATCAGGTTTCTGAAATTTCTGTTTTCTCTAATGACCAGGATTTGCCCTTATCTACCTATGAGGATTCCGATGCAGAGGACTCCATCCCCTCTGCTTCCCCTCCAGAGGATTTTTCTCTTGGTGAAACCTTGCATACTCTTAGGGAGCATTTCCGCTGGGAAAGCCAGGATTACTCTGACTCCAAAAAGAGGCTTAGGGAATTCTTACTCATGCCTCAACACGGGCCTTTAGCTATCCCCTCCTCTACTGGACATTGTAGATGATGCCTTCTCGGAATCTAGCCTGGCCCCTGACACTTTACCTCCTCCTCCCAGAAAACCTGATGGGTATTACAGGGTACCTGACTCTCACAAGTTCCTCTTTAAAAATCCTACTGCCGATCCTGAGACCATTTCACAGGGACCCAAGGGCATTAAGGCTATTACTGCCAAAAATCCTACCCCCTCTGATGAGATCCCAGGGCGCTGGATAGATGGGTAAGAAGGTATACACTTCTGCAGCTTTGGCCATTAGAGTATCAGCAGCATATTATTGGATTGCTTAAACAGAAAATGATGTTGATTCTTGACTGTGCTGAAAATAAAGAATTACAGGATTTAATGCATTCTGCTGAACAAGTTGGAAAACATACTTTGCAATGTGGTTTTGATTCATTAGAGGTATCTTGCAGGGCTGCTGTCACTGGGTCTGTACTTAAAAGGCATGCTTGGCTTAAGGAGCAATTTTTGCCAGATCATATTAAAGCTAAATTACTAGATGCTCCCTTAAACCAAGACCCCCTGTTTGGCAACCAAGCAGTAGTAGTACTTAAAAAGATGGAGGAAAAAGCTAAATCTATGCAAACTGTTAGATTTCCTGCAAGTACAGCCTCCCAGATTTAGTAGGCATTGGCCCTGTAAGATCTGGTCCTTTCCTGCCTCTTCCAGGCCTTCAGTCCAAACCCAGAACCAGCAGAACACCCAGGCTTCAGTCCCAAGGTACAAACAGGCCTAAGCAGTGGGGGGGGGGCTCCCACTTCCAAAGCAGGGAGTAGTAAGACTCCCCCCTATGGTAAACTCTCAATGACTTGACTTTAAACCTTCCAGGCCCTGCTCAACTGTGACTGTTCCTTTAGGGGGAAAGATTGTCCTGCATGCAAAAAAATTAGAATCTCATTACCCAGGACAAATGGGTTTTAAATATAGTTTCCCCAAGGATACAGATTCCACTTCCACTCCTTACCAACCCCAAATGGCTGGGCAGACCTACCCCCAAATCAGTGGGCAGAGGCTCAAAAGCAAGTTCTCTCTCTTTTAAGCATCAGGGCTATTCAGCCTGCCCCAGAAGAAGAATAGGGGCAAGGTTTCTACTCAAGACATTTCCTGGTACCCAGAAAAGATGACTCCTGGTGTCCTATCCTGGACCTGTCTATCCTAAATACATTTTTGGTAATCCCAAAATTCAAGATGCTAACTCATCAGCTGCTTCCCATGCTAGGTAAAGATGCCTGATTGGAACAGTGGATTTAAAAGTAGCCTACCTGCACATCCTAATAAGGGAATCTTGCAGAAGATACCTACGCTTCAGAGCAGGCTACATGCACTACCAGTTCCCTGCACTGCCCGTTGGCTTATCTACTGCGCCCAGGGTATTCACAAAGTGCCTATCTCCAGTCATTGCATTTTGCAGGCAAAGAAATATTCAAATATCCCCATACCTGGACGATTGTCTAATTCAGGCAGAAAGCCAGGACATGCTATTAAATCATCTGGCATTTGTAAATAAATTGCTAACTTCTCTGGGGTACATCATAAATCAAAATAAATCATATATTGTACCCTGCCAACAAATTATTCCTGGGAGCAAGCTTGAATACAACTTCCCAGATGGCCTACCTCATGCCAGCGAAATAAGTTCATTTGACAGCCTACTTCAAACTACTGGCCACAAAGGGTCTATATTATGAAAGCGAAAAACCCTATGAGTGAATACCAAAATATCGACCCCTATACCGCGAAACACGAAAATCCCGAATGCACTAAACAGTGGGGGGGGGGGGGACTGTCAGTCTGCCAACCCCACCACTACCTATATACTACCTACCCAAATAAAATAAATAAACCACATACATACACTAACCAAACCCTACTTCTAACATAAAGTAAAGCACAAAACCCTACTTCTAACCTGACACTAAACTCCACATACACAACTAACTATGCACTTTCCTTAACCCCTCCCTAACCCTAAGGTCCGTAACTACTGCACACGTCTCCTACAGACATACACCCAAACAAAACAAATAATCCACATACATACATTTAACAAAACCCTACCTCCAGCACTACTAAACCCCACATACAAAACTATCTATGCACAATCCTTAACCCCCCCTCCCTAACCCTAAGGTCCATAACTACCGCACATTTCCCCTACGAAAATGTACACAAAATAAGTAACCTACATACATACATTTAACAAAACCCTTCCTCTAACCCTACACTAAATCTAACATACATTACTTATCTAAGCACTTACCTTAACCCGCACCCTATCCTAAACTCCGTAACTGTCCAACACTTACCTTATGCAGCTAATCCACAGGTGGGCCAACCTTGGAAATTGGATATTTCCATTTTCGCGTTTTTTGACTTTTGCTCTAAGTCCACTTTGCGCTGTACGGTTCGTTTATGTATTCGTGCAAACGTCTTTTCTCTCTCATAATATAGACCTGGCCACAAAGACCCAGCTATCTGCAAGGAAAATACTGCAAGCCCTGGGGTTCATGGCCTCTTGCATTCTACTAATTCCATATGCAAGACTGCATATGAGGAAACTACAATGGTATCTAAAAAGCCTATGGTGTCAACAGGCTCAGGATCTAGAATCAATGATCCCTATCATACCTTGTCTACAGATAGTTCCTTTGGTGGGCAGAGACCTGGCACTAAAACAAGGGACTGCCATTCACTCTACCCCCTGCCGCCCAAACCCTAAAAGACTCGTCAGACTATGCATGGGGGGCTCACTTGGCAGGGCAGTGCATTCAGGGCAAATGGAACCCAAGTCAAATGCACCTGCTTATCAATCAAAAAGAAATGTTAACTGTACAGAATGCTCTGACAGCATTCAAGGACCACATTCTTCCAGGACAATTGGTAAAGACAGACAACACCACTGTTATGTGGTACGTAAACAAGCAGGGGGGAACCCACTCATACCCTATCTGCAGACTAGCCATGGCTCTGTGGAACTCTGCCTTGAGCTACCAAGTGCACCTACAGGCTCAATTCCTGCCAGGAAAGCTAAATACACTGGCAGACGACCTAAGCAGAAATCTCATGGACCCACACAAGTGGAAACTGGAACCAAAGATATTCAACATGTTGAGAAACAAATGGGGGAGCCCAGAGATAGACCTGTTTGCTTCCCCCCAGAACTACCAATTGGACAAATTCTGCACAAGGACTCCCCACAAACAAGCTGGGAAAGTGGATGCCCTATCCTTCACCTGGAAAATCCTATCAGTTTATGCCTTTCCCCCTCTGCCTCTCCTCTCTAAGGTACTACTAAAGATCAAACAGGACAAACCAAGGACAATACCGATTGAACCAGACTAGTCACGCCAACACTGGTACCCCCTCTTGCGCAGTGTGTCACTGCTGGCACCATGACACCTGCCTCAGACCCCTGCCCTGCTGTCCCAGCAGGATGGCCAGATTTTGCACCCACAGCTTTAAACCTCGAACCTGGCAGCCTGGCTAATTACCCGATCTCTCCGTTACCATCCCTCAGTAAGTAAGTGATGGATGTCATTCTGGAGGCAAGGAGGCCTAGCACTAGAAAATCCTAGGCTGAAAAATGGAAAAGATTCTGTTCCTGGAGCCAAAGGCAGGGGATGGGGCACAGCAGCCCCCAATTTACCTCAGATTCTTCAGTACTTAACTGAGATGCTTCACAAGGGCCTTTCCTTTTCCTCCATCAAAATTCATGCCTCAGCCATTTCAGCTCATTACAATACAGAACCACCCCTCTTCTCTCATCCACTGCTGAAGTAATTCCTCAGAGGGGCCAGACACTTAAGACCACTCAGTAGAGTCCATACTCCAGCCTGGGACCTTAACTTTGTATTGGAAAAGCTCACTCTACCTCCCTTTGAGCCAGCTGCAAATTCAGAGTTGAAATTAATTTCTTGGAAAACAGCCTTTCCTCTAGCCAGCATTTGAGAGAAGGGTGTCTGAATTACAGGCCCTCATGGCAGTGGAGTCTTTCAGCATTTTTCATGCGGGCAGGGTGTCCCTCAGGACTATTCCCTCCTTCATGCCCAAGGTGGTATCCAGTGTGGCCCTTAATCAGTTCATTCATTTGCCAACCTTCTTTTCTAATCCACAGAACAAAGGGAAACGAATACTGCACTCCTTGGACATGCACAGATAGCTTAGATTTTACTTGGACAGGACTAAACCTCTCGGGAAATCTGAACAGCTGCTGGCTGCATTTGCTGCAGGGGCAGAGGGAAAGGCCGTCTCAAAGCAAACCTTTTCTAAGTGGATAGGCCATTGCATTCATTTCTGGTATAAGCACCATGGAAAACCTACCCCACAGGGGATAAGACCACATTCAACCAGGGCTCAATCTACCTCTACAGCCTTTCTCAGATGTGTCCCTACCAGGGACATCCTAGAAGCTGCTACCTGGAGTTCTGTACATACCTTCACCAAGCATTAACACTTGCCAGTTTTTTCTAAATTCCGAGCTGGCTTTGCCACTGCAGTCTTGCAGAGCCTTATAGCTGGTCTTAATGCTAATAACCTCCTCCCATCCTTAGCTTTGGGAATCTACCTAAATGTGATGACTGCAATAGTGAAACACGAAGAACATGGTATCGTTGTATATGCTTACCATAAATGTAGATTTTTGAGTGTATTCACAGTTGCAGTCCTGGTTACCCTCCCTCCAGCCCCCTGACATCTATTGACTATACCTCTATTCTTGTTTACTATGCTTAATGCTTTTTGATGTATTTGCTTTTTTGTTGGAGGCGTAACCTTCTATATAATTGCTTCCCATTATGGAGGCACCTGACATCTGGGACAAGAAAAACTGATGTAATGGCGTCAGCTGCATGCTTTATACCCCTGACTACCTGACGTCATGGAAGATGAGACAGCAACCGACGTAGGACCCAAGACTTTGATAATCAGGCCGACTGAGGGCTACTGCAAGCAGATAACCCAAACATGAAGACTGCAATAGTGAATACACAAGAACATCTACATTCATGGTAAGTGTACACAACTGTACTATAATTTCCAGAGGTTATTTTATCCCCTTCACCTTCTCCCCAAAAACTTCAGAAAGACTCCACTGACATCCCACCCAGTCAGAGAGTTCAAGCAGAAATAGAAGTTCAAAAGCTACTAGAAAAAAGTCAACCAAGATGTCCCACCAGAATAACGAGAATCTGGATTTTGCTCAAGATTCTTTAGTGCCAAAGAAGATGGGACTGGAGACCAATTTTGCATCTCAGCACTCTAAACAGGTTTGTTCATCAAGCAAACTTCCGGTTGGTCATGGTTTAGTCGATATTCCGCTTCCTAGTGAAAGACGATTGGATGTGTTCTGTTGACTTTCAAGACGTGTATTACCACATAAAGGTGGACAAATGCTTGAGAAAGTTTCTCCGTTTCCACACAGGAGCTAGTCATTTCCAGTTCAGAGTGCTGCCTTTTGGCCTCACCACAGCCTCCAGGGTATTCACCAAATGCATGGCGGCAGTCACAGCTCATTTGAGGCTGCACAGATCCCACGTGTTTTCTCATCTGGACGACTGGCTCCTCACCGCTCCCACCAGGCATCTGCTACAACAGACTACGGACTTCATCCTGGACCTGTCCCACCAATTGGGCATAAATCAACCCTGCCAAATCTCAGTTAACCACCACCCAGGACATAGAATTTATCGGACCTCAACTCAACAATTCTTGCATAGCATCACTTACCCGACACAGGTTACAAAAAATTCAGTTACGGGTTCATCTACTTCTGTGCTCCAAGCAAGATACCTGTTCAACAGGTTTTGCAGGCACTAGGCTCCATGGTGGCTGGTATCATAGTAATCTCAATGGAACGATTCCATATGAGGCTTCTTCAATGGCTAACAAGCTAATGGTCGAGCCTGACCCACCCTATGGAACATTTAATTTTCTCGTCCAGTCGCTGCAAGAACGATTTAACCTGGTGGATGCATTGAGAAGAGATTCTTCAAGGCCATTCCTTTGTTTTCCCTCAGCCCAAGGCCGTAGTGACCATGGATGCTTCCCCAGTGGGGTGGGGCATTGTCTGAGGAAGACCATCCACGGCACATGGTCCTCCTCCGAGGCCAACCTGCACATCAGTGTGCTGGAGTTACAAGCAGTGCTTCTTCCGTTAAAAACGTTTCTTTCTGCCTTACCTCTGGGGATGATAGCTGTTCAGTCAGATAACATGTCAGTAGTCTGGTACATCAACAAACGGGGAAACCAAATCCTACGCATTGTGTTGAAAAGCCCATTGAGTGTGGCAATGGACTTATAACTTCCAACTGCTTTCTAATAGCATTGCACACCCTGGGGAGTTCAAACGTGGTAACAGACAAACTGAGCAGATGCATTCTCATGCCTCAAGAATGGTCTCTGAACTCCTGAGTAGCGAAGGAGATCTTTCTTCGCTGGGACCAGGCTTGGTGCGACCTGTTTTAGTCACCCCTAAACAGTAAGTGCAGAAGCTACTTTCCCCTAATTCTCCCTCAAAGGGGAGTCTCCCAGGGAAGCTCTTCTCCACAATTGGCCCCCCCGGGTCTTCTCTATTATTTTCCTCCCTTTCTTCTGATCCCTCTATTTCTCAAGAAAGCAGTTTGGTTGAGAAGCAAAGTGATCCTCATTGCTCCTTATTGGCCTTGACAGATATGGATGTTCATCGTGTTTCACTGTTGCAGTCATTGCAATTGGGTTATCCCACTGGCAGGCTACCCACAGTCGGCCTGAATTCCAAAGCCTAGGTCTGGCGTCAGTTGTTGTCGCCTCCTCCCTGACGTCAGTGTGCCAGGGGTATAAAAGATGCAGCTGACACCATTTTCTTCAGTCTTTCTTGCCGCGCGGTGCCCGAAGCAAAAGCAGTTCGCAAGTGCCGGTCGGCCGACTCCTGAGATTTTCGATTTCAGATCTGAAATCTTCATTAAAGCTAAGTACCCCGTTGGGGAAACTTTCTTTCTTGCTCCAGACCGATGTCAGAAAAAGTTAATAATTGTATTTCTTGTGGGAAGCAAATACCTCATAAGGATTTTCATTCTTACTGTATTCCTTGTCTAGGCCCTGACCACGACGTTGCTAGTTGTCTGTTTTTGTGTTAGATTTAACCAACGCACTATTAAGTGTCGGTACGATTTTGCATTTCATTATTTTGGCAGAAGATTCAGTTATATAATGCCGTCGGAACAGCCGACTACCGGTGTTTATAAAAAGTGCAAAGAGAAAGAAAAGGACAGGTATCTGAGATCCAAAACTGACGAGGCTTCCGCTAGGCCTGTCACCGGTTCTCAGTGAGGTGATTTGTCAGCCCCTGACATCCGCTACCTCAGAGCCACAGGCCACTTCCGACTCCCACATGGAGCTGAATAGGCCTCTGGATACTCAAGATATTGGACACTCGGAAACTATTCCCTCAGATGGGTCCAGAGCCGCTGAGCATGCATCGGCTTCTGAGGGTGTTTTCAGGCCTACACAGTTGTATGTAAAACCTACTTCAGCTTCAAAGGCAAAGACTAAAGCAGATTTAAAGACAAAGAAACAAGTACAGCATTCTCCTGGACATGCCACCATGCCTAAAAAACAGATGCTTAAAATGGCCGAAGACCTAATTACTTTGATCAGGGGTTCCCATCCCCCTCCTGATAAGAGGCCTAGGTAAGAGATAGAATATGAATATTCAGATCAGGTTTCCATTTCTTCTGAACGGGAATATTCTCTTCCTTCCTATGAGGATTCTGATGCTGAAGAATCTATCCCTTCAGCCTCTCCTCCTTAGGATTACTCTCTTGGGGAGACACTGCATACTATGAGGGAGCATTTACACTGGGAGAGCCAAGATTACTCAGAATCCAAGAAAAGGCTCAGAGACTTCCTTTTATTAACTCAGCACAGGCCCCTTGCCTATCCCTCCTGTTTTAGACATTGTAGTTTATGTATTTTCAGAGTCCGGTCTGTCTACAGATTCTTTACCACCAGCTCCTGTTAAGCCAGACAGATACTACAGGGTTCCTGATTCACATAAATTTCTTTATAAAAACCCTGCTGCTGACCCAGCAACTCTCTCTCAGGGTCCCAAAGGGGTCAAGGCTTCCACTGCAAAAAAAACCCTATCCCCTCTGATAGGGATTCTAGGGCCCTGGACAGATGGGGGAAAAAGATTTATACTTCTGCTACCTTAGCTGTAAGAGCTTTAAATTGCCAGTTTCAAATGCTTGAATATCAGTAATATCTTATGTCATTGCTTAAACTGAAAATGTTGACAACTTCAGAATGTGCAGAAAACAAAGAAATGCAGGATTTATTGCATGCAGCTGAACAGGTGGGAAAGCATACTTTGCAATGTGGTTTTGATTCTCTAGAGGCCTCCTGCAGGGCCGCCATTACAGGTTCTGTCATTAGGAGGCATGCTTGGTTAAAAGAACAGAATCTGCCTGATCATGTTAAAGCAAAACTATTAGATGCTCCATTACAGCATGATGCTTTGGTGTTAAAGCAGAAAGAGGTGTTAAAGAAAATGGAGGATAAAGCTAAATCTATGCAAACAGTCAAGGATTTCTTGCAGGTACAGCCGCCCAGATTTAGCAGGAACTGGCCTACAAATAATTGGTCCTTTCCAGTTTCAGGCCACAAAGAGGCAGATACAGACGCCTCAGAGGCAGATCACAGCCCCAAGGCTCATACAGGCGTAAACAATGGGGGGTGCTTCTACCTCCAAAAGTGGAAAAGAAAAATCACAGCCATACAGGAAACAGTCTCAATGACTTTCCTCTGCCAGCACCAAGCACTTCTCTTCTGGCAGCCCCTTTGGGGGGAAAACTAGCACTTTTTTCTCAAAATTGGCACATGATCACCCAGGACAAATGGGTCTTAAATATCATATCCCAAGGCTAGAGGTTCCACTTCCACACCCTGCCAAGGCCAAACGGTATGCCAGACCTGCCACGCAATCATTGGGCAGAGGCACAAAAACAAGTTTCAGCCCTCATGGACATGAGAGCCATTCAGCTAGTACCACAGCAAGAGCAGGGACTAGGATTCTACTCAAGGCTATTCTTGGTGCCCAGAAAGGACAAAGCCTGGAGACCAATACTGGACCTGTCTATCCTAAACACATTCCTGGATATTCCAAAATTCAGAATGTTAACTCTGCAGCAGCTTCTGCCCATGCTGGGGAAGAAGGCTTGCCTTGTGACTTTAGACCTAAAAGAGGTATACCTGCATGTCCCAGTCAGACAATCATGCAGAAGATACCTCAGATTTATAGCTAGCTCGATGCACTACCAATTCTCTGCACTGCCCTTTGGCTTCACAAAATGCCTGGCACCAGTAATTGCTTTTTGCAGACAGAGGAATACAAATATATCCTTACTTGGACGACTGCCTTATTCAAGCAGAGAACAAGGACATTCTACTACAGCATCTGGCGTTTGTAAAAAGATTACTAACAGGTCTAGGGTACACAGTAAACAAAAAGAAATCAAAATTCGTACCCTCTCAAGAGATAATATTCCTGGGTGCAAGCTTAAATACAACTGCCCAGATGGCTTATCTCATGCCAGACAAACACAGACAACTAACTACTTATTTCAAAATGTTGGCAACAAAGACCCAGTTATCTCTAAGAAAAATTATGCAGGCTTTTGGCTTCATGGCATCCTGCATTCTGCTAATTCCATATGCAAGACTGCATATGAGGAAACTTCAATGGTATCTAAAAAGTGTTTGGACGCAGCATTGCCACAGCCTGGAAACAATAATTACCCTCATTCCCTGCCTGCAACAGGAGTTTCAATGGTGGGCAGAAGCCTGTCACCACAACAAGGGACAGCCATTCACCTTACCCACAGCCAGGCAGACATTGACAACAGATGCATCAGATCATGCCTGGGGGGCCCATATGGCAGGAAGATGTATTCAGGGCACATAGTCCGTAAGTCAAATGCATCTACATATCAATCAAAAAGTGATGCTAGCTGTTCAGAATGCCCTGACAGCCTTCAAGGATCTATTTCATCCAGGACAACTACTGATAAGGACGGACAATACTACAGTCATGTGGTACATAAACAAGCAGGGGGGCACACATTCCTACCCCCCTCTGCAGGCTAGCCATGAACTTGTAGGACACAGCATTGACTTACCAAGTACATCTGCAAGCGCAATTCCTGCCAGGAAGGACAAATACTCTGGCAGACGAATTAAGCAGAAACCTAATGGATCCCCACCAGTGGAAATTGGATCCACAAGTCTTCAACATAACAAGGAACTGGGGATGCCTGGGCATAGACCTATTTGCCTCCTCGCACAACTACCAACTACAGAGATTCTGCACAAGGACTTTTCACAAGCAAGCATGGAAAGTGGATGCTCTATCTTTCAGCTGGAAAGACCTAACAGTATATGCCTTTCCTCCTCTGCCTCTCCTCCCCAAGGTACTCCTCAACGTCAGACAAGAGAGACCAAAAATGATTCTGATTGCCCCAGACTGGCCCCACCAGCACTGGTACCCAATCCTAAAGAGCTTGTCTCAATGCCCAGCTTGGACATTACCTCAAATTCTTCACTTATTGACCCAACAAGACAGTCTGATACTGCACAGCCATCTCAGGACCTTAAACCTGGCAGCATGGCAGATAATGTAGCCAGTCAAGGCACAGCTCTCTCTAAAGCAGTGATGGATGTTATTTTGAAGGCCAGGAGGCCTAGCACCAGAAAATCTTATGCAGAAAAATGGAAGAGATTCTGCACTTGGAACCAGGCACAAGGTTTTGACATGATTGTTCCAAATATTCCTCAGATTTTGCAATACTTAACTGAGATGCTTGATAAAGGCCTTTCCTTTTCATCAATTAAAATTCAAGCCTCTGCCATGTCAGCTCATTACAATACAGATCCACCTGTTTTTTTCTCATCCTTTACTAAGGCAATACCTCAGAGGGGCCAAAAACATAAGACCTCCAAGGAGAGCACCAGTACCTGCATGGGACCTCAACTACATCTTGGAAAAACTCAATCTGCCTCCATTTGAACCAGCCTCTGCAGCTGATATAAAATTCTTATCCTGAAAAACAGCTCTGCTCCTAGCAATAACCTCTGCTAGACGAGTCTCAGAGTTACAGGCACTCATGGCTGTGGAACCTTTTATAATTTTCCATCCTGACAGGGTTTCTCTGTGGACAAACCCTATATTTATGCCTAAGGTAGTGTCCAGTGTGGCCCTTAACCAAACAATTCATTTGCCTCCCTTTTATCCAAACCCTCAGAATAAGGGTGAGAGAATTCTGTATTCTTTGGACATTCACAGGCAGCTACGCTTCTACTTGGACAGAACCAAAGCTTTCAGAAAGACTGAGCAACTTCTAGTGGCATATGCTGCAGGATCACAAGGAAAGCTCATCTCAAAGCAGACTATTTCAAAGTGGATAGGTCACTGCAGTCATTTCTGCTATTCACAGCATGGCAAATCAGTGCCTAAGGGCATTAGGCCACATTCAACCAGAGCAGCAGCCACTTCAGCAGCCTTCCTCAGAGGAGTACCAACTAAAGACATCTTAGAGGCTGCAACTTGGAGTTCAGTGCATACTTTTACAAATCACTATCACTTACCTCTCTACTCTAAATCCAGGGCAGGCTTTGCCACTGCAGTTCTGCAGGGCCTGATAGCCTCTCCTAATCCTATTTAGCTCCAACCTCCCAACCTTAGCTTTGTGGTTCAATCCAATTGTAATGACTGCAACAGTGAAACACGATGAACATAGTACAGTTGTGTACCTACCATAAATGTAGATGTTAGAGTGTATTCACAGTTGCATTCCAGGTTACCCTCCCTCCATCCCCTTTTTCCTTGCTGGGACTTGCCTGTACTTCTCTATTCTATACAACCTATGTGGTGTATTTGCTTCTAGATGAAGGAAAAGTTTTTTTTTTTGTGTTGCATCCTTACTGGCATAATTTAGCCTACCTTTTTAGGGGCACCTGATATCTGGAGCAAGAAAAACTGACGAAAATGGCGTCTGCTGCATCTTTTATACCCCTGGCACACTGACGTCAGGGAGGAGGCGACAGCAACCGACGCCGGACCCAGACTTTGGAATTCAGGCTTATTGCGGGTAGCCTGCCAGCAGGATAACCCAGTTGTAATGACTGCAACAGTGAATACACTTGAACATCTACATTTATGGTAGGTACACAACTGTACTTTTCTCTTCCTTTGGCCTCATCTTCTTTGCTACCCTTGGACTCTGGACCCAGTTCCATATCTCGTATCCCATCTGCAGGGGCTAGTCTATCCCAATCTTCAAACTCTCAAGCCAACAGCTCAGTTGCTCCAATTCCAGTTGTCACCAGGCGTTGTGATGTACCATCCCCTGTGCAACACATTTTCTTGGCATCTCATAAACCATTCACCAGGACTCTATACCTAAGCAAATGGAAGCATTTTTTTCTATTTTGCTTCTGATGATGGTCTTAGACCCTTTTTCAATGCTAGTAGAAAAATCCTGGACTTCCTAACAGCCGTCTTTAAGAAAGGCACCTCTGCTTCTACGATCAAAGTTATCTTAGCTATTTCAGATTTTCTACAACGGGTTTTGGAGACCAACCCTTGATGTCTCACAGACTTTGTAGAGTTTTCCTTAAAGGTGTGAAGATAGGTAAAGCCTGCCAGACTAGCCAGATAGAATTATGTAGATAATTCTGTTATTTGTAAATATTAATGTAAGCCACAGGCTTGTTCTCTTAAATGGAAGAAAATGCTGTTAGATGTGGAACTGCAAAAATGTAACTGCACTCTGCTGTAACAAAGCTGATAAGTAAAACATTGTGAAATTCTTCGATCTAAAACTCTGAGCTGAGATGTCTAGAGGGAGGCATCCTGCATGTTGTTTTGAGGCCAGAATGAATGGCTAGAATTTACATGTATAATTTTTTTATTGCTCTGGTTTCCTGATTAGCTGCAAGCTCAAAAGGGCCATTAACCTCTGAGTTTCTGTTAGGTTGGGAACCAGAAAGAAACTATGTAATCTGAAATGAATCAGTGGTACTGTGTTATCAATTTAAGGACAGAAAGAATCACAGCATTGAGCATTTGTCTTCAGAACATCTGACATCAGCACTGATATGCTGTATAGGTAACTTTGTCTTATAACTGTTTTTTTTCTCTTGGATATAGCTAGGAAATAGTATTGATGCCAGAACTATTCTGTTGCATTATTTGGGTCTATTAGATCACCGAACGCTTAAAAAAGCGAACAGTGATTAATTGACCCTATGTAAGCGAAAGCTTACAATGTCGAACTGTCAGAACAGCAATTTTTTTCCAAGGGAAAACAATTGCTGTTCCAACAAAAAAAAAGAAAGAAAAGAAAACACTTTAAACATTGTGCCCCCCACACCCCCCACTTAAATATACAAACTCCAAGACCGCACTATAGTGCCGAAAACGGCAAAGTAATGAAGTGGCCAAGCAAATTCTTTCCCAGAGGAAGAATTCGCTTAAAAGCCGCTTGGATATTTTGCCTTTTCAGTCTTAAGTTCGACCAAGACGCCTTCGAAAGATTGCGTCTTCGGTCTTCTAATAGGAACCTTATTATTTTAAGCATTTTCCTGTGATCTCTGAACTCTTGACTAGTACTGTGTATTAAGAAGTTTTGTCTTGTGTTTTTTTTATTTATTATTAAATATTTTTAAACCTTTCAACTGTGGCTGTTTTTTGTAGAGATAATTTAAGGTCTCAGTATATTGCATGTATTTAGTGATATTGTACAAAGTCACTCCAAATAAGCCTTGACTGTTCAGTTGCACTTACCATTTTGATAATAATGCACAGTATAATTGGACACCCTTTCGTAGGGTCCTTTTGGTAGCTGATAAATGTTAGTGGGTGGTGGCAAGTGGTACTGCCGTATAGTGTGGGTAAAAGGGGCACAGCTGGAGAACCTGTGCCAGCCTTCTCCAGGAGTGTCTGTGTGGTTGTATATAACTCTTACCTCAGTGTGTGTGTGTGTCAGTTACTTAGGCAGGGACACAAAGCACTGGTTGGACAGAGAAGGTGCTGGAGGTTTTAGCTTGCCCACTCTGCTGAGATCTGGACCCTATAGCTGTGCCAGTGGGGAGTCTTATTGGGGAACCTGGAGGGAAAGGGAGAAACCAGCCCCAGACTGTGATCTCTGTGTGCTCTTAAGAAAAATTTTACTTTACTGTGTGTGTATTTATTATCCTTTCCCTATATGGATGCCCCTCACTGGTGTTAGTGGTGAGGATTGAGACTCCTTGATTGCTGGGCAGTGTACAGGCATCACTAAAGGTACAATACGTTTGAAGCCCCCTTTCAAAGATCCTTTCCCACCTTGGGATTTGACTCTAGTGCTATAGTCACTTACCACACCTCCGTTAAAGCCTGCAGCTACCTGTGATTTAAAGTTCCTGTCTTGCAAGACATTACTTCTCATAGCTGTCACTTCAGTGAGACGAGTCTCCAAACTACAGGTTTTATGTTCTAAAGCTCCGTATCTATTTTTCCATAAAGACAGAGTGTCACTTAGAACAAACCCAACATTTCGTCCTAAAGTGATTTCAGAGACCACTATCAACCAGTCCATAGATTTACTTGTATCCTTTCCAAAATTTTCAAAGGCATGTATTGCCTTTACCGTCTGGATGTACACAGGCAGTTGAGCTTCTACCTAGAGAGAACTAAGCAATTTAGACTAACTGCACAGTTGTTTGTATCCTTCACCAGTGCAACTGTGAGCAGACCAGCATCTAAGGTGACTCTGTCCAAATGGTTAAGAGATTACATTTCTTCCATTTACACGAAAATGAACATGAAACTTCCTAAGGCAGTTAAGGCACATTCTACTAGATCAGTGGCGACTTCTGCTGTTTTTCATTCCAAAACTTCCTCATCCGAAATTTGTGCAGCTGCAACTTGGGTTAAACCTCTTATCTTCATTTTGCATTACAAATTGGATATGGTCTGCAGGGGGAGCCCATCCTTTGGTTCTCTGGTACTTAAGAATATCATTCCGTAGGGCTTCCCAGGATTCAGGGTAGCTGGGACTCTGTCCCATTAGGTCAAGAATAGATAAAGATGGACATCATCAGATACAGAAGTTATGTTTTACCATAACGTTTCATCTGTGTTGATCTTCGTCTATTCTTGCATCCCTCTCGCCTGCCCCCTCTTATAGGTTTCTGGTGGAGTGACATCTTGTCCTGGGTTCTTGTTAGGAATGCCTTGGACATGGCTTCTGACCTGTACTCTTTATAGTTATTGGCATCTCAATCTTGGGTATTGTGAAGAACGGCATTGTAGGTAGACTTGTAGCTCAAGAGTTTTTTTGGCTGATACGAGGTTTATGATGGCCAGATCTGTTCCAAGGATTGGAACTGTAACCCATTAGTCAAGACTAGATGAAGATCAACAACACGGAACATTATGGTAACACCTAACTTCATTTTTTTTCTCCTCCTTATTGTCAGTGCTTATAGAAAATCATTTTCATTTTAAAGCCCTGAGTCATTTGAACTTTGGATGTTAAGTTGTCAATCTCGCCTTCATTCTTGCTTGATGGGTTCGGAGCCGATCCTCGGCTCCGACTCGGCACTTGCTAAGCTCGAGAGTCACTTTTACCAGCTCGAGGCAGCCCCATATCCCATGATGCAAGGCGGTAAGTACCCAGATCTCATTTGCCGCTTCGCTGATGAGGTCCTCCTTTTACCAGCTCCTGGCAAGTGTTTATTATTACTAAACTTTTAGCCCCCAATCAGAAAAATTTTCTGTTTTCTTTAAAATTATATCTTTTATAGATAATTGTGAGGCTTTTTCTGACCAACTTTATTTTTCCTTCTTTACTTTTTTAGTCAGGCCTTTAATCCCTCCCATCCCCCCCCTGTCAGGGTGTGTGTGTGAGAGTTTTTACTTCTCAATACTTTAACTTTAGTTTGTCTGGATCGGGACTGTGTGTGTAGTGTTTGTTGAAAGCACCATGTCTAAAGAACAGAGGGTCTCAGGCTTCAAGAAGTGTGACTCGTGCTGTCAGAAGATGTCTCTGACAGACGGTGACACTTCTTGTTTATACTGCCTGGGACCTCTTCACCTGCAGGACTCCTGTGCAATTTGTCACTCTTTTAGCCAGAGAGTCCTGCAGGAAAGGAGAAATAAACTTATTTTAAGGGGTCTCTTTAAACCGGAGGGCTCCCCGGCAAAATCGGCTCCGGGTAAGCCTTCTAGGACTACCAAGGTCCAGGCTTCAGTTCCTAAGCCTCCGGCCTTGGCTCCGACTCCTTCTTGGCTAAATCCTCGGCACCGATGGCTATCGGTGCCGATACTGTTACTGTCACTTTGGTGTCTGCTCCGACTAGCTCCGACCACCATGTGGCTCAGGCTTCAGTGTCGGCGCCAACCGGCTCCGACACCATTGTTTCCTTGCCTGTATCGGCTCCGGCCGGAGCAGATACATCTGGACCTATACTCGGAGCCGAGAAATTATCGGCTCCGTCTGGATCCGTGGGGTCTTCGGCTCCGATGGTTCCTTCAAGGAAGAGGTCCAGGTCTCCCTCTTTGGAACCGATACTGTTGGCTCCGGCCTCACCTCTTCTTTCGGAGTGGAGCCATCGGAGCCGATCATCTAGGTCTTCCAGGTTGTCAGACCATGATTTAGAGAGAGTGGTAAGCAGATTGTTAAAATCACAGGCACTAGCCCAAATGCTTCATAGTCCGTCTCAACAGATGACTATTAGTCCACACCCTCTTCAAATTCCTCCTTCGACTCTACCCCAGAGTTTGGAGCTGGAGTCTACGGGATTAGTTACTGCTATGGCTGAGGGCCAGATACCCCCCCCCCTTCTGCGCCTTCAAAATCTACTCATCTCCTCCTCGAGACCTTCTTTGGAGGGATTCGGTGGCCGGGCTTCCCTTGTCTGCTCCGAGGGGGTAAGTGGCATCGGACCCTTGTCCGACCCCGCTCTTCCCCTTGGAGCTTCGGCCTTGGTGACCTTGGCTCCGACATCTTCCTCAGAGCCTTCCCTTTCGGTGGGCCCGGGAGTCCCAGTTTCTTCGGAACGGGTTCTCTCGGATCTCCCTGGGAGGGGAGCCTTCGAGGTGATGAGGAGTGTGCTGGCCCCTGGGCTCAGTCAGCAGTCTATTCCTTTAGCTCCTCC
Organism: Protopterus annectens; assembly: GCF_019279795.1. Taxonomy (NCBI): domain Eukaryota; kingdom Metazoa; phylum Chordata; order Ceratodontiformes; family Protopteridae; genus Protopterus; species Protopterus annectens. Next base: position 542,451,860 of record NC_056745.1, on the reverse strand, counting down.
CTCTACGGTGCCTGTTGATATCTCTTCCCGCTCTCTTGCTCCCGGACCGAGAGATCCACCGCCTCAGGTTTCCCCACTGGGAGGAACCCCCTCTTCCGAGGATTCTCCTGATCCGTCAGGAGATCCTCCGCGCAAGAGGACTTGTAAGAGGAAGCACTTAGACTCCCCTGAGTCTACTACTTCGGATACCGACTTAGATGAGTTGGAGGGGTCCCCAAGATCCCCCTCTGAGGATGTCTCCTTTTCAGACATCCTAGAACTCCTGAAACAGAGGGGAAACTGGCCCACCATAAATCCCTCCGATGATGAGTCGGTATACCTAGAGGCGTTTGGTTCTCGACCCTCCACCTCCTGGGTGTCTCCGCCTTTTGACCCCCTTATGCAGGTAATCGCTCGAAAGGCTTGGGCTTCTCCTGATTCCGTAGAGCCAGTTCCCAGGAGGCCTTCTAAATTTATTACAGCCCCTTCCGAACAGCAATTCCTTACAAAAGGTGTCCCGGTTGATGCCATGGTGGTGACGGCCGCCACTAAAAAGGAACTTGCAGATCCTTCCGTACCAGTCCATCCTCCTAACAAGGATTCCAGGACCATGGACAGGTATGGTAAGCGGATGTTTTCCTCAGCGACTTTTGCCATGCGTTCGCTGAATTATTTGTGTCATTTCACCAGACTCCAAAGGGACATCCTTAAGGAACTAGGTGAAGTAGTACAGGATCCTGCAGCTCCAGGGGCACAAGACAAGATTGCTTCTCAGCTAGGAATCCTTAACTCCATAACCAACTCCTCCATGCGGCTGATTTCGTATGCAGCAGATGGAGCGAGTAGAGCCGCAGGCACGGGAGTGGCTCTGAGACGTCAATCCTGGATGCGGCTCTGTAATTTTGCAGATCCCTTCAAGGCGTCCTTCACAAACTCTCCCTTTGATGGGTCAACTTTGTTTGGTCCTCAAGTGAAGGATACATTGACCAGGTGTGAGCAGGACGGCAAGACTCCTTCTGCCGTAGGGGTTCGTTTTTCCACCCCTTCTAGACCTTACCCCAAAGGACAGAAGGGTGGAAAGATGTGGTTCCGCAAATCCCAAGGAGTCACGCCGGATACACGTGGTCAGTTTACCCCTAGAGGCAGAGGGGGTACTAACAGACGCCGCCCTAGAGGCAGAGGGGGTCCACAAAACCAGGGAAGCAGAGAGTCTCTCTCTGACAAGCCCTTCCAGCATCCCTGAGGTGTTGCCTGACTGTCCATCCTTGGAGGCAGTCGGGGGAAGATTATCGCTGTACCCACAAGCCTGGCTTTCCCTCTCACAAGACAGATGGGTACAGTCGATCATATCCGAGGGTTACAAAATTCCTTTCGAGGAAAGTCCCTTCACTCACAAAAATTCCCTTCCAGATGTGCCACCCGGTCTAAGGGAAATCGCAAAGTTAGAAGTATCAAAGCTTCTACACAAAAGGGCCATTCAGCCAGTTACAACAGACCATTCAGAGCCCGGAATCTACTCAAGATTCTTTTTGGTCCCCAAAAAGACGGGAGATTGGAGACCAATATTGGATCTCAGCAGACTCAAGTCTGTGAAAAAGACGAGATTTCGAATGGTCACACTTCAATCAATTTTGCCCTTCCAGGGCAAAGACAACTGGATGTGCTCAATAGACCTTCAGGATGTGTACTATCACATAAAAATTCACAGATGCTCCAGAAGGTTTCTCCGCTTTCGGCTGGGGTCCAGTCATTTTCAATTCAGAGCCCTGCCCTTTGGTCTCACTACAGCCCCCAGAGTGTTCACCAAATGTATGGCATTGGTCACGGCTCACCTGAGACGTCAAGGATTCCAGGTGTTTCCGTATCTCGACGACTGGCTCCTTTCAGCCACCACCAGGCATCAACTTCTCCAAGCCAGGGATTACACCCTAAATCTCTGCACTCAGTTAGGAATTTCGATCAACTACAAAAAATCTTCCTTGTTGCCCTGCCAGTGTATTACTTTCATAGGTGCAAATTTAGACACTGTTCGGATGTCAGCAACCCTCACAGACCAAAGGATCTCAGATATCCAAAGTCACGTGCGGATCATCCTTGCCAGCAAAAAGGTGCAAGCCAGACTGGTCCTGAAAGTGTTGGGCCTCATGGCAGCGGCCATTACCCTTCTTCCCTTGGCCCGCTTCTACATGCGTCGTCTTCAATGGATGTTGTTCACCCAGTGGTCTTATCAACAATTTCCCATGCATCACCAAATTCTGGTGATGCGAGCTTGCAAAAACCACCTATCCTGGTGGATTTCTTCTCCCCAGATTCATCAGGGCAGACCCTTTGTATCCCCGGCCCCGGTAGCCACAGTCACTACGGACGCCTCCCTGATCGGGTGGGGGGGGGTCATTATCAGGGCAGGATGGTTCATGGGACATGGCAACCGTTCGAATACCACCTGCACATAAATGTCCTAGAGATGAGAGCAGTGCTTTTAACGTTGCAAGCCCTCAACGGCTTTCTTCCCTTGGGAACAATTGCAGTTCACACGGACAACATGTCTGTAGTATGGTATATCAACAAACAGGGCAGAACCAAGTCCTACCCCTTGTGTCGAGAAGCTCTCAAACTTTGGCAATGGGCGATCTCCTCTCATCGGTTTCTGGTAGCAACGCATATCCCTGGGAAAACCAACATTTTAGTGGACAGATTGAGCAGAGCTATTCTCATGCCTCACGAGTGGTCTCTCAAACAATCTATAGTGGAGGAGATTTTTCTAGAATGGGGCCGCCCATGTTGCGATCTTTTTGCTACTCCCCAAAACAGCAAATGCCCGGACTTCTTCTCTCTCTTCCCACTGCCAGGCCATCCCCCCAGAGACGCTCTTACCCAGGATTGGCCCCAGGGACTTCTTTATGCCTTTCCTCCCTTTCCATTGATTCCACAAGTACTCCAGAAAGCCACCGTTTTGAGAGCCAAAATGATTCTCATTGCCCCCTATTGGCCTCGACAAATTTGGTTTCCGTTCCTCCATCGTCACCTTTTGGTGCAGCCGTGGCATCTGGACCCAGTGCCAGACCTTCTGATCCACCAATCAGGTCACCTGCATCGGTCTATTCCATCTCTCAACCTCACAGCTTGGTTGCTCCACTTCCTTCCTTAGCCAGGCTTCCTATGATCTCTAACCCGGTTAGGGATATCATAGTGGCTTCCCTTAAATCCTCTACTAGAAGGATTTATACCAGCAAGTGGAAATGCTTCTCTTGTTGGGCAAAGTCAAAGAATATAGATCCCTTTACTGCCCCTGTTCATGCAGTTTGGGATTTTTTAGCGGAAATCTTTCACTCGGGCTCTTCATCTTCCACGGTCAAAGTTCAGTTGGCTGCTATCTCGAACTTTCATGTCAGGTTGGCAGATCACAACATTATGTCCCACAGGCTTTGTAGAGCCTTTCTAAAAGGGATTTTTCTCCTTAAACCTCCTGTCAGGAGTCCTCCTCCTCAATGGGACCTAAATCTAGTGCTGACATCCTTAATTCTTCCTCCCTTCGAGCCAGCTGTTTCATGTTCATTGAAGTTTCTTTCATGGAAAACACTCTTCCTTGTCGCTATTACCTCGGCCAGGAGAGTGTCAGAACTTCATGCTCTCTCTGTTCGTCCCCCTTATTTGGTCTTCCACAAGGACAGGGTATCCTTGAGAACTAATCCATCCTTTTTGCCTAAGGTGGCTTCGAAAATTAATTTGAACCACTCTATTGATCTCGCTGTATTTTTCCCTAATTACTCCAACAGATCGGAACAAAAATTACATTATCTTGATGTTCACCGCCAACTCAGATATTATTTGGACAGAACAAAACAATTCAGGAAATCCGATCAGCTCTTTCTTTCTTATGCTGAAAATAAGAAAGGCCTTCCTGTTTCCAAAGTGACCTTATCTAGATGGCTTTCTTCCACCATCTCCGAAATCTATCAGCTCAGGGGCAAACAGCTGTGCTCAAAACCAAAAGCGCATTCCACCAGAAGTTTAGCCACTTCCACAGCCTTTCAGGCTAGACTCCCTTTAGACACTATTTGTGCAGCAGCCACTTGGGCCACTCCTCATACCTTTGTTTCTCATTACAAATTGGATTTGGCCTCCAGGGATAGAGCCAGTTTTGGTTCTACGGTTCTCGAGAGTCTGTTCCATTGAGCCACCCAGGATAGAGGTGCTAGGGACGCGTCCCATCAAGCAAGAATGAAGGCGAGATTGACAACTTAACATTGAGAAGTTATGTACCTACCAATAACGTTCCATGTTAGTTGTCTTCTCTCGCCTTCTTTCTTGCGACCCTCCCTCCTACCCCCTTGCCTGGACAGACCTTGATCTCCCTTGTTTGGAAGATTGCATCTTTAGGCACCAGTTAGTTACCTGGCTCCCTTTACAGCCCTTCTTTTAGGCTAATTGCTTTCTTTCCTTCAGTGGAAAGTTTTTTGTGCTAGGTGTTTCTCCCTATAGGTACAAACGAGATCTGGGTACTTACCGCCTTGCATCATGGGACATGGGGCTGCCTCGAGCTGGTAAAAGTGACTCTCGAGCTTAGCAAGTGCCGAGTCGGAGCCGAGGATCGGCTCCGAACCCATCAAGCAAGAAAGAAGGCGAGAGAAGACAACTAACATGGAACGTTATGGTAGGTACATAACTTCTCATTTCTAGTACAAGTACTTTGGATGCACCAGCTTGGATTTCTTCAGGACTTTTCTTAATGATGCACAGTATTGAAGGCACTGCAGATTTTAAAATAGATTCGGATATTACTTCAGTTGCCTCCTCTTTTGATTTTTGTAATTTTCTTTATCGAACTTCCCTGAGTCATTGTTGTTTTATGTTAGCTCCGGTGCCCAACTTCAAATTTCTTTGTGAAATACAAAATTAAGAACCAGTTAAAAATGACAAAGTGCTATTAAATATAAATAGAATACTCCTGTTTAAGCTTTGGCTGTGGCTGACTGGTAAAAATACACACGCACACAAAAAGAAGAGAAAATGCTATTCAGTTCCGTCACAGTTATAGCAAACTTAATTTTTAAAATCCAAAACTACTAGTACTTGGTCTCCACTTTTTATACGGGGAAAAATTAATCAAATGAGTACCAAGAATGTAGGCACAGGCAGGATGGATCAGCTTTACAAAACATAACTCGTCACAATTCTGAAAATTACAGTAGTTTTAACTAAATTTGTAATTTTTGCCTAAATGTTGCTCATACTAATATTCAAAGTGTATGTGGGACCTTTTAGAGCAAACTGAGAAAGGACATATCCAGACTACTTTTGTTGTACAATTATTATCTATAGGTGTACCCCTCCCAACAGCATTATAAGATGGTAAGCTGTTGCACCCTAACAAACTTAAGATCACAGAAGCAACTCTAGGGTTGTTAACATACAATCTTCTGATGTTGTCATTTTCATTCATTCCTCAACTGATGGGTTTTTGATCTAACTTGGCCACTTCTATCAGATCATCTGATCCAAACTTTCAAGCTCCTTCCTTTACCCATAATGTCTTGCCAACCTAACATACCTCAGATCTCATTTGCCGCCATTTAGCTACAGAAACGAATCCTCTAGCTGTCAATCTTTTGGATGAATTCATAGTGAGTTTTTGCTTAAATTTGTCTATTTTAACTGTATTAGTCCTTCTGATTTCTTTGTTGCCTACCTCTCTTCTTCATTGTTTTTCCTCTGCTGTGAATTTCTGTGCGATTGTTACCAGTTTTTCAGTAATTCTCTTTAGTACCATTGCTATCTCGAATTTTTCTTCTACTCCCTTTTTAAGGTATTTCTGGTCTACTATTGTTGGTAGCTTTCTTTTCTTTCTGTACTAAAAAAAAAAAAAAAAGTTTTTGGGTTGTTTTTTTATAGCTTTTCTTTTAGCTAAGCCAGTATGGCTGATAAACCTACTGGCTTTAAAAAATGCATTACCTGTGGATATAAAGTACCAAACTCAGATACCACAGGGAAAGCGTATAGTATGTAGGAACTGCACATTTATATGTGGACTGCTCTGTATGCCCTGGTTTTAACTCCAGTCCTCTCACAGATAGGAGGAATAAGCTTGTATTGAGGGGCCTTCTCCCTTCTGCTTTTTCTTCTGCTTCAGCTGGGGCTCAAAACCCCTCAAAGAAAATTGATGAGAGGAAGCCCAACTCTGCTCCCAGAGATACTCTCATAAGAGGTCTTTGAATCTCATGTTGTCTTCATCTCTTTCCGCAGAGTATCCTGAAAAAATATCAGAAAAGTCAGATCCAACCACCTCAAATCCATCTGCTTTGAAATCCAAATCACCTCTCCGGTTGCCTCTTCCCTTACAAGATGTTGTAACATCTCAGCTACCTTCACCCTTTTTAGAGGAATCCCCCACCCCCCAATAAATGTTCTAAACCTCTGTCCTGTACCTGTTCTCTCTGATCTTATCAGTGGCAGACATGGATAGGATACTGAGGAAATTCCTCTGAGCTCAGATCCAGATGAGGGGTACTCCAGGCTCCATCTCCCATTGGGTCTGTGAGCCAGTCTGACTACTTCCTCTTTGGTCTCTTCTTTTCCAATCCAACCTACTGTTTCTGAGCCCTTGTATCTGAGCTCCCTTGGGATGTCTTCATCGGCTCGAAAGACAAGTCTGTTCTTTGACTCCAGTTACTTCCATGAGTCATCATTCTTGGAACTGAAGTGTCGGCACTGGATCTGGTGGACTAGAGTTGACTCCAAAGCTATCAGAGCTCTCCCTGCCCCTCAGACCTTTGGTGCTGGAAAGCTCGGGTGTGTCTCAATCCTCAGGCAGAGTGGTTGCAGGACCTGGTGGTTCAGGATATGTCTGCTTCTTGATCATTGTCTCGGTTTCTCCGGAGCACTCTGCCTTTGAGATTGTGTAGAGGGTCTTCTTGTTATCTAGAGAAATGACATCTCTAACCCCCCCCCTTTGCATCAGACCACTTTACCTCATTTGTTTCTTTGCTCTGAGCCTCATTCTTCCATTCCACTGGGACAGCCAGCCTGCTCAAGTCTCCAGTCAGTTCCTCAGAACTCCCCCATCTCTTCTGATATCTCAGCAGACCACTTCACTGATGAGATCATTTAGAAGAGAATGTGTAAAAGGAGACACCTAGATTCCCCTCAGGAGTGTCTTCATGGAGGACACTGATTTTGGTGGAGAAGAGTCTCCCATATCTCAACCTGATCTCATTTGGAAACATTCTGGAGCTCTTGAAACAGGTGGTTGTTCTTTTGATACCCCTTCTCAAGAGGAGTCTGTTTCTGGAGTTTTTTGGGTCTCTTCTGACTTTTCCTGGAATCAGCAAGGAGGTAGGAAGAAGTGGTTCCATAAATCCCAGTGTCCTTTCCAAGACTCACAAGGAGATCGTTCTCCCAGGGGCAGAGGGGGGAACTCAAATGGAAGATGCTGCCCCATGGCAGAGGTGGCCCATAGAACCTGGCTTTCTTGGTCTCCTTGGACAAACCCTACCAGCACTCCTGAAAGGGCACCAGACTGCTGCCCTCTGGAGGCAGTCTGGGGGGGGGGGGTTGTTTCTGCACCACAGAACCCTAGCTATCCATAACAAGATTCCCAACTGCAGAGAATTATATCCAGAGGTTCTATCATACCATTTTCCTTGATTCCCATGGAAGAATGAAAAGAATCCCAGATTTTCCACCCAATCAGAGGGGGAAGGAGCAGCATTTGAAATATTAAGCTACTACAAAGAGTCATCTGGAAGGTCCTCCAGATCAGAAAGTATTCGGAATTTATTCAAGATTCTTCTTGGTTTCAGAGAAGGTGAGGGACTTTGAGACTCATCTTGGATCTCAACAAACTAAATCAGTTTGTGCAGTATTAAAGTTTTCTGATGGTCACAGTTCAGTCTGCCCCTACTATGAAAGGAAGATTGGATGTGCTTGCTAAATCTTCAGGATGTGTAGTATTGCATCAAAATTAACAGGTGCAACAAAGGGATATCTGCACTTCCAGGTTGGAGACGGTTATTACCAGTTCAGAGCATTTCCCTTCAGTCTCATCACAGCCCCCAGGGTGTTCGCAAAATGTATGGCACTGTTAGCAGCTCATTTGAGACTATTGGGATTCTGAGTGTTTCTATACATAGATGACTGACTCCTAACTGCTCTAACCAGGTATCTTCTACAGGCAAGAGACTACTTGCTCCAGTTGTGTATTCACCTAGGCGTCACAGTCAGTTACAGCAAATCACAATTCATGCCTACGCAGAGTCTGGAGTTCACAGGTGCTTGTCTGGACACAGTCAATCGGATAGCCCCTCTCTCTCTCTCCAATTTGCAGTCAGACTCTCAAATCACAGGTCTAGAGTAATGCTGCATTCTTCTGTTGCAGCATGACTAATCTTACAAGCGTTGAGATCCATGACAGCAGTTATCACTCTAGTTCCTTTAGCCAGGTTTCATTTGCAAATTCTGCACTGGACCCTGTCATTACAGTGGTCCATTCTACAGTATCCTTTAACTGCCCCAGTCAAGATCACACAAGCGTGCAAAAGTATCTTGTTTGGTGGTTTGGTTTGAACAAATTTTCCAGAGAACATCCATTTATTGTTCTCGTGCCCACAGGCACCTCATAACTGGGGGGGGGGGGGGGGGGGGCATTACTTGAGAAGGACAGTCCAAGGTACATGGTCCCCAGAAGAGGCCAGGATACATATCAGTGTCCTGGAAATTATCCTAGCTTTGCAGGCCTTTCAAGATGTTCACCCCTGCAGGATAATTGCTATTTAGACTGAAAATAGATCAGTGGTCTGGTACATTAACAAACAGGGAGGAACCAAGTCTTATCCACTCTGTTGAGAAGCATTGAGAGTGTGGCAATGGGCAATCTCTTCTGGTTACTTTTTAATAGCAATGCATATACCAGGGAAAGCCAGTGCGGTTGCGGGCAAACTTACCAGGTCTATTCTGGTGCATCACAAGTGGTCTCTTAATTTCAAAGTAGCAGAGAGAATTTTCCATTGATGGGCCAGCCATGCTATGACCTGTTTGTGTCTCCCTTCAACAAGTGCAGCAGGTTCTTTTGCCCTGATCCCTCCAATGGGGGAGTGACTGAGAGATGCTGTAGTTCACAATTTGGCCCTCCTGTCTCCTTTATGTGTACTCACCATTACCCCTCATTCCTAAATTTCTACAGAAAGCATTCCAGTTGGAGTGCATTTATCCTCATTGCCCCCTTTTGGCCTCATCAGATTAGTTTCCCCTTTGACTGCCACTGATTGCTAAACAGCCCAGGCTCTCCTCACCTGTCCATCATATTTTATCTTCTGATAAAGCTGCTACTTGAAAGCTTTACAAAAGTAAATGGAAGAGATTAGTATTCTGGGCCCTTAACAGGGATCTGGACCCCCCTTTCTGCCACTGTACTGTCTATACTTGATTTTTTTAGCTTTAATTTTCAATGAAGGGACTAGTTTTAATCTCTGTGCTTTGTCCTCTTTTTCTTTGCCATTTTCCTCCCCACTACATTCTGATTGTTCTCTTTATTCTGCATATTTTAATTCCTCATTTAGAGCGTATAGATAGCAGAAGTACACTGGAAATAAATCACAAAGAATTACTGAAAATGAAAAAGCTGTGGTCATGATGGATTATGCAGTAAATAACCACTTTGCTGTATACTCTTCCATCAGACTGTGAAAATAACTCTCAACTTCTTAGCTCAAGAATTAGAAAAAGCAAAAAAATGAGGGTGGAATGGCTTCACATCAGATATTTTAATTACTAAAATTGAAAAAGGGATGGTTATGTGGGGTCATCCAGTAAATAGCCACTTTGCTGTGTACACCTTACTTAACTGTGATGAAAAAACAGCGCATCTTTTTAGCATTCCTAATCTGTACAATGTTAGCGATCTAAACTTGCAGCTTTGGTAGCGCTGAGCATAATCATCACATCTTGAGCTGCAATAAAAGCCTGCCCAGGCTAATACGTTAAGCATCCTCTTCGCTGCTTTTTAATAAATGTAACTAAAATAACACATGCATCCCATCACCAAACCAGCTTGAAGCAGTTGTAGTCCCCCTCCCATCACCCCTAAATCATTCCTGTCTGAGCCATTGACCAGAAATTTCCTACAACTTCTGTAGCTTGCCTGATTGAGATGGGTATCTTTAGATAATGTAAGAACTGTCTCATGCTTTCTTTTGTATTAGTCAAACAGTATAACACAGTGTGGGAGACGTACATGTGTAATGGCAGCAAAGGCTAAAATATCACACGCAGACAGCCAGCCATCAGGATCTTAAGCCGCACACTACACCTCACCATAACCAGCATACTACAAGTAATCCTTCAAATGCTAAGGTTCTAAAGATTAACTTTCCCAAGTCTCAGACATCCAAAATGCAGCAGAAGGATATAAAGCACCCTCAGCAACACCTGTTAAGCCTGCCACATCAGGGAGTCCCAGAGTCATGGATGCTAAGCCCATAATGCAGACAACTACTAATCCAAATATTCTAGCTATAGTTGACTCTATTGCAATACATAAGATATACCTTTTATGAAGCTAAGCAAGGAAAGTGTGATAGCTAGTTGTTTTTGTGCCAAATCTATCAGATCACACACACACCTTCAAGTCCTTAAACAATAAGTACCGGTATGACTCTATTATGGTACATGTGGGTGTTAATGATTTGAGGTGTACCACTTTGCACTATGTGAAGAGAATGACATGATGTAGCTCTCAGACCATTTCCCAGGTAGGTATAAATGTGGCATTGAGCAGCATTCTACCTTCTCCAAGGATAATGCTGTAATACAAGCAACAAATAATGGACTTCAATAATTGACATAGTTTTTGGTGTTGTTTGAAGGGGGTCCATTGTTTGTCAGCCTAAAAGGACATGACTGATGGACCATACTGCTTTGCCAGGGATGGCATGCACCTATTCCCTCAGGCTTTTGAATACATTATCCACCTCCATAGTCTCTTTCACAATTCCAGCCAAAGCAATGGACAAAAGTAAAATTGTGCACACCACCTACCTTGACCTAGCCATGACTTTTGACAGAATACCCCACTCAGGCATAGTATAAACGTTTAAGGAATAAAACCCTTCATTACTTACTGGATTGCATATTACTCACAGATAGGAAGCAGGTGATGAAAACTGGGGAGGCTGCCGCCACAAAAAGACTGGTCACCATTTGATTCCCCGCAGAGTTTGGTGCTAGGATCTCTAATAATTGGCATCTACTTCTCAAAAGTAAAAGCCAATAGCAAAGGTGTCTGGCTAACTAAGCTTGTAGGTGACTGCAAGCTAGGAGCAGTGATCAAATCCCCGGAAGACTGCGCCATTCTAGAGGAAGGCTTTTCCCAAATAAATAACTGGTGCTAGACTCGTGGCCTAAAGCTAAATGCCAAAAATGCATTATTGTCTCCTTTGGAAAGTTGAGTCCCTTGGGAAACTACAACATTGGCAGCACCCCCCCCCCCCCCATGAGTTTACTCAGTAATTCAGAATTTGATAACTTAGGTGAACTGTGCCTAACATTTGACTAGCATCTGTCCACTATGATAAGGAAGTCCTCCTGTGTTGCACAGTTCATAAACAAGGGGATTACTTCTACATCCAGGGATGTTATTCTCCCCCCCCCCCCTTTACTCAGCCCAGTCATTGAGTATAATGTCCCCTTGGCATATATTTATCCAGGCACTTTCAAGGACTGGAACTCCCGCGGCGAAACGTTACAAAAAGGATAAAAGACCTAAACAATATGTCCTCAAAGCCCTATCTGGTTTCTTAGACTGCTAAGGAGTGACCTGTATATAGTGTATAAGGCATGCGCAAACCCATTACTGATGGATTTGCTTCAGATTTGTACGCCAAGTGGTATCAGAAGTACTCAATCCAGAGACATTTATTTATTTTATTTTATTTTACATTTGTTAACTGGGAAAGTCCGACTGGATACATGTCCATTTTCAGTGGAGGCCCGGGGAGAAAAGCTCCATGTTATCAAAGCATTTAGTAGCAACAACATAACAGTGTTGATATTTAGTAACAAATAATAATGTAGGTTACAAGATGTTTAAAATGTAGCAATACAGCTATTAAAGTTTTAGTTAAATTAAGGAGAGGAAAATGCAGTTTGTAACGTGTTTAGGAAGTTAACAATAGGTCATAGATAAAAGCCATCTGTAGGTTACTAATAGGTGAGACACAGAAAACAATTTCTTTGAAGCAATGAATTCAGAGAAGACTTTCTTTTAGTAGGGGTGTGTCTGATAGTTAAGCATATTCAGATAGAAAGCAAGGAAGATAAAGAAAAAGGATATTTAGGGTGGGATTTGTTTAGTGTGGGCTGAAAAAATAGGTTGTAGAGGGAGGAGTTGGTAGACACATCTGTGAGTTAAGACTAATAGTTAGTTATGTTCTTGGGTTGGTTGGGGTTTTGATAGGATTAATAAGTTAGTTACTATGTTTTTGGGTTAATTGGGGTTTTGATAGGAGCACAACTAATTTTACAGGCTCAGTGTCATTTTTGTTTAGTCGGGGTTTAGACATGGACATAGCCAGAGTTTGTGCATGTGTGTCTTTAGAGCTTTTTTGGATTGAGCCAAGGAGCTGTTAGAGGTTATATGTGGAGGAAGGGAGTTCCATTTTTTCCCAGTAGAGTTGGCGAACAAAGAATCTCCAGCTGAGTTGTTTGCTTTGGTTGTTTGTACTAGCATTCTGTTGGATGAGCAGAGGGATGTTAGGTTGTTATAGGGGGTGATAATTTTAGTTAGAATTGGGGTACTGGTAGGTTGGTAGAGGATTTTATGAACAACTATGAGTTGGTTATAGTATATTTGATTGGGTAGTTCTAGCCAACCTAGGTTGTGAAGATTATTACAATGATGGGTTCTGTATGTGGAACCTGTGGCGAATCTAGCTATATTGTTATAGCAGCTCGTGATTTTGTTGAGGTTTGATTTAGATAGATTAGTAAGGATGGGTGAGGCATAGAGAAGGGAGGAGAGATGATGTGTGGAAGCTGTGGTGGTTCTGGTAGTTGGGGTTAGAAATTTCTTTATCCTATACATGGATCCTATTTTTTTATTTACTGTTTTTATGGTTTTGTCTATATGGGCATTGTAATTCAGATTGTTGTCAATGATTAGGCCTAGTAGTTTGCTGTTCGGTTCAGGAGAAATTGTGGTCCCATTGTTTGAAGAGACTGTAAATATTGGTGGTGTTTGCTTTTGGGTGGGGGAGAAAAGTAATAGTTTGGTTTTATTTGGGTTCAGTAGGAGTAAACGATTATTAAGCCACTTTTGTACTTTGTTAAAGGTAGACTAGGTTAGGGATTGTAATTCTGCTGGAGTAGAGGCAGTGCAGATTAGTGTGGAATCGTCTGCGTACTGTATGGAGGTAGCCTGTGGTATAATTTCGGGCAGATCATTGATGAATATAGAGAAAAGAAGGGGACCTAGAATGGAGCCTTGGGGAATGCCGAGAGTCATAAAGACATAAACCCTTGTCTGCAACATTTAACAAAATTGTTTGGAGGGACAGGTATATCTTGCAGACTAGTATACAACTGCTGTGGAACAAATCTTTGTAAAACAAAGCTCATCCCTGATTACAGTCAAGAATAAATTACATCAGTGAATGAGAGAGAGGGACTCTCCCTGTACTACTAATGAACAGAAGCCTTTTCTAAGTGATTTGTCCCAATTCATGGGTCCCCTCCAAATAGGTTTTGATCTAGTAATCATCAGTAGAGTAATATATAAATTTAGAGCTTGGAAATGGTGAGGTGAATCTAAACCTCAATAGGATGGGTTAATTGTAAGCACCAAATATGATAATTGGTTAGGCTTAAAATGGCCTGCAAGGGTGGTTAGCCACTTAATAATCTGTGAACCTGTAAGAATAAGAGAAGGGGAAAAATAGGGACAACAAAGTGATTCCAAATCATTGGCATTGTTTTTTTTTTAAAAAAGGTCTGAAAATCAAAAGTTTCAGCATTTAATGAGTGCAGTCCTCTGATTTGCCTAGAAAATCCAAATTTTATGAGGAAAAGATTACAGCGAAGCAACGTTAGGACCATTCTGCAAAGTCAGGAGTAGTTTCAGCTTGTTTTCACAAGTCAGCACCCAGAGTAAATATTGCAGCATATGTCATGCAGAGCCACACTAGGCATGTAAAAGCCGACTAATCTGAGAAAACAATAAGATGGTAACTTGCAGGCCAAACATATTAGCAAAGAAAAATAATATTTTGTAAAATTGTTGACAGTTTGAAATGTTTTCATACAATTATTGACCATTAAAAAATAATCCAGTTTTACCCACATCCAGACTATTCCTCATTGCTTTAAACTGAGAAAAAGGTATTTTTATGTATTTATTTTTGTTTACCAACGTAGTGCACTGATTAGTATTAACTAATTTCAGGCTCAGCCTGGGTGGAAAAAAATATTTCACAAAAAAAAAAAGAAAGAAAAGTAAGCATTAACAGAGTAGTTCAGTCTTATTGCATAGAAAAATTGTGTATATATACATTGTAGCGAGCAAACACAGTGGAATGTATAATCAAGCTGAGTGTAGTGTACAGTATGCCAATGTAAATATTGTTATTGTAGCATTTTTTCTGAGTATATAACATCATTATTTAGAATCACTCTGTTGTCCCTGTTTTTTGTTTGATTCTTCACACGGATGGGGGAGCCTGTTACAGAGAATGGGAATTCTCTTTCTCTGAGAAACACATCTCCCTCTCTCCCCCCAACTTGTTCTGTTTGTCGCAAGCAAGATTTGGGTCTTTTAATCTAGTAGCTCTGATGCTGTTTGTTGAGCACATTGAAAAGATCGCTATGGCAGTGGATGAGAGGAAAATGGTGTGTACTGCCTACCTAGATCTGGCTACAGCATTTGATACAACACCCAAAGAAGTCTGCCGGATTCAGTAGCACAACCTTCCTTTGACAAAGCCAAATTGGGGTGGATCCAGTGTCTGGAGGTTTTCTGTAGCCTTATTGATAATTTCCATGATAATTCTTTCCAAAGTTTTGCAAAGAAGACTAGCCAGACTAATAGGTCTGTTGTTTCCAGTGTCTGTTGAAGGTCCTCCCTTATGAAGAGGAATGACCGCCACAGTCCTCCATTCATGTGGCACAAAACCTTTAAGACTATAGTTAAATGACTCCAGGTCCTGATAAGTTGTGTTTTAGATTGTTCAGGAGGCATCCTGGGATGTAATTGGGGGTCCACCGAGGCCGTGCTGTTGGCGTTAGAGTGCTGCCAGTATATGCTCCCTAATTATAGTTGGAGGGTTATATTGAAGGGTATTTTTTTTTTAGGGGATAGTTGGAGGTGAGGCGGTAAAGAAACTGAAATTGTCTGCTAACAGGTTTGCTGTATCAGGCTCAGTGAATGTGGCACTATTAAACACCACCAGTTCAGCTCATTGTTGTGTGCAGCTTTTGAGGTTTGTGATGTAGCTGTAGAAGGCCTTATGGTTATTTTTCACCTGGGAGGCTATCTTAACTTCAGAGTTTGCTTTGATTGACCTATTTAGCCATCCTAGTTACCTATTTAGTTTGAGCATTTCTGTCTGAGAATTACCCTTACTGATTTTTACAGTAATTCATTTTTCTTCCGTCATCCTGTTTAATTTGGAAAGCCACCAGTGCAGCTTGTTTCTGGGGTTAATCCTGAGCTTATTTCTGGTAGGTCTTTCACTCAGACTTTTCACTGCATGGGAGTACCTGGGGATTCTTGATCTCATGGCATCTATAATTCTCATGATACTTCTTACAAGACTCAACATGAGAAAGTTACAGTGGTATCTGAAGTCTCTCTGGTCCTAGCACCAACACCCATCTTGATGGGAGACATCAGATATTCCTGAATCCAGGTCTCCCTTTCTCTCCTCTCGCTCCAAAGGGAAGCAGTGTCAAAGGGAATAAAAGTGCAAGATCTTTGGGACAAGAAAGGATGGCATAATGGTTAAGGTGTTTACCTGGCAAACACAAGGTGCAGGGTTTGATTCTCACGTGGGGTAATTGGCTAGGCTTAAAATGGCCCACAAGGGGCAATTAGCCTAGTATGAACCTATGAACCTATGAAAGATGGGCAAAAGCACTTAAAGATAAAAGAGATGCTGGCTGTTATAAAGGCTGTCACACCTCTCTGACAATACCACAGTGATGTGGTATGTAAACAAGAAAGGGGGAACCGGATCTTACTTCTGCAGACTAATCATTTTAAAATGTGATGAAGCTTTGTCGGACAGTCTCGCTCTACAGGCATCTTAAATTACATCCGAGCAAAATTGTGTGGCAAACAAGTAGAGAAGGACAAAGCCAGACTCTCTCAAATGAAAACTGGTTCAGGAGGTCTTCCAAGGTTTAATCCATCTGTGGAGAATTCCTAAGCTAGACCTGTTTGCCTCCTCTGTGAGCAATCCCTGGCAAAATTCTGTTCCAGGACTAGATGAAAGAAGGCCTGGAAGACGGATGCGTTTTCTTTTTCTAGTACAGGGATGTTCCTCCATGCTTTTCCATCCTTTCCACTGTTGGTGTCCAGAGTACTTATGAAGATACAGAAGATCATTGTGGTGATTTTCCTTCTGACCCAGACAACAGTGGGATCGCCCTTCTTTTGGTTTTGCTAGGGGCAATTACCATAAGCTTCCTCAGACTGGATTTACTCACACAAGAACAGGGGTGTTTGACACATCCTGACCCCAGACAACTACAACTGGTTGCCTGGTCTTAATACAGTTTAGCACCTGTTGGCTGAGAATGAGCAGTAGGTATTAGTGGAGGCAAGAAAGCCTACCATTAGAAAGTCATAGATAAGGAAAATGTTTGCTAGTTGGTGGCAACACGACCAACACTCATTTAGGGTTATTGCTTCTCTAGTTTTACTACATTTGTTTGAGTTATCTGCTGGCCTTTTACTCCTCTCAAGGTTTGTTGGCCTTTTCAGCAGGTCTTCCCAAAGATCCATTCTGATGTCCAAGTGTTTTTGAAAGACGTGCTACATAAGATGCCTCCCAGAAAACCAGTGGCTCTTTCTTGGGATCTTAATTTTGTGTTAGAGAGGGTAGCAGTTTCCACATTTGAACCATTTTATTTGACTGACTTGAGGTTCTTAACATGGAAAACAGTTTTGCTGATTGCTCTCACCTTTGGAAAAAGAGCATCTGTGTTTCAAGCTCTTGTGGTGAGTTAACTTGATTTTATTTTCCACCAAGGCAGGGTTTCTTTAAGAACTAATCCTCCTTTTATGCCTAATGTGGCATCTAAGTTTACTTTAAACCAAACTATCATTTCCCTGTTTTCTTTTCCCATAATCTTAAAATTAGGGAGATAGGATACTTCATACAGTGGATATCCACAAGACAACTCTAGTACTGTCTTGATGGAACAAAATCCTTAGAACTTCCAGTCAGTTGTTCATTTCTTGTGAAGGTAAGGAAGAGCAACCTGTTCCAAAGCAGACTATTTCCAAATAGTTGTCTCCAGCTATTACCTTTGTTGCTCCCACCACATGAAAACTGTTTGAGGCAAGGTGAAGACATTTTCTGCCATGGACCTTGATTTTATCTATGGCTTTTTTTTAAAGACTGGAATCAAGTATTCTAGAAGCATTACCTTGGTCCTCTGCGGATACTTTTACAAAGCACTATAAACTAGATAGCTTTTCCAAGTTTTGGTTGGGCTTTGCTAGAACCATTCTGCAGAGGCTCCTGTACCCTTCCCAGTTGTTTTAAGCTGTGGAAATCTACCCATGTAGCTTAAGCTACTGCAGCAGTGATCAATATGAAGAATAGTACAGTTATGTAAGTAAACTTACCATATTTGATGTTCAAGTGATCACTGCTGCAGTAACCTGTGCTCCACCCCCTCATTTTTTGTGGTTTTGTATAGTAAAGTGTGAACACTTTTTTTGTTCTTTTCTTAGCTGTGTTCTCTCAGGGATTGGCCTACCTCTGTCAGATGACATGAAAGCTCTGAAAGGTTGGGTACCCACACCAGCTTTTAGTTAGCTCAGCTCAAGCTGACTAAACTGGGTGTGTGAAAGGTGCCCTGAAACTTTGGAAGCTAGCTTACCCTACTGCAGTAGTGATCATATTTTTGCAGTCTTGTGATTCCTTATTTGGAGTGGTTTTTCTTGTGAACTGTGTGGGTTTCATGTGAATGGTTATAAATATATGGTCATAGTTATATTGTTATAGTGGATTGTATAAAGTGTAGCAGCTTCTTGAGGTCTCTTTTTGTTTGGGCTCGCTCTTACTTGCAAGGTTCATAACTGGTTGACTACAAATATTTATTGAATGTTTTAATTGTTTAGCTAATCATTTATGGTTTTTAGAATTTTTTTTTTGTATTGGGGTTACTTTCTGTAGTGTGAGCTGTTTATGCATACCAACTCTGTGACTACCAGCCATACCTTAGAGTTCAGGGTTGATGTATCAGACTTGGTATGTATTCGTAGCTTTGCACTTCATTGTCCATGTTTTGACAATCACAAATGTGATTCTCAGAATTAGTGTAGCAGTGTATTCCTTGGTGTGCTATATATTATGCCTAAGCATCTAGCATTAAAAAGGCAGGAAGATATTCAGCATAATGTGCTTTTTGGTTTTATTCCATAGGTTTAAAAGGTTTTCCAGTTTTGCAAGTTTGTGTTATGCATGTTTTCCTCAGTTCTTTCTGTTGACTGTTGACCTGTATAAAGAGATTTTTTCACATTTGTAGAGAGTTTCTATTTAGTTTTTAATGTGTGTGTGTGTTTAGTTACTGCTGTACAAGTGTGAGTGTTGGCTGTCTTGCTATTGATGTTTTTCGTGTTTCACTGTTGCAGTCATCACATTTGGATTATCTGCCTGCTGCAGGTAGCCCTCAGCTGGCCTGAATTAGTAGAGTCTTGGGATTTCTGCGTCAGATGCTGTCGCTTCTTCCATGATGTCAGGTCGTCATGGGTATAAAACATGCAGCAGACGCCACTACATCAGTTTTTCTTGCCCCAGATGTCAGATGCCCCCAGAATCAGTCTTTCTTGCCATGTGGTGCTCGAAGCAGAAGCAGTTCGCAAGTGCCAGTTGGCTGAATCCTGACATTTTTCGTTTTTGAGTTTCAGACCTGAAGTCTTCTAACAGAGAAAGTACCCCGTTGGGGATCCTTTTTTCTTGCTCTAACCGATGTCAGAAAAAATTAATCGTCTTGCCTGTGGAAAGCAAATACCTCAGAGATTTTCATTCTTACTACGTCACCTGTTTAGGCCCAGACAATGACGTCCCTCGCTGTCGGTTTTGTGCCTTGTTCAACTCCCGAACTATTCGTCGGGCAATTTTTGTAGCTAAATTCTTTCGCTCTCTATCTCCGTACTCTGAAATGGCTTTGATAAGCCATCCGACTACCGATCTTCTGAAAAAACGTAAGACAGAGACAGACCGCATAGGTCTAAGACTGCCGACGACACTACCATTAAGCTAGTCGACAGTCCGCTGGTACTCAAGTGAGGCGCTTTTGCAGCCCCTAATACCCGCTTCTACAGATTCACAGGCCTCTACTGAGACCCATTCAGAGTCCGGTATGCCACGAGATGCTTTTTCGACTATGAAACCTGTGGATGTCTCTACCTTGGATGGGTCCGGAGCTGCTGTGCAGGCACTGGCTTCTGAGGGTGTATTCAGGCCTTTCAATTTTCATATTAAACCGACGACTTCATTTCAAGCCAAAAATACCGAATTTCTCAAGCCTAAAGTTTGCACTATGCCTAGGAAACCAACGACCAAAGCGCATTCTCAGGCCCACATGCCACAAAAACAAAGGCTTAGAATGGCTGAATATCTTATTACCTTAATTACGGGAAGTCAGCCTTCCCCCTCAGAGACCAAGAACTGATTTTCCTTCTGATTCTTCTGATCAGGAATCTGATAACTCTCTTCCTTCTGATTACCAGGGCATACCCTTATCTACCTATGAGGACTCTGATGCAGAGGATTTCATTCCCTCTGCTTCCCCTCCAGAAGATTTTTCTTTTGGTGAAACCCCCCATACCCTTCGAGAGCATTTCTGCTGGGAGAGCCAGGACTACTCTAAGTCCAAAAAGAGACTCTGGGAATTTTTAAACTTGCCTCAGCACAGGCCTCTCGGTATCCCTCCTGTTCTGGAGATTGTAGATGTCTTCTTGGAATCCAGCCTTACCCCTGATACTTTGCCTCCAGCTCCCAGGAAACCTGACCGGTACTGTAGAGTACCTGATTCCCACAAATTCCTTTTTAAAAATCCTACTGCAGATCCAGAGACCGTTTCCCAGGGACCTAAAGGCATTAAGGCTACAACTGCCAAAAATCTTACCCCTTCAGACAGGGATTCTATGGCTTTAGACAGATGGGGTAAGAAAGTATACACCTCTGCTACTGTGGCCATTAGAGCTTTAAATTGCCAGTTTCATATGTTTAAGTACCAGCAGCATATTATGGAGCTAATTAAACAGAAAATTATGTTGATTCCTGACTGCAGAACACAATATTTACAAGAGTTGATGCATTCTACTAACCAAGTTGGTAAACATACTTTGCAATGTGGGTTTGATGCCTTAGAAGCATCTTAAAGGGCTGCTGTCACTGGGTCTGTTCTTAGAAGGCATGCTTGGCTTAAGGAACAAAACTTGCCAGATCTAGTCAAAGCAAAATTACTAGATGCACCATTAAGCCAAGAGCGTCTGTTTGGCAATAAAGCAGAAGTAGTCTTCAAAAGGATGGAGGAGAAAGCTAAATCTATGCAAACTGTTAGATTTCTTACAAGTGCAACCACCTAGATTCAGTAGGCATTGGCCTTCAAAAAAACTGGTCTTTTCCAGTCCCTTCTGGGCCTTCTCAGTCCAAACCCAGGGGAAGCAGACCACCAAGACTTCAGTCTCAGGTTATGCACAGATCTAAGCAATGGGGTGCTCCCACGTCCAAATCGGGGAGTAGTAAGCCATAGCCACTATCCTATGGTAGAATTGCACAATGACTTATCCTTAACTCTTCCAAGCCTTGCCCAAGTACTTGCACCTTTAGGAGGGAAACTTGCCCTGCATGCAAAAAACTGAATACATTACACAAGACAGATGGGTCTTAAACATTGTTTCCCCAGGTTACAGATTCCACTTCCACTCACTCCCAACACTAAGTGGATGGGCCAGACCTCCCCCCAAACCAATGGACGGAGACCCAAAAGCAAGTTCTTCCTCTCCTTAGTATCAAGGCTATTCAACCTGTCCCAGCAGAACAAAGGGGACAAGGTTTTTATTACAGACTGTTTCTGATTCCCAGAAAAGAAAACTCTTGGCGTCCTATCCTGTATCTGTCTACTCTCAACACCTTTCTGGTGGTTCCAAAATTCAGAATGCGAACTCCAACAGCTGCTTACTATGCTAGCCAAGGACTCCTGGCTAGCAACCGTAGACTCGAAAGAAACTTATCTGCACATCCCCATAAGGGAATCTTGCAGGAAATACCTACACTTCAGAGGCTCTCTGCACTATCAGTTCTCTGCACTTCCCTTTAGCTTATCTACTATGCCCAGTGTATTCACAAAGTGCCTAGCTCTAGCCATTGCATATTGCAGACAGAGAAGAATTTAGATTTACCCATACTTGGACGATTGCCTGATTCAGGTGGACAGTCAGGACTTCCTACTACAGCACCTGGCATTTGTAAAGAGACTTCTAACTTCACTGGGGTACTCCATCAATGAAAAGAAATCACAGTTGGTACCCAGCCAACAGATTTTATTCCTGGGAGCAAGCTTGAAGACAACTTCCCAGATGGCATTCCTCACTTCTGAGAAACATTTATTTGACAAACTACTTCCGTCTACTGGCCACCAAAACCCAGCTATCTGCAAGAAAAATACTGCAAGCCCTGGGGTTCATGGCCTCTTGCATTCTTTTAATTCCTTATGCAAGACTTCATATGAGGAAACTTCAATGGTACCTAAAAAGGTCTGGTGTCAACACTCTCAGGACCTGGAAACGGTGATTCCTATCATTCCTTGCCTAAGGACAGAGTTACTTTGGTGGGCAGAGGCCTGCAACCACAACAAGGGATTCCCTTTCACTCTACCCCTGCCGCCCAAACCCTAACAACAGATGCATCAGACTATGCATGGGGGGCTCGCATGGCAGGGCAGTGCATTCCGGGCAAATGGAACCCAAAGCAAATGCACCTACATATCAATCAAAAAGAAATGTTAGCTGTACAGAATGCTCTGACAGCCTTCAAAGGCCATATTCTTCCAGGACAACTATTGGTACAGACAGGCACCACAGTTATGTGGTAAATAAACAAGCAGGGGGGGAACCCGTTCCTAGCCACTCTGCAGATTAGCCATGGCTCTGTGGAACACAGCCTTGAGCAGCCAAGTGCACCTGCAAGCTCAATTCCTGCCAGGCAAACTGAATTCCCTGGAAGACTTGAGCAGAAATCTCATGGACCCACGCAAGTGGAAACTGGAACACAGAATATTAACGCTTTTGAGGAACAGGTGGACCTTTTTGCTTCCCCTCAGAACTATCAAGTGAGCAAATATTGCACCAAAAAATCCCCACAGCCAAGCTTGGAAAGTGGATGCCCTGTCCTTCACCTGGGAAAACCTCTCAGTCTATGCCTTTCCCCCTCTGCCCCTCCTCTCGAAGGTTCTACTAAAGATCAAACGGGACAAGCCAAGGACAATCCTGATTACACCAGACTGTCCACGCCAGCACTGGTACCCTCTTTTGTGCAGTCTGACAGTGCTGCCACTATGGATGGCACCTGCCTCAGACTCCTTTCCCTGCTGTCCCAGCAGGTGTGCCAGATTCTGCACCCTCCGCTACAGCACCTGAACCTAGCAGCCTGGCTCATCCACTGAATTCTTCACCAGCAACCCTCAGTAAGCCGGTGCTGGATGTCATTCTAGAGGCAAGGAAGCCTGGTACTAGATATTCAGAAAAGTGGAAATGATACTGCTCCTGGAACTAGTCTCAGGGAGTGGACACAACTGTGCCCAACTTACCTCATATACTAGATTACCTAACAGAAATGCTCCACAAAGGCCTGTCCTTCTCTTCAGTTAAGATTCGTGCCTCTGCCATCTCAGCTCATTATAATACTGAGACGCCCCTTTTCTCTCATCCTCTGCTCAAACAGTTCCTGAGAGGAGCCAAAACCTCCCCAGGAGAGCTCCCACTCCTGCCTGGGACCTTATCTTTGTATTGGAAAAGCTCACACTTCCATCCTTTGAACCTGCTACCACAGTAGAGTTAAAATTCCTCTCGTGGAAAACTTTTTTGCTTCTACCCATCACTTCATCAAGAAGAGTGTCTGAATTGCAGGCCCTTATGGCCGTGGAACCCTTCATTATCTTCCATGCGGACAGGGTCTTCCTCAGGACTAACCTTTTATCTATGCCCAAGGTGGTATCTAGTGTGGTTTTAAACCAATCCATTCATTTGCCAACTTTTTTCCCTAATCCTCAGAATAAAGGGGAAAGAATCCTGCCCTCCTTGGACGTGCACAGGCAGCTCAGGTTCTGTCTGGACAGGACGAAGCCTTTCAGAAAATCTGACCAGCTCCTAGTCAGCTTTGCTGCAGGGGCAGAGGGCAAGGCCATTTCAAAGCAAACCATTTCCAAATGGATAGCACACTGCATTAATTTCTGCTACAAACACCATGGGAAACCTACACCACAGGGGATCAGAACACATTCCACTAGGGCTACATCAACCTCTACAGCATTCCTCAGGGGGGTCCCTACCAGGGACATCCTGGAAGATGCAACCTGGAGTTCTGTACACACTTTCTCCAAGCATTACCACTTACCTATCTTTTCTAAATCCAGAGCTGGATTTCCGACAGCAGTCTTACAGGGCCTGATTGCCAGCCCTAATGCTTCTTAACTACCTCCTCCCTTCCTTAGCTTTGGTAATCAACCCAAATGTGATGACTGCAACAGTGAAACACGAAGAATGTAGTACAGTTGTGTACACTTAACATAAAATTTAGATGTTTGAGTGTATTCACTGTTGCAGCCCTGATTAAGCTCCCTCCAGCCCCCTGACTTCTCTTTACTTTCACCTATTTTTTTTTTATTTGGCATATCTTATATCATGTGTATTTGCTTTTTGCTGGAGGTGCTCCATACCATGTAATTGCTTCCTATTCTGGGGGCACCTGACATCTGGGGCAAGAAAAACTGATGTAGTGGCATCTCTTGCATGTTTTATACCCTGACGACCTGACGTCATGGAAGAAGCGACAGCATCCGACGCAAAAATCCCAAGACTCTGGTATTCAGGCCGGCTGAGGGCTACCTGCAGGCAGATAACCCAAATGTGATGACTGCATCAGTGAATACACTAGAACATCTACATTTATGGTAAGTGTACACAACTGTACTTTTTTTATGTATAGCTGTGTGTTGAAATTTTGAGTGTTTATTGGTGATGGTGCAAGTTTTCTTGTCTGTTAGAGATTTTACGCTTATGTGGGTTTGGTTATTTACTTTTTTTTTTTTTTTTTTCCATAGAGGTGAATAGGACATATTTTTTACATTTAGTTTGCGGTACTGTTTTGGGGGTTTTTAGTTTGTATTGTTTTTGTCATGCTTTTTATGAATGGTTGATTGTGATATTGTGCATTGTATGCTTTGCTCTTGCAGTTTGTGTGGTGTTTTTCCTAGTAAAATTTCTTTAGGGATTTTTTTTCCTATTTAAAGTCTGTGGAAAAGAAGTGTCCTATATTTTTTTAGTTGTGTAGGATTTTGTAATGAATGCGCATATTATCGAATGTTGTAATTAAGATTTACAGATTTTTTTAAATAGTTTTACTTTGTATTAGATGTTATTTTTTCCATCCTGTTTTGGAGGTACAAGTTCCAATAAATATGGGATATATAGGGGGTTACATGTAGGAAATTAACTGTTGGATGCCATGTGGCTTGGGAATGAATTTTTTTATGAATGGCAACAAAATGAATTGCAAAATTAGTTCCCCAAACTCGGAGTGAATTTATTGCAACCATGCCTCCATGGTTTCCATTTTTTTTCCATTTATTAGTTTCCTTGTGTGTAGATTCTGTGTACTTTTTCCCCATTGATCTAGTGCTTTGCAGTATTGTACTTGTTTTTGCGCAGGAAACACATTACAGAAGTATATATATATATATATATATATATATATATATATATATATATATTTTTGCAAATGGGAGAGGTATATTAATCATATTAGTTACTTTTCAGTTTTGGGGGAAGGGACGGGGGGGGGGGGGAGTCAAGCATGTCAGAATGTGAAGTACAGTTAAAAAGCTTCCCACTTTTGCATCCTTGCAAAAGGAGGCGTTTAGACTCCCCTCAAGAGTCCCTCACTGAGGATACTGATTTCGTGGAAGGGAAGGATTCCTGTAAATCCGCCTTGGAAGATGTTTTCTTCGGAGACATTTTAGAGTTGTCGAGACACCAGTGGCATGATCCTCTTGCCGATTAATTTGTGGATTTATCTTTTGAAAGGCTTAGAAGATACTAGATGTGGTGGTGCCAATCCTCCAAAAAAACAGACTCCCCTAAAGACAGTCCACAACAGAACAAGGGTCCTGTGTTAGATTCTGTTGTGGTAGCAGCAGCCACAAAGAAAGAGCTGTCAAAGGAGAGTGCCACTGCCCATCCCTGTAACATGGGTATTAACAAAGGATGTCTTGAAATGCTCCGTAAAATCAGACATATCCAGGTATTGCAGTAAATAAAAATGGTGGTGCTCGCTGCTCTGGAAATGCCATCCGCCGTATTGGACAATAAGAGTATAGACACGTTAGAAAGGGATTGTAGGGTA
This sequence comes from Protopterus annectens, assembly GCF_019279795.1. NCBI lineage: Eukaryota > Metazoa > Chordata > Ceratodontiformes > Protopteridae > Protopterus > Protopterus annectens. The sequence continues at coordinate 542,426,034 of NC_056745.1, read as the reverse complement.
GTCAGCTGTGTGTCCACAGTTGTATGGGGCACACTAATTGACTTGAAGTGTTTCTTGGTTAAGTCCCTCTGAAAATGTATTAAATGGGCTAAGTAATTCAGCAGTATTAATGCGAATGTTGCCAATGCATATACCCACCTTCAAAAATTGTCCAACGCCCTAGACTACTTAAAGTAAAATGCCACGCTTGAATGTGTCGTTGTGATTTTATGGAAGGCTTCAATACTCCCCTTCATCAATGCTTCTTACAACGGTTCCTCATTTTTTTTTGGGCCCAAAGTGTAAGACTCGTTGCCCAGGATCCAGCAGAATGCTGAGACTCTCTGCAGTAGGCATTCGTTTTTCCACACCTCAAGGATCCTACTCCAGAAATCAGAGAGTTGTTAAAAACATGTGGTTTTAAGTCAGAGTTCTTACCAGGATTCTCCTAGTGATTGTCCCCACGTGGCAGAGGTGGGATGGAATCCCAATGGACATCAGCCTAGAGAAAGATCACAATAGTCTGCTTCTGTGGTCCCTTTACCTAAAGGCTCTGTCAGCAGCCCTGAAGGTTTGTCTGACGCTGCACTCTGGAGGTAATCGGGGGATGCTTATGTGCATCTCCAAGCCCAGCAAGATTTAACAAGTTGCAAGTGGGTTCAAAATATAATTTCTAGAGGCTACTCCATAGTGATTCCCGACACTCCAACCAGTCAGTGGAAACTAGCAACAGTATAAATTTCAAAGCTGCTAGAAAAAGGTTCATCCAACCGGTTTTCAAAGACCAATTAGGATCCAGGGCCTACTAAGGTTCTTTTTAGTTCCAAAGAAAATGGGATATCAGATGAGCCGCCTCAACCAATTTGTAAAACAGAATTCCAGATGGTCACATTTCAGCCCATATACTGCCTCTTCTAAGGAAAGAAGATTGGATGTGCTTGATAGATCTCCGGGATGCTTACTATCACGTGAAAATAGGAAGCAATTTAGAGATTTATCCATTTCTGGCTTGGAGCCAATCGCTTCCACTTCAGAGTTCTGCTGTTTGGTCTCACCACAGCTGCCAGGGTGCTCATTAAGATAAAGGCAATGGTAGTGGTGCAGTTGGCATACTCTCGGTACAAGTCTTCCTCTGCCTAGATGATTGGCTCTTAACTGCTACATCCAGGCATCTTCTGATGCACAATATGGGCCCTCTTCTCTAATGCAGGATCAGTATCACAGTGAGTTTTCAGAAGTCAGTTCCTTCCAGTACAACAAATGTAATTTATCGAATGCCACCTCAGTACAACTGTGCAAATTGCCAGTCTTCCACAACACGGAGTTTGTTGTTTGCATTAAACATCATCACAGATACTGCATCATCCCCAACATCCAGCATGATTAATAGTATGTCTATTAGGTGCCATGGCTTCCTCAGTTCTAATGATTCCAGTGGCTTATCTGCTGTGAATTGTTCATTGGGTGCTAGCAGTTCACTGGTGTCAAATTCCATCCTCTACATGCCAAGAGTCGATTCACAAGAGTTTGCAGACATCAACTCGATAGGTAGATTACCTCTCTATCAGTAGCAGAAGGGGTGGCCTTTTTAGACAGGCCCACCAATAGCAGAAGTGACAATGGACAAGGGTAGGCCCTTCTAGGATGTGGGAGGCATTTCGAAGGAAGAATGATCAAAGGTACATGTTAGAGTTTGGAGGCCAGTCTTCACATCAGCCTCTTGGAGAGGAGGGTAGTCCTCCTAGCATTGCAGGCTCTTTCGGATGTTCTCCCCAAAAGTGTGATCTCCATACGGACACAGACGACATGGCAGTTGTGTGGTACATCAACAAACAAGGCAGAACTTGTTCTTACCCCTTGTTTCAAGTGGCCATGAGGGTTTGGCAGTGAGCGATGTCTTCACACCATTTTCTAATAGCAGTACACATTCTGGGGTGTTCCATTGTTCTAGCAGGCAAGTTCAGCAGGACTATCCTAACTCCTTACAAGTTGGTCCCTCAGTCCACTAGTGCCAGCTTTGATTTTCAGCCGTTAGGCCAACCCTGTTGCAACCTTTTTGCTTCCTATCTCAACTTACAAGTGCAGCAGTTACTTTTCCTAATCCTTCCACAGGGGCAGTCACCAAAGGACTCTGTGGTTCACAGTTGACATCCTGGGCTTCTGTATGCCTTTTCCGTATTAGCTCTCATGAACTAATTCAGAAAGCGAGACAGTGCAAGGCCAAAATAATTCTCATTGCCCCCTTCTGGCTGTGAAAACAGGTTTCTCTTTCTGTACCATCTACTAGTACATCCCCCATGAATGCTGGATCAGTATCCAAACCTTCTGTGCCATCCTTGTTCAGATCAGACTACCTTGCAACTAACTGCTTGGTTCCTCCAGTTCTGACAATAGCCAGAGATTCCATGTTTTCCAGAACAGTCATTTACTTTACATCAGCTTCCCAGGAATCTGCTATGAAAACAGTTTATAAGAGTAAATGAGCAAAAGTTTTTTTGGGAGGGACAATAGTTAAAGGCTTGGATCCTTTTTGTTTTTGTGCTTTCTGTTTTGAAATTCTTTTGACAAGGCTGTAGCCATTCTATCGTCAAAGCTGAATTGGCAGCATTTCCATCTTTCATGTTGGGCAAAAATGATACCTGTGTGGCCTCCTTAAAAATTTCAAAAGCTTTTAGAGGAACTTTTCTGTTGCATCCCCCACTAGAGATCCTGTCCCTCCATGGGATATTACTATCATGTTCCAAGTTCTAACCCGACCTCATTTTGAACCTGCAGCCACAATAGGCATCAAATTTGTGAGTTGGAAAACAATTTTCTTAGTTGCAGTCACTTCTGCCAGACAGATTTCAGAACTTCAAGATGTCTCATTTAAACCTCCTTATTTGCTTTTCCATAAGTATAGGGTTTCTGTCCAATCTAGTGCATCTTCCTCTCAAAGGAGGCATCCATGTCCAACTAAAACCAAATCATTGGTTTACCAGTATTCTTTCCCAAATTTCCTGTCATCCATATCTAATTAAAGCCAATTCATTGTGTTACCAGTATTCTTTCCCAAATTTCCTAACAAAGGAGAATACATTATCCACATGCTACATGTTCATTTTCAATTCAAGTTCTTTTTTCGTCTGATAAAACATTTAAGAAAATCTGATCAACTTTTAATTGCCTACTCAAAAGCTAAACTTGGTAGAGCTGTTACAAAAGTTAGACTTTCCAGATGGCTGTCAGGTTGTATTTACTTCGTCTATGCTAAGATGGATTTAAATTTATAGTCCAGACCAAAGGCATAGTCAGCAAGAACAGCGATTACCTCAACAGTCTTTTCTAAGAGGCTATCCATTGATGACATTTGTGCAGCAGCAACTTGATCCACTGTGCATATCTTTGTAACGCTTTATAAGCTAGATGTGCAGTCCAAATCTCATTCCTCTTTTGGCTCCATCATTCTCAAGAATGACCTTCCTTGATACCACCCGGAAAGACAGTTTAGGAATCTGTCAAACATGTTGAATCAGATAAAAATCGTTTACCTTTGATACGAAAGTTATGTATTTACCATAACGATAGATCTATGTTGAATGATTTTCATCCAGTTCAACCTCCCCTCCCTCCAGCCGCCTTACCATATTAATATTTTTATGCATAGCTTTGAGATGATTGAGTGGATAGCACATCACACCCTGTCTGTGACCAACCATGTCTCATAACCCTTTTTTCCTATGGTTCCCTTTTCAGTTTTGGATTTAAGGTCTCCACAATTTTTTCATAAATAGTTCTGAATATTTTGATATAGGGCAAATACAGTCTGAGGTATTGGATTAGAGTTCAGGGAATTGTGGGTAAAGAAGTCAGAGCCCTGGAATTGTGGAAGCTTCAGATTCGGTGCTGTGGTCAGATCCAATGTCCCATATGTTGAACCAGATGAAAATCCGGTATCACGGATCTGTCATTATAGTAAGTAGATAACTTTCGTTTCCAGTAAATACCAGGATTTGGGGGTTAAATATTTCTAGTTTAACTGAATGGACTTGGTGTCCCAAATGCCTATAGACAGGAGGGGGGACAGAAGCCTTGTGAAGATGGTAGCAGAGGTAGCACCACATTAGTGTTGATCTGAAGTTGTTGTCTTAGTTTGTTCTTCAGCCTGTAGGTTTTGGATCCGTCCTGGGATCTGACTCTGCCATGTACTCCAGCCTTGGAGCCGACAACTGAGCTGCTCCTTTCTTACCCATAATGCCTCATTCTCCCTCCACCTCTCAGATCTCATTTGTCGGTGCCGGTCGTCTGAACAGCCACGAGGCCTGTGTCTGAGCTTCCTCCAAGGAATTTTTCAGTGTGTTTTTTTTTTTTTGATGTGAGAATGCATCTTTTTCATTGTTAATATATTTTTCTGTCTCCTGACTCTCTAGTTCATTTAAAAAAAAAAATAACTAAAAAAAGTATTTTTTCTGGCAAAAGTAGGGTCTTTTTCTTTCCTTCTTCTCTGTAATGTGTTTATAGTTCTTGGTGTCCTGCCATGTCAATCTCTGTAATGTGTTTATAGTTCTTGGTGTCCTGCCATGGCCAATCCTAAGCCAGCAGGCTTTAAGAAGTGCACGGAGTGCTGGCATAAAATTCCACCTTCTGATGCCCACATACCATGCGTGGTTTGTCTAGGTGTGGCCCACTTGGATTCCTCCTGTTCTGCATGAGCGGGCTTTTATCAGCAAGCGCTTACAGACAGGAGGAATAAGTTAATCCTCTAGGGTCTTCTCCCTTCCCCTCCTCCTTCTGTGGTATCCACTTCAGGGGGCTCAAACAACCTCCAAGAAAGTTAGCGATAAGGCCAAGGAAAAGGACAAGGCCAGGAACTGGTCTCCCGACAGAGTTTCAGTTTCTGCAGGAGAACCTCCTGCCAAAAATCGCCCGTCTACTTCAGCTTCTTCCCCTCGGCTCCAATCTCCATTTTTTTAGCCGGAGCTGAGAATTCGAGGTGGACAGGCTAATGAGGAAATTTCTGAAGGCACAGATTCAGTTGGGAGTTTTGCCTACTCCGGCTCCCTCTGAAGCCGTGAGCGCTCAGCCTACATTTATGCCTATTTCTCCTTTTCCAATCCGCCCTTTGGTTTTGGAGCTCTTGGGTCTGAGGATCCAGAGTGCCAAGATATCTGAGCTGATAGGTACCTGTACTTAGACACCGACTGTCACCTTGAGTAGTTCAGCCCTGGTGTCATCGGGCCCAAATGACTCTTGTAGCTGTAGCTTCGGCATCAGGTCCAAGGAGCTGCTTTCAGCTGGCAGGCTTTCAGAGTTGTCCCTTCCCCTCGGTGCTCGACAGTTCAGCTACGACTCCGCCTTCGGCGCAGAGATCATTGGGGGTTTGTTGGACTTCAGCGTTGATGGCCTCAGCCCCGAAGAAGTTGCCCTCAAAGTCTTGTTCGTTTTCTGTTTTCCAAGTAGTGGAGAGAGGGTTCTCTCGGCCACCACGAGAGTATCGACTCTCCCTCCTTTGGACCCGACCCCCCCCCCCCCCACCTTCTGAGTTGGCCATGATGGATCCTTCTCTCCTGTCTCCTTCAGGACAGCCTGTTCCAAGAAGCTTGCTGGTGACTTCTCTTCAGGAGCACCCCGAGTCTTCTGACAATTCCCTGGAGCATATTCCCGAGGAGGTGCACCAGAAGCACACCTGCAAAAGGAGGCACTTGGATTCCCTACCCGAATCCCTGACTGAAAACATGAACTTTGATGAAGGGGAAGGGTTCCCCTGATCCCACCTGAGGATGTCTCCTTTGGGGACATCATGGAGATCCTTCAGCAGAAAGGTGGGCAATCCACAAACCTAACTCTTGAATTTGTGTTCCTGGAAGCCTTTGGAACAGGTCCATCTACATCCTGGGCCCCCCCCCCCCCAGACCCCCTAATTAACTTGATATCTCACAGGGCTTGGAAGAAACCAGACCGAGGTAGAGCCCATACTGAAGTGCCTGGATAAGATACTTAGCACCCCTCTGGATAGGCTCCACTGGACTAAGTGTGTCCTGGTTGATGCGATGGTGGTGGCAGCAGCCACAAAGAAAGAGCTGGCCCAGGAGAGCTCTTTGGTTCACCCCCCCCCCCCGACAGGGAGTCTAGGACAATGGACAGATTCTGTGAACGGGTTTACTCTTCAGTGACATTTTCTCTGCATGTGCTGAACTGTCTGGCATATGTGATCAGACTTCAGAGAGACCTCAGTAAGGAAATCTCTGATTCTGTCCCAGGTTCCATGTCTGAACAGGACAAGAATATCTCCAGAATGGCCACCCTCTGTTTCATCTCCAACACGTCCATGAGGCTACTTTTGCATGTGACATAGGGTACCTCAAGTGCAGCCGGTTCAGGCTTTACCATTAGGTGTCATGCCTGGATGTGGCTATGTGAATTCCCAGAGTCCTTCAAGGCGTCCTTTATCAACCCGCCCTTTGACAGGTAATCTGTTTTTGGGCCCAAGGTTAGAGACATTTTCCTAGTGCGAGAAAGGTGGAAAGACTGTCTGCTGTCAGAATATGCTTTTCTACCCCACTACGGTCCTTTTGCAGGAATCAGCGTGGCAGCAAATAACTATAGTTTTGAAAGTCTTGAGGTGCTTTCCAGGACTTGCAGGGAGACTTTTCCTCCAGGGGCAAAGGGGGAAATGATTCCAATGGCAGGCAATGCCCCCAGGGCAGGAGGGTCTGAGGATTCAGGAGTCTCGAGATGTGTTCTCGGCCAGGCCCTTAAAGCAGTCCTGAAGGACTGCCCGACTGATCTACTCTGGAGGCAGTCAGAGGACATCTTTCCGTATACCCAACAGCCTGGGAAGCCATCACTGCCGATCGTTTGGTGTTAAAGATGATATCCAGAGGTTACACCATTTCATTCTTCAAATTCCCCAGCCCGATTCAAAACCTCCCTGATGTGCCACCCAATCAAAGGGAGGCAGCAGCCCTGGAAATTGCAAAGCTGCTGGAAAAATGTCCTCCAACCCATCCCTCAAGACCTGTTTGAATCCGGCATCGATTCAAGATTCTTTTTGGTGCCAAAGAAAATGGGGAGCTTCAAACCAGTTCTGGGCCTCACTTCCCTAAACAAATCAGTTGCCAAGACAAAATCCCAAATGGTCATGATACAGTCCATTCTGCCCTTTCTGCAGAAGGATGATTGGATGTTCTCAGTAAGTCTTCAAGATGGACAGACACTCCAGAAGGTTTCTCTGCTTTCGGCTGGGAGCTAATCACTTTCAGTTCAGGGCACTCCCCTTTGGACTCGCCATAGCCCCCAGGGTGTTTACCAAAGATCCTCAAGGGCACTGGGAGAGTAATTTATGATCGCAGTGTGAGGGGTTCAATTTGACGTAATCTGCAGTGAGTGGTAGGAATGAATGTGATTCATACATAGTCTCTTGGTCAGTATGTGCTGAATTTTAATGTTAAGCTTAGGGAGCTTATAAGTTTGCCACAAGAACAGCTAGCAGAAGCACAAAAGCAGTGTGGGATCTGGTATGACCAAACAGCAAATATAATTGACAGAATAAGTTTCACTGTTGTGAGGAAGTGAAGTGATGTCAGTTATATTGTGGAATTAGTATGCAGGGAGACAGAAACTCAAAACTCCATCATGCTAATACAGTGAAGCCCTACCATGAAAGAGACGTTAGTAGACAGTTTATGCAGTAGTTTACTAGAGGAATGTGAAAGGGGATTTGGTAGCAGATCTCAATGAAGCCCAAACTGATGCCTTAGTGGGCGAGACTGCACTGTTACAGCAGTGGTCTCCAGATTAAGTACGTTTTTCCTTCGAACAAGGTTAACATTTAAACTCCTCAACTGCAGGTACCCCCCCCCCCCCCAAATAAACATTACATACATTCATTTCCGTATGACCTCCGGAGTAACTCCAGTGGCAAAACTTCCCTACAGACCAAACTTTGCTAAGTGCATTGGGATAAAGTGCTCTTTAAGGTAGTCCCAACTAATTGGAACAACCTACCCTGAAGTATTTTGAAGTGAACAACACTGTAGAAAGTTAAGAGAAAAAGCTAAAGAATCACTCAGTTAAAATTAACTCATGCCAATTTTGGGGGATAATGGCAAAATACTCCAAACTTTCTATGAATATTCACTTGTTAAAAAAAAAAAAAAAAAATTTACATGTCCAGTTTTACTGCAAGAAATCTAAAAATGCAGCTTCTCTACTCTGCTTGCATTCTACTTATGCCTAATGGTTAGTAGTTCTACCGTTAACATTTGCTTGTTCTTTGACATGCGCCTGTAATAGCCTACAATCACAAGTATTGCAATTTATCCATAAATTTTAACGTCCCATAATGGTGAAGTATATAATCTGTACTCATGAAAATTTGTAAACTGTGTTTTCTTAAAAGACTATATACCTTTCTTTTTGGATATTTACTGTGTACTTGAAATACTGTAAGCTGTGTTTACTCTGAAGACTGTTTAACTTTATTTATATTCAGTATAAAATGGCTATGCTTTTGGCCTGGGTCTTGGCTGAAAGGCATCCTAGGACCAGTCCATCTACCCAGTAAACAAACATAAATAAGTAGTCCAAGAAATTCAGCAAGTAGTTGGGGATATGGTTGCTTGTTTATTTATTTATTTGACATTTGTTAACTGGAATAGTCCAACTGGTTTCACTGTACCCATTTTTAATGGAAGCCTGGGGAGAAAAGCTCCGCAATCAGACATTAAGGTGCACGTTTATTTCCACAACAGAGCTAGATTAGCATATTTACAACACAGTGTTTTGTTAAGACATTACATAGCATATTTACAGTACTGTGTTTAAGACATTACATAATACATTACAAATGAAATGAAGTTAAAATTACTTATTGCTTAGAGATTTGATTAAATATTCTGGGATATATCCACCTTGTAGACCATCATTTTCTCAGTGATCAATCATTAGGGGAGAATAGGAAAAAGGTCCTTCTCTGTTGCCAGAAATGCAAGTGGTCTCTAGACAATGAATTGGGTAGTACTGTTTAATGCCTGCCCCTCTTCGTCATGTTACAGGTTCATAGGTATAAACTAAGCTAACACCTACTGAGACCTTTATAAGCTTAGACATGCAACCCAAATGTATCCCTCAAAGTATTGTGCCTTAGAAGTTGTTTTAAGGGGTGTATGTTGGGGCATGATTTAACTGCTGCTTCTGTCCATCAGAGACATAGGCGTCAAACCAAGGGTGAATTTCCGATTTCCCATACACTGATCTGGGTTGCACTTAAATAGTTAGGAAAGGGCTCTGCTTCACATGGATGGAAAGCCTATTCCAAGGGATGAGGATTCTCTGAGATGCATAGCTATTCCTTCCAGCATGTCCTGTTTAAGTCACAAGCAAAGTTTAAAACTTTAGGTCTAGTAGCTCTGATGCTGTTCATTTTGCAGATATGCAAAAGGTCCGTCAGCATGGTATCCAAGGATGCTTTGCATGCCAGGCTTAAATTGCTTCTTAGTCTGTAATAACCTGAGTATATTTAGAGGGCTTTGAGGCAATCTGCATATGATATTGTTTATTCCCTATATTCTTTTTTGTGAGGAACCTCTGTGGATCTTCCATTTACATGTGCCTGGCGAGGTACATAACAAAGGGGGTGTTATACTCTGTGGGTCTAGTGATGGCTACGAACAGTGGTACGATGACTTCCCTGGACTTAGATGGCATGCCTTTACTTTTAAGTAATGTAGAATGATTTTCATAAACCTTAGACACATGTTGGTTGAAAGTCAGGTTATTGTCTTCGAGTCCCCAAATCCCTGACTACTTTTAGGGGTGTTGTATCAGTGAAATGTCTTCCCAACATTTCTTGGCATAAAGCTGTAGCTTTGGCACCAGTCTTTTATCTGTGTTGCATCTTCCTTTTAGAAGTTAGTATCTTTGGAGGTTTCTATGATTTTCCTGGCTTGCAGTCATCTGCAAACGTGGTAACCAGAGGCCCTTGACATTGGCCTTGACTTCCCAAAAATAGACGCCAAAGAGAAGTGGACTAAGCACAGAGCCTTGCGGAACTCTGCTGTTGACCGACCTCTTTGTGGAGGTGGTCTGTGCAATCCTAACTTCCTGGGTCCTGTCTGTGAGCCAGCTATCTAGTGAGATACATGGGGGTTTGTCTATTTTCCTGAGTATATTTTCTATGCCCAAATGGAGTATTATATCAAATGCCTTAACTAGGTCAAGGTAGGCAGTATGCACTGTTTTGCCCTCATCCATTGCCTCTATGACCTTCTTAAAGAAATCCACCAGGTTCAGTAAGCATGACCTACCTTTAATGAACCCAGACTGGGCTGGATTCAGTGGCTGAAGATTTCCTATGTCATTGTTAATAATTTCCATGGTAATTCTTTCCGTGGCTTTGCATATGACATTAGTCAGATTACTGGATCTGTGGTTTCCAGGATCTGCTGGTGGTATGCCATTATGCAGAGGATTGACAGTTGCAGTCTTCCATTTGCATAATACACAGCCTGTGTGGAGGCTGTAGTTGAACAGTGACACCGGTAGCTCTGATGGGTCATATTTCTAGCTGTTTAGGAGGCATCCTGGGATGTTTTCAGATCCCATCAAAGTTGAATTCCTGCCACACTTAAAACCTGCTACTTACTGATAGTTGGAGGGATTATATTAGATGTTTCCTGGGAGGCAACTAGCAGTAAGAGGGAGGGCTAAATGTGTCAGCCAGAAGATTTGCTACATCTCCTGATTCAGTGATCATGTCTCCATTTACCAACAGTTTGGGACGCTGTTGTGCTGCTTTTGAGGTTTGAACATGACTAAAGAAGGCCTTGTAGTTGTCCTTGGCATGGGATGCTATCTTTACCTCAGAATTTGCTTTGTTGGATTTAATTAGTCCACTTTGTTTTTGTTTAATAAGAGAGTTATTGTCTTTTTTTTTTGGTACACTTCGTAATTTTAGCTGATTTTATTTTCTTGTATTTTACAACCTGTTTGGATTCCACCAGGGTGGTTTGTTTTTTGAGTTAGCTTTGGGATTACTGCTGGTAGGCACAGCAGTGTCTGCAGTCGTTGATATGGTTGTGCAGAGCTTCTGTGAATTATTCCACATAGGCTGCTGTGTTATATGGCTTTGGAGGGGCTTAAATTTTGACAGGTTATCACACAATAAATTGTAGTTTGCTTTGGAGTAGTTTCTGTTACAAGGTTTTCAAGCATTCCAGAATTCATTCTTTTTTCGAAAGAGATTGCTTTGTAGTCTGATCTTACTAGAGATGACATGACATTGAGAGTGTGTGTATGGTATTTGTTTGAATAGTGAGCATCTCCAGTAGTTCAAAGTGTGAGTTATGGGTTTTGTGAGACATAGAAGGTGCTAGGATATGGTAGGGTGTATTCATTTGTCTATGGTAATCTCGACGTGGAGGAACTAGAGTTCATCATCTTGTTTTACTAATCTAGACAAATGCTTGTTAAAGATGTAGAAAGAAACACCTCTGCCTTTAGTCCCTGTCTGTGCAGTCTTGATGGTTTCTTAAGAAAGCTCACTTGAGATCTATAAAGAGAACAAGATATGGAGAAGTGATGATCAACCAAAGCAAAGATGGTAATTGTTAGAGGAGAAATATGGATGAGTGAAGTTTGCAATAGTATTTCAAAAAGGCTTGCAGAAGGCTATAGTAAGCTAATTCCATCCTCGTGGCATATGGCATGGACTGATGAAGTCCTGAGTCTGCCCTGTATTACCCATGTTCAAGTATTTTGCATCAGTGACTGATCGACACATCGGTGCCGAAAGACCAGAAGGCTGTGGGTTCTCTTCCCACACCATGTGTTTGGATTAATTTTCCAGTACTGACATAGTAAAGAGGGTACTGCACTTATGAATGTGCCATCCTTTGGATGAAACATTAAACTGAGGTCTCCTCTGCTTGGGTTGGTGGTAGCTGAGGTGGATCCATCCTTGGGGTGGGAGGTGGCTTGGTTTGCAGCATTGGTGACAGCAGGAGGAGTGCAGGTGTATCACCTGGCAGCAAGGATCTTGGAGTGCACATGCTACAGTAGGTGTATTACTTGGCATGTGGTAGCATACATGTCCCTCCAGATAGCAGTTGATGATTCAACAGGCAAGCTACCAGAGCAGACTTACAATATATATACAAATCCCAACCCTCCCAGCAAATGATGGTACCACTTTCACCTCCACCCACGGTAATGAATGAAGAAATGAATGAGCCCAGCAGGCAAATGCGTTTGTAGCCATTGAGGAAGGAACTGAAAAAATAGTAAGGTAAAATGATTTTTTTGGGAGGGGGCTGTGTAAATTAACTGGCTGTTGCTTCCTATAAGTACAGCATATAAACTGTATGGAGTATGCAGTCTTACAGTGAAAGTGTAACAGAGCTGTTAGAGCAAAAGTCAAAGTTTTCAAATATTCATATATGTAGTGTGTTTAAAGCTCACTACTCTTGAAATGCTGCTTCATATCAAGAAAATGAATTTCCTTAATGAAATCCCCAAAGAAGTTTGTGATTGTAGAAACCAGAAGTGTTAAACTTCTGAAGAAAAACATGAAAAATTGCCTAGGACACTTGGGGGAATTGATGGTCGTTTTTTGTTTCTGCCTTGTTTTCTGGGATTTATACAGTCTGTCGCATTGCTGGAATTTCCATTCCTTGTAAAATTGCGCATTTGCTGTTTGGACTTGCAGGCCAAGATATGTGCAATTGTGTTTTTGGTGTATTGGGGTGATTTGACTGATATTAGCTTTACTGTAAAGACAGGAAAGGAGAAGTTGGTATAGCTCAATGTCATTAATCACTCCTGGAATACTGTATGTGTAAGTGTTTAGCTACTGTTAAGGTAGCAGAAGGAACTGTACTTGGGAGCAAGGTGGTAAAGATCCTAGGGAGCCATTGGTTATAACTTCATTCTGTAGCTCACTAGTGTAACATTTATTCGGCTGTGGCAGGTTTTAACTGTTATCTGAGGGAGCAGGTTGAATTTAGTGTATTGTTTTAAGACCGTTCACCCCTTGTGCATTAAAGTAATGGCTAGAGGTGCAGATTTAAGTGCCCTGCCTTGACATTGCTTGCTGGTTGTGGTGCTTATCTTCAGACTCTAGCAGCTGACTGTCACATTTAAGTCAGTAGCATCAGGTGTGATTGTACTACAGTTTATTGTAAGCCTGTCCCATAATACAGTGAACATGGCTTTTGCCTTGAAGAAGGGGCAAAAGAGACAGTTGACAGCAAGAAGGGGGGAGAGTTTCGGGAAATCCTGTGGGCAGTTAAAAAAAAAAAAAAAAAAAAAAAATTCCTAGCCTGTCAGTGATGCAAACATTGGCTCTTGTTAATTTGGTTGCACTGACAAATTTTGATGTGGCCCTTCAACCTCATGTAAAAATAGGAAAAAAGGGTTGACTATTAGAACATGCACACTTACTCCACTTAAACGTTGTCCTACAGTTCCATCAGAATAAAGAGCACTGCAGTTGGTTAATCCTTATCAGTACTAGACCGTGAATCCTGGAGCAGTCACACTTCTTTCAGACAGCTTTTTTTTTACTGAAAATATTTCCCCCAAACCTGACATCACTACAACAAAACTATTGTAAATGCAGTACATTCTTAATAAAAAGAAAACTTTTCTTCATACTGTCCTCCTTTATCAGCTTAGTAAAACGTGCTTTGATATAATCACAATCTGCTGTTCAATTTATGTATATTTATATTTAATATAGATTATATATACGTATATACAAATATATAGGTGTGTGTATGTATATATATATATATATATATATATATATATATATATATATATATATAAATATATATATATATATATATATATATATATATATATATATATATAATATATTCATTCTGTGGCCAAGGTTGACTGAATAGCAACATCTTAAACTGTTCTGTAGTGTTTTTATAGTATGTATATGTCTGTATATAGAAGTTTTTTTCATCTATGACATGTATCCATGTTGGACCAGTGCATTACTTGAATAAAGAAAACTGTAAGCAGTCTAACAACTCCAACATTTCTGCAAGGTTTCTGATTTACAGTTCTCATAAAAATTAAGTTAATTTTCATGACAAAAATCTTTTTATTTCTGTTATTTTTAAGAGCAGTATCACCTCATTACCATGTTTTAATTTTGTAGTGCATCTCTGTCTCATACGCGCACACACACACACACACACATTTCGTTGACACACACAGTGAATGCACTAAAGCGCGAATGCTCAAAACTGCGATTTCTTTCCCTGGGAAAGAAATCGCTTGGTCATCCCCGTGTGTTTGCCCCTTTCCCCACTGTAGTGCGATTTCGGAGTTGGTATATTTAATTAGGGGAGGTGTGGGGGGCATAGCTCCCCACGTTATGTTTGAAAGTGTGTGTGTATTTGTGCTAGTGATTTCTTTCCCAGGGAAAGAAATCACTGTTTTGAACATTCGCACTTTAGTGCGTTCGCTCTTTGTGTCGACGAAAAGGTGTTTAAACGCCTCTTCGGTCTTTTGAAGCAGACCTGTATATATGTATATGCGCATAAACACACACACATGATTGAGTTTTCAGAAACTTGAAATTCGTATGGATGAGACCATATGATCGAGTTTCCCAAAACCTATAATGTTGAGGTGTGAATGAACCCATATGAAAAATTCAAACTACAGTTGTTCGAATGTTTCTTATGGGTGCATTCTCAATGTTCGGACATTTATGTTAGCGAATGTTCTGTGCATTCGCTAATATAAATGCGAAGAACTGTACAGATATCGTGGTACAGTGCGGTTAGGGAAATTCATCCCTTTCCTCACTTTCCTCACGGTAGTGCGATCTCATAGTTGGAATATATAGTTAGCAGGGGGTGTGGGGGGGGGGGGGCGAAAAATGGGATGTTCTTTGTAGGAGTACAGGACTTTACGGCAAGGATGGCATTTTCGGTAATTGCTGTAAAAGTTCGAATTCGACTTTTTCGACAATTACTGATGTTTACGTCATTCTCAACAGTTGGAAATGCATAGATTCGGAAATAAATGTCGACATTTAATTACAAAATTTAAATTTTCGTAATTTTAATAGTAAACAGTATATATTATATGTGTTTGTGTGTATATATATATATGTGTATATATACACACACACACACACACACACATATATATTTATAAACTAAAGAGTGAAAGGTCACAGACAAACAAGTCAGTAAAAACTACATGGAAATCCTAGCCAAGCCTGGCTTCTGAATGTCCATGACTAAAGCCAAACCTCACTACAAGAAAAAAAACTAGCCATTCCGAAGCCATATTGCTGAAACACTTAATGTCCTTAACAGGTCATTCGCATGTATCTTATGGGCCTCTATTACAGGAAGTTTAAGGTATCAGAGTGAAAACTGTAGCTTGGCTAGGTTTTTCTTGTATTTTCAACTGATTGGTTTGTCTGTGTGACCTTTTTACTCTTTGATATGTATGTTAGTTGTGATAGTTTGCAGACTCCTTAATGGTTATGGCCATCAGCTGGGTTATACGCTCTCTGTTTCTAAAGTGTAGCCAATATTCCACTTATGCTGTGCTGATATCATAAGAAGCTTGAAACATGCACTTCCAAAGCTAGTGGTGGTTGGGTTTATTGGCCTGAATGTATCCACAAAGACTTAGTAAAATGTCACAGACATTTAGAAGCCATGTTGCTGAAGTACATGAGGTTCTTAATGGGTTATTTGCATATATCCCACAGACTTCTGTTACAGAGGTTTAAGGTATCGCGCAATGAAAATTCTAGCTTGGTTAGGTTTTTCTTGTAGTTTACACACACACACACACACACACACACACACACACACACACACACACACACACACACACACACACACACACACACACCGATTCTACATACAGAAAACCATAGCTTAGTAATTTCCCATACCAATGTATTATTTTTTCAGTCTGCATCCTGTGCTTGTAAGACGCACAGTAATATATTTAATTTTTCTCCTCTTCATATATTGTACAAAATTTAATCTATTTCTGCTTTATTTGCCTCTTCTTGATTTTTGTTTAAATGCTGTACTGACTGTATATGTAACTACTTTATTGTTTTTGTAGCAACTTCTTTGCTGTAGTGGAGCTTTTCTCCTCAGTTGTGTGTGTAAATACTTTGATTGTAAAAAAATTCTAAACTATTATAGAGCTTTTCTCCTCGGGTCCCTGCTGAAAAAGGGCACCTGCCCAGCCAGCCCAACCCTGTTAAATGGCAAATAAAAATAAATAAATATAAAAAAAAAATAGATTGTGATGAAGGATTACTGTATCTTTAAATGCCAAATTCCATGAAAATTCTGTGTCTTTTTCTAATACTTAAGATAGTCCTTATTCAGAATTTACCATTCTATTTCCCTAAAAATGGAAAATCCAGCATCCCTGTGTTTCAATGATGGATGAAAAGTAGGAAGTTATATTTGGTCAGTTTCTTTACAAGTTATATGCTTTCATTTTATATGATATTGGATGCCTATTCTGTTTGCTTTGAAAAAGTGTAAGGTTGTATTTTCCTGAACCATAAATAATTCTGTGTTTAAATGAGATTTTTAATATATTCATTTAAAATGGCATGCTGTTTGTGTTTTACAGAACATTGAAGTCTCTTTCTTTCTTTTCTAGGGATCATTTTTTCACTAAATGACAAATCAAGTTCATCTAATCTGAAAATAGATGCATTGTCATGTTTACATGTCATTCTGTGCAACCACTCTCCTCAAGTCTTCCATCCTCATGTAGAAGCTCTAGTGCCTCCTGTTGTAGCCTGCGTAGGTGATCCCTTTTATAAGATTACATCAGAGGCATTATTGGTAACTCAACAACTGGTGAAAGTTATTCGTCCCTTGGATCAACCTTCTTCCTTTGATGCTAGTCCATATATCAATGACCTGTTTACTTGCACGATCAAAAGGCTTAAAGCTGCTGACATTGATCAAGAAGTTAAAGAAAGGGCTATTTCTTGCATGGGCCAAATCATTTGTAACCTTGGGAACAATCTTGGTAGTGATTTACCTAGTACATTGCAGATTTTTCTGGAAAGGTTAAAGAATGAAATCACTAGACTGACAACAGTGAAGGCTCTAACACTGATTTCTGGATCTCCCCTTAAGATAGATCTAAGACCTGTTTTAGGTGAAGGGGTCCCTATTCTTGCTTCCTTTCTTCGAAAAAACCAGCGTGCATTGAAGCTTTGCACACTTTCTGCACTGGATATCATAATTAAAAATTATGATGATAGCCTAACACCTGCCATGATTGCTTCTGTGCTTGAAGAACTTCCTCCACTCATTAGTGAAAGTGATATGCATGTTTCTCAGATGGCCATCAGTTTTCTTACCACACTAGCTAAAGTGCATCCGTCTTCTCTGTCAAAAATAAGTGGTTCAATTCTTAGTGAACTTATTGGCCTTGTACGATCACCACTTTTGCAGGGAGGTGCACTTAGTGCTATGCTAGATTTTTTCCAAGCCCTTGTTGTAACTGGAACAACCAGTTTAGGATACATGGACTTATTGCGCATGTTGACTGGTCCAGTATATTCTCAGAACACAACACTCACTCACAAGCAGTCTTATTATTCCATTGCCAAGTGTGTAGCAGCCCTTACACGAGCCTGTCCTAAAGAGGGTCCAGCAGTAGTTGGCCAGTTTATACAAGATGTTAAGAATTCCAGATCCACAGATTCTATTCGTCTCTTGGCTTTACTTTCTCTTGGGGAGGTTGGACACCATATTGACCTTAGTGGCCAGCCAGAGCTAAAGTCTGTCATATTGGAAGCATTTTCATCCCCAAGTGAAGAAGTTAAATCTGCTGCTTCATATGCATTGGGAAGTATAAGTGTTGGCAATCTTCCTGAATATCTACCTTTTGTCTTACAAGAGATTACAAGTCAGCCAAAAAGACAATATCTTCTTTTGCATTCCCTGAAAGAGATTATTAGCTCTGCATCTGTCTCAGGACTCAAGCCCTATGTAGAGAACATCTGGTCTTTGTTGTTGAAGCACTGTGAATGTGCTGAAGAAGGAACTAGAAATGTTGTTGCAGAATGTTTGGGCAAGCTTACATTAATTGATCCAGAAACACTGTTGCCACGGCTAAAGAGTTACTTGGCATCCGGTAAGTAACATTTTTTTTGTTCAAAGTATGATTATATTTGTCTGGAACACCTGATCTTTGTATCGGGAGAACTATCTCTTCAATAAGCAGTAAAATCTTCCCAGATTACCAGTAACACACTACAGTTCTCATAATGCAGATGTTCTTAGTCTCACATTGCTGCAGTCATAACCTGTGGGTAGTCCGCTGTCCTCGGTCGGCCCGAATACCAAAGGGTTAGGCTGGCGTCGGTCATGGGCGCCCGGAGCTGACGTCAGTACGTAGTAGTACTTAAGCGCATGACCAACGCCATATTCTCAGTCTTTCTTGCCGCGTGGTCCGAAGCAGAAGCAGCGTTTGCAAGTGCCGTTCGGCGTTCTGAAATTTTCAGTTTTCAAGTTTCAGACCGAAGACCAAGTTGGGCTAAGTACCCCGTTGGGCAAAATTTTTGTCTTTTCTTGCCTCAGTTAATCCGGATGTCAGAAAAAGTTAATAATTGTATTTCTTGTGGGAAACAGATACCTCATAGGGACTATCATTCTCCCTGTATTCCTTGCTTAGGGCCTGAGCACGACGTAGTCGGGTGTCGCTTTTGCGCTAGATTTAATAAGCGCACCATTAAACGCAGATTAGACTGTGCTAGGCTTGTTTTCGGTAAGCGGTGTAACTACAACATGCCGTCGGATCCTCCGACGCCCGCTACCGCTAAAAAGCGAAAAGATAAATCTTTAAGGTCTAAACCGGATGAGTTGTCAGTTACGGACGCCGGTTCTATGGAATCTACGGTTGAATCTGTGGATCCAGCCGAGGTCTCGGCTGAATCCCAGGGGGAACCTTTACTTTTACAGGAGTTGGCCTCTCAGGAGTTAGGTCAGGCCGAGGGTGCCTCTCAAGTTTCTGTGGTTCCATCCTTACAAAAGGTTATTAGGCCTTCTACTTCAGTCACTAAAGGCCCTGCTAAGGCTAGACCGGGTGTTTCTGGTACGGGACACAGCTCTGGTTCTTCGGGTTCTGTTCCTAAAAAACATATGTTGAAAATGGCAGAGGATTTGATTACTTTGATCAGGGGTTCTATGCCCCCTCCAGAGAAGAGGCCTAGGGTGGAGGCAGATTTAGAGGGAATGGAGCATTCCTCAGATTACTCTGAGTCCTCAGCTGAAGATATTCAGGATTTTCCTCCCTATTCTAATTCGGATGCAGCGGATTCCTGTCCTTCTGCTTCACCTCTGGAGGATTTTTCCTTTTCTGAAACCTTGCATTCCATGAGGGAGCATTTCAAGTGGGAAGGTCAGGATTTTTCAGATTCTCGTAAGAGGCTTAGAGAATTTTTGTTTTTGCCACAGCATAGACCTTTGGCTATTCCCCCTGTTTTAGATGTTGTTCAGGATGTTTTTTCTGAAGCTTCCCTTAATCCTGATTCTTTACCCCCTGCCCCTGTCAAGCCAGACAGGTATTACAGAGTTCCAGAGGCACATAAATATTTGTACAAGAGCCCTAGAGCTGATCCGGAAACTATTATTCAAGGGCCTAAGGGTGTCAGGGCTTCTGTGGTTAAGAATCCAGTACCTTTGGATAAAGATTCTAGAGCGTTGGATAGGTGGGGTAAAAAAGTATACACCTCTTCTACGTTAGCTATGAGGGCTTTAAATTGCCAATTCCATATGCTGAAGTATCAGAACTTTCTGTTAGGTCAATTGAAAGCTAAGGTAGATGCTTTAGCTGAGGGTATAGAGTGTAAGGAATTGCAGGACTTGGTTCATGCTTCAGATCAAGTTGGTAAACATTCCTTGCAGTGTGGCTTCGATGCCCTTCAGGCTTCTTCCAGGGTGGCTGCTACTGGTTCAGTTATTCGTAGACATGCCTGGCTTAAGGATCAAAATTTGTCAGAGCATGTTAAAGCTTGGATTTTGGATGCTCCTTCAATCTGAAGTTCTTTTGGTTCCCCTGTGGAGTCAGTTTTGAAAAGATGGAAGACAAAGCTAAGTCTATGCAGACAGTTAAGGAATTTTTGCAAGTGCAGCCCCCTAAGTTTAGCAGGAATTGGCCTGCAAGAGGATGGTCTTACCCTTCTTCGGATTTTCAGTCTAAGGGCAGGTCTCGACGTGGTAGGGGCAGGGCTCACGCTCAGGGTTCTTTCAGACCTAGGACTTGGAGTTCTCCTGCACAATCTTCTGGTGAGGGCAGGGGTCAGCCTTTTCGTAAACAGACCCAATGACCTGTATCTTCAGCTGCCGGACCCTTCTCTTCTGGCAGCTCCTCTAGGAGGAAAGTTGGCACTTTTCAAACAAAATTGGCATTTGGTCACCCAGGACAAATGGGTGTTGGACATAATAAATCAAGGCTACAAGTTTTATTTTCACACTTTTCCCCTTTCAAAGGCATGCCAGATGTACCTCCTCAGCAAAGGATGGAGGCTCAGGATCAAATTTCTTTGCTTTTACAGATGGGGGCAATCCAGGTGGTACCTTCGTCAGAAGAAGGCCTAGGGTTTTATTCTCGTCTATTCCTAGTGCCAAAGAAAGGAAACACTTGGAGGCCAATTCTGGATTTGTCCATTCTCAATACATACCTAGACATTCCAAAGTTCAAGATGTTAACATTACAACAACTTCTGCCTCTGCTAGGAAAAGAGCACTGGATGGTAACTCTGGATCTCAAAGAAGCCTATCTTCACATTCCTATCAGGCCCAGCTGCAGGAGATTCCTGCGTTTTCGGGCTGGTACTTCTCATTATCAGTTCTCTGCATTGCCCTTTGGTTTATCTACTGCGCCCAGGGTGTTCACAAAGGTTCTGGCTCCTGTAATAGCTTACTTAAGACTGAGGGGAATACAAATTTATCCTTATCTGGACGACTGCTTGATTCTTGCTCAAGACAAAGACAAGTTACTTCAACAGCTACAGTATGTGATGGCAGTTTTAAGGTGCCTAGGGTATTCTGTGAACGAAACAAAGTCCAGTCTAGTACCCTCTCAGGACATGTGCTTTCTGGGTGTGAGACTGAATACAGCCTCTCAGATGGCTTTTCTGACCCCGGACAAACAAAGAACTCTTCACCTCTACTTCCAGCAATTATCAGTACGGTCCAGGCTGACTGCAAGGACAGTCCTTCAAGCCTTGGGGTTCATGGCATCTTGCATTCTGGTACTTCCCAATGCCAAACTGCATATGAGGAAGCTACAATGGTATCTCAAAAGTGTATGGACTCAACACTGCCACGATTTGGACACTGTCATTCCGATAATACCGTGCATCCAGAAGGAATTCTTGTGGTGGGCACAGGAATGTCACCTAAACAAGGGACTCTCTGTGACCCGACCAGAGGCGAGTCAGATCTTAACGACGGATGCCTCAGACCTGGCTTGGGAGCACACTTCAATGGGAAATGGATTCAAGACACGTGGCCTCCCAAATTACAGCATTTGCATATCAACATGAAGGAGATGTTAGCAGTCCAGTTTGCCCTGATGGCTTTCAAGGGCCTACTTCAACCAGGACAGGTGTTGATTCAAACAGACAACACTACAGTCATGTGGTACATCAACAAGCAGGGGACCCATTCTTACCCTCTTTGCAGACAAGCTATGATATTGTGGGAGACTGCTCTGGGGTTGCACATCACTCTTCAAGCACGGTTTCTGCCAGGAGCACAGAACTCCTAGCAGATGTATTGAGCAGACAAATTGTGGATCCCCACGAGTGGAAATTGGATCCTCAGGTATTTCAACAGTTGACAGTGGCTTGGGGAACTCCAGACATAGATCTGTTCGCTTCTCCTCTAAATTTCCAACTACCAAAATTTTGCACAAGGATGTTTCACCCAAAAGCTTGGAAAGTGGACGCTCTATCTTTCAGTTGGAACAACCTTCACGTCTATGCTTTTCCTCCTCTGCCTCTCCTTACCAAGGTACTCTTGAAAGTCAGGAGGGACAAGCCTTGCATGATTTTAATAGCACCAGATTGGCCACGTCAGCACTGGTATCCTCTGCTGAGGAGTTTAATTCAGGAGCCTCCTTGGCCTTTACCACAGCTTCCTCATTTGTTGTCCCAGTCAAGCAGTCATTTGCTCAATGTCAGGGTGCAGTCCCTGCATCTAACGGCCTGGCGTATTCTGTTTTAGAGCCTGTGGGTTCTCAGCTTCCCCAGCAGGTTTTGGATGTCATTTTGGAAGCTAGGCGGCCTAGCACTAGAAAAGTTTATGCTGATAAATGGAAGAGATTTTTTCTTTGGAGCACAACAAAGGATTTTGATGTCTCAGTACCTAATTTGAGTTGTACACTGCAGTACCTTACTGAATTACTGGACAAGGGTTTGTCGTTTTCCTCTGTGAAGGTTCATGCTGCAGCCATTTCTGCTCACTATGATTGTGACCCTCCTTTATTTTCTCACCCTTTAAGCAATTTCTTAGAGGGGCAAAAAATATAAGACCCCCACGTAGAGCTCCTACTCCTTCCTGGGATCTCAGTTTTGTGTTGGAGAAGCTTACTTTGCCTCCTTTTGAACCTGCAGCTACGTCTGAATTGAAGTTTTTGTCTTGGAAGACTGCCTTTTTGTTGGCCATTACTTCTGCCAGAAGGTTATCTGAATTGCAGGCTCTCATGGCAGTTGAACCCTTTCTAATATTCCATAAGGATAGAGTTTCTTTGCGTACTAACCCTACTTTCATGCCAAAAGTGATTTCTAATGTGGCCTTGAACCAGTCTATCCATTTGCCTACCTTTTATGCTGATCCCCAAAATAAAAAAAATCTTGCATTCTTTGGATATACACAGGCAGTTACGTTATTATTTGAGCAGAACTAAGGAGTTCAGACAGACTCAACAGTTATTTGTTACTTTTGCTTTGGGTTCACAAGGGAAAGCTGTTTCAAAGCAGACTATTTCAAAGTGGATTGGTAATTGCATTGCTTTTTGTTATTCTCATCATGGGAAGAATGTTCCTGCTGGGATTAGACCTCATTCCACTAGGGCTACGGCCACTTCTACTGCTTTTTGAGGGTGTAGCTACTAAGGACATTTTGGAAGCAGCTACTTGGAGTTCAGTTCATACTTTTACTAAGCATTATCATCTCCCTCTTTTCTCCAAGTCCAGGGCTGGGTTTGCCACTGCAGTCTTACAGGGCATGTTAGCAGCCCCTAATGCCTTTTAGTTTGCCAGCCTCCCTTTTCCTTTGCTTTGGGATTCTACCCACAGGTTATGACTGCAGCAATGTGAGACGAAGAACATAGTACAGTTTTGTACCTACCATAAATGTAGATGTTCGAGGATCCACATTGCTGCAGTCCTATTTTCCCTCCCTCCTTCCCCGCTTTGGTTTGGGGTTGTGGTTGTTGTTGTTATTATTACTTGGGGATAATTGTTATTTCTCTCCTTTATGGCTCTGGCCTTTTCTTTTTAAGGCCTTCTGACATCTGGGGCAAGAAAGACTGAGAATATGGCATCGGTCATGCGCTTAAGTACTACTACGTACTGACGTCAGCTCTGGGCGCCCATGACCGACGCCAGCCTAACCCTTTGGTATTCAGGCCGACCGAGGACAGCGGACTACCCACAGGTTATGACTGCAGCAATGTGGATCCTCGAACATCTACATTTATGGTAGGTACAAAACTGTACTTTTGCATCTCTTGTTCTTGGTTGCCACATGAAACTGTTTTGTCACTAAAAGGACCTATGCTACTTTATTGAAAAAGGTAAATACAAAAAATGCTTCTTGGCACCTAAAGACAAAAAATGAGCAAATTAAATAAAAAAAGTATTCTTCTGGAAATAAATTTTTTTTCTTGGCAGGTGACATCAATTAGTGTTTTAAGCTTTTATACTCCTTTTGGGTTCAAGAAGTATTTTTTGTCTTAACTTGACATTTATACTCCTTTTGGGTTAATTTTGGTAGTGCTTATTGGGGAAAATGCTTTGCTTGAGGTGTTTTGAGGAACTGTACTTGATTTTTCTTTAATATTTCTTCCTCATTGCATATTTTCCTTCATTTTTTTCCTTCCTGATTTGTACATTTTTTTTTTATTTCCTGAGTGCAGGTGCTGGGACCACTGTTTTCCTCATGTGATCTCTTTTCCTTTATTTAGAAAATGTGATTTTGGCAGTTAGCCTTGCAGTGCAGATGTGTTTGTTGCCTCATAACTCCACACTCCATGTCTTCCATATACAAGGGTTTTAGCTGTGTGCAGTGGTGCAGCATTATGTTCAAAGGATAGTTTTAGCCAAATTGGAAGTTGTTCCCTTCATGGGCTACTTCCATTTATGGCTCAGTGTCTGAATCCAGAAAAAAAAACCACAGACTACAGTTTGAGTTGAAAAAATATTCTTGCATCTGTTCAGTTATTTCATCTTCCACAGAAAATGGTGGAATGCCCTTCATATAGTCATGCCTTAACATTTTTTTAAAAAGAAGCTGGGGAGACTGAAAATGAAACGTAACTGTTTTTATGATTTTAGAGCAGCCTGATGTATACCCCCCAATGTAGTACAGGTTTAAAGTCAAAACCTTGGTCACTTATGCCTGTGCAAAAGTCTGCTAACTTCCAGTGATTCATCATTGTGTATTAGCTGCTCCATTAAGACACTTGAAGAGAATATCAGAAATTTCACTCATTTTGTCCTGGACACTGTCTGTCACTGTCAGCCCCTTCAAGGTCAGACATATAGCACAGGTATTCTCAATACCGGTATTTCTAACATTGGACTGTTCTCCCCAGCATTAGTCTTATTCTCCCCGTCTGGCATCAGACCTATTGTATTTCATTTTCCTAAGACAACCAGCCTGATATTCGGTATAAAAACACTTGTGCATATATAGACACTTAAAATCAGAATTGGAACTGCCTCTTGAGGGCACATTTTGGAGATGTTGCACTTGATGCAACACCAAGGCAACTGATGTAGAGAGCCTACCACATCACCACTAAGATGACTGCAGAAAGCATATCCCATATTTCCCTACAGACCTCCTGAGTTATGCTGTAGTAAATATCCTGGCAGGTTCTATCAGTGTAGGGTCGACAACTGTAATACCATGTTTTTTCTACCTAAGAAGACAGAGAAAATATTTTTGCTGCTCAAAGAATATCCATTAGGTATGGAACCTTCCCAGACCTTCTAGACTTCAGTTAGTGGTGTAAATGGTAGTTCTGTGAAAGGTTGTCAGTGTATGTGTTTGCCCCTGCTATGTTGACTTTATGGAAGACGAACTACCTGATATACATGCTTTACTTTCAAGTGGCCAAGAAATTACAGCATGCTGCCCGAGAAATACTTAGATGGTCATTGAAAGATAAGATTTTGGGCCAGGTGTCATTATCTTTGTCTCAGACGCCCTGTGGTCCATGTGGTCTACAAATGCAATTGAAGGACCTGTTAGTGCATCCAGATCTAGTATTGCAATGTACCAAAATCCTGTCTGCATTTCACATAGTTAGCTAAGGGCATTGATACAGTTTTATTTCTCCTTCAAGAGTTCCCACCAGTTTATTCTGGAAATAGAGAAGAATCTTCAGGATAGGAGAGAAGAGGGTCAAGCCTGTGGTTCATCAAACAGCAGCAAAAGTGGTATTCTAGCAAGTTCACCGTCCCAAAGGCAGAGGCCCTTGGAGGTCACCGGTAGGTACAAATAGTACTCCCAATTCCTTGGCCAGAACATCATCCACAGAAGGCATTTGAGAGGAGGATGTTGCAGTATTCTTAACATGACGGAATTCTCCACCAAGGGAGGCCCAGTGTGCGGCCAGTATACCAAAACCTTTAACCACCTTAAGGTATACCACGCATCACATGTATGCTGCTTGTGTACGTAGGGCATAAAAGCAACATCTGGATGTACCACCCTCAGAACTTCTGTGCCACCATTCCAAATGCCATCTTCGATCATTGGTTTGCTTGCCTGAGTTGTTTGCTGGTATATCAAGCTGTTCAGATAAGTGCCCCATTGGGGTTTTCTCTTTCTTATTTCTGTTTTACATGTCATCCAGAAAAGGCAAATGCCAGTGTGGGAGACAGATTCCACATAAGGACAGTCATGAGCAGTACTTATTTTGCTTAGGGCCTAATCTTGATGATAAAACTTGCAGTATTTGTCAGGCTTTTGTGACTTTACGAAGTTATCTTTCCTCCCTTGCAGTTTACTTGGAAAACCAGCATCTCAAACTTTGTGAAAGACAATATGGAGGGAACATCTAGGTCTGACATGGAGTCTTCATTGAAGCGAAAGACCAAAATACCTAGGTTGGACTCTTCCTGGCCCAATTTCTAGAATCTTTGCATCATCCCTCACCAATAAGAATCCAAAGACAGACTTCTGGACGTCAGGGTATGAGTGGTGTCAGCTGGCATCATCGTCATTTCTTTCTGGCCATGCAGTCCGATGCACTTCGTGTGTTGAGTACACTCAGTTACAATGGTTGGCTCATGTTTCCGGAGAACCTTTTTTACCAGCCAGCTAAGTACTATGTTAGGGAAATTTCTGTACTAATTTAATGTTCAAAAAAGTAAATTACTTGGAGTTTGGGAAGCATATCCTCTATAAAGATTTTCACTTGTTTTGTCTGTTATGCTTGAAGCCTCAGCACAACATCTGTAACTATCCTGACTGTACAGACTTCCATGTGAAAACTCATGGTAGGGCCAAAGTACTTGCCTACCCATATGAAGTCATCATCTTCAGTTTTCTCCGTGGTGTCAGTCCACTGTTACCACAGGGCCTCCACCGGAGACTTCGTTGTCTGTTAGTGTCGTTTCTCAAAAAAAAAAAAAAAAAAAAGTGAAGGCCACTGATGTTTCTGAAGAAGCTCCAGTTACCCTGCTTAAGTTGGCCAACAACCTAGGTGAGGTGCTTTTGTAGTCCCCTTAGTTGGCAACTCCTAGGTCTGAACCCCCCTGGTGGATACCCCTCTGGAGGCCACCTTGATTTCCAGTCTACCTTCACATGTCACCATGGTTCACATGTCAGTCTGGTTTGAGATCACTCTGCAGGCCCTCCCCTTCCATTGTCTGCACTGTGCCTGTTAAGGAAGACTCTATCTTCCTAAAGTACCGAAGCCACAACTGAAGTTGCAGTCAGATGACCACATCCTTACGGTTACCCCTGTAAAACAGCAAACTAGATCAAAGTAAATTACTTCATTTGTTTCACCATCACCTGTTTTCAGAACAAAGCCCATGATCCCATTAAAATAGCACTCGAGTTTGTGACCTTCATAAAATCTGGAAAACCATCTCAGTCTTCCACCTCTGAGGCCCCTCCATCTAAATAGAGCAGGCAAATAGCTTTTCAGGAAGAGGAAAATTTCTTTAGCTCAGAGTATGAGGCGGAATTGTCTTACTCTGGCCACTTAACCCCTCAAACTTACCCAGACCTAGATGACATATACACTGTTCTACCCCCCCCCCACTTAGATGACGTACATACTCTGTTCTACCCCCCCCCCCCCGAGGACCTTTCATTCTGGGGATGTCTTACATAGAATGAAGGAGAGTTTCATTTGTATGCAGTTCTTTCAGCCCAAAGCCCACTGCAGGGAAGAGCTTATCTTACCTTCACGTAGACCACCTGCAATTTCTCCATGCATGTTGTATTGAATGATGTCTTTGAAAGCAAAAAAAATAATGCAAAATCTTAAGCCACACACAAGCCAGTAGATCCAGAAAAACAAAGCTTTTATTCCAATATACACTAGCTCCTCTGCTAAGCAGCCTTTAAGGAGTAAATCAGTATAAAACAGCAGTCCCCTAAATACTTAAACATGAATAAGCAATCCTAAAACTAGTTATTCAGTTAATTAATTAAGCAATTAAATTAAGTTTCCATTTACATTCATTATTCAAGTCATAGGGAAACAAGGTTCCATGTTGCAAAATAAAAATTGATTCCTTATATAAAACTTTATTTTTTATGTCCCCACTGCCGTAACTATCAAAACTCACTTGTTCCAAAATTGTCCCCCCCAGGTCACTGTTATGATGGAGCTTAAAATGTTGTGCAACTGGGTGCTGTGCTTTACCTTTTTTACTATTTCTAGCCTGTTCCAGGAGCCTTACCTTGAAGGCTCTTACTTTCCCCTATTTAAAATAAGTTACATGGGCATTTAACCCATATATAATCCCTTCCGTATTACAACTATCTTTTATGTAATTCAAACACTACCCCATTAATTTTATCAAACGTCCTCACAATAAATTTACAACTTAAACAGTTGCCCATAAAAAGTCCCTGTATTACTTGAAACCTTGAAGGCTGTTTAGCAGAGGTGCTAAAGTGTATATTGGAATAAACGTTTCATTGTTTTTCTGGATCCTACTGACTTGCGTGTGGTTTGAGGTTTTATACAGTGCTTGAATCTCACAAGCTATAAATATCCAAAGACTGATCCTTCTGTTGTTTCCACTGAATCCACAGAAGGTGTATCTAATGGACCAACAAAACAAGACATCCCTTGGCTAATGAGAGAAAGCAGATTACTAGACGGATTTGGTGTCTGCCACCTTGAGAATGAGAGCTTTGAATTGTTAGTTCAGTGGGTTCGTAGGTGTGTACTAGACTAATGGCCCTGGAGCCTTACAAGTGCCTAGCCCATAGAAGTGCCATGGCATTGTGGCACTCAACGTTAGTTCCCAGTGCCTCTATCAAGTAGAGCCACTGCAGTGATCCCCAGGGTGAACTTTCTATTCCTCATCCTCTCATCAAGATTTCTGTTGAAGAGGACTAGTGAGGTGCTCTGCTTGACATGTATGGGAAGTCTGTTCCAGAGCATGGGCAGTCTCTGGGTTATGAATCTGCCCCTCCAGCATGTTCCGTTGATTGTGGTAATGAGGTTGAGGTCTCTGGAGTGTGTGATGCAGAGGGATTTGGATTTCTTTAGATGTAGGATTTCTAACAGATCTGGGTCAGACATGGCTTTGTAAGTCAAGCAGAGATCGCTTCTTAGTAGACGATATGGCAGAGAATAGCTGGAGATTTTGGGTCCTTGTAGGACATGTGTTTAAGGCCTAGGATCCTCTTTGTGACCTACTTTTGTGGCCTTTCCAGCTGTTGCATGTGTCTAGTGAGGTACATGCCAAATGGGGCATTGTACTCTGATTGGCCTAATAAGGGAAGAGTAGAGAGAGAAAGATGATGACCTCTTTCTTCCTGGATGCAAAACCCTTGGTAATGAGATGTGCCACATAGGACTTTCTGACCACAGTGGCAATGTGGTGGTTGAAGGAGAGGTTGCTGTCAACCTGTGTCCCCAGATCTCTTATAACACCTTCAGTGTTCAATTAACGTCCATCGATGAGGTAATTAGTGGGAACTGAGTTTTTCCCAAAGGGGATGACTAAGCATTTTTTAGCATTAAGCTTAAGGCCATGGTTTCGACACCAGTCAGTGGTCTCAGTGAGGCCTTCTGGTAGGATGTTGACATCACTTGGGGAGTTAATAGTGGTTCCTAGCTTGCAGTCATCTGTGAACTTGGTCAGCCAGTGTCCCTCTATGTTGGCCTGGACTTCTGAGAAGTAGATGCCAAACAGGAGAGGACCCAGGACCGATCCCTGTGGGACTCCACTCGTGACTGGTTGGCAGTCTGACTTAGAGTCCGTTACTTTCACACTGTGGGTTCTATCTATGAGCCAATTTGCAATCCACCTAGTGATCTAGGGGTTGATGCCTAGTTTGGTGAGTTTTATCAATAATTCCTGAGTGGGGAATGGTATTAAAGACTTTGGCCAGATCGAGGTAGGCCGTATGAACTGACTTGCAGTCATCCACAGCTCTGGTGGCTGACTCAAAGAAGTCAACCAGGCTGAGCAGGCATGATCTACCTTTGACAAAACCAAATTGGTTGGGCTCTAGAGTTCGGAGATTCCCTATATCCTTGGTAATTAGGTCCATGATGATGCGCTCCATAGCCTTACATATCAGACTCGTTAGGCTAATGGGACGATGATTCCCAAGGTCTGTAGTTGCTCCCTCTTTATTGAGAGGGATGACTAGCAGTACGCCATTTGGTGGGGACAAAGCCTGAAGTGAGGCTGTGATTGAACAGGGCAAACAGATGTGGTGCCAGTTCACTTTGTAGTTCATGTAGAACACATCCAGGAATATTGTCAGGTCCCATGGGAGCTGTATTCTTGGCCTTAGACAATGCAGCTTTAACCTGTGCTGCAGTAATGCTGTGTGCCAGGCATCCCTCTGGTATTGTGATTGGCCCTTGGGGAGGGGTAAAGTTGGCATTGAATATGTCTGCCAGTATGGTGACAATATCTGTTGGCTCAGTATAGGGGGTACCATTGTGCAGTAACTCAGAGCAAACCTGGGTATTGCTGTGGAGATTCTTGATATAACTATAGAAGGCTTTGTGGTTGTTTTTAGTGTCTGCTGCAATTTTGCCTTCATAGCTGGCTTTAGAGGTTTTGATGAGGGATCTCAACTTTTTGATGAGGCTAATGAGGGAGTTTTTCCAGTCTTGGCACTTCGCATTTTTCTGCAACAGTTTCTTCCTTGTGTTGAGTTTATTAATGGTAGGGGACCATCAGATTGGCTTCCTTTTTTTGGAGAAAAGTGTCTTTGTTCTGTTGGGTATGGCTAGTTCCATGCGTTTATGTACATGTTTGTACAGTGCATTGGTGTATGATTCGGCAGTTATGCATCTATTTTCCATTGACATGGGTGCCGTGAAGTTGGCTACTTCTGATTTGGTGAGCCCAAAGTCAGCTTTGGAGATGTTTTTCATGGTGGTTACCTTTGCGTGGCATGTGGGTAAGATGTGGATTTCCATGGTGATTAGTTTGTGGTCTGATCTAATCAGGGAGGAACTTACTGTTGGTTTTAGAGCAGTGGTTGCCCATGTTAGTAATAACCAGGTCAGGGATGTTGCTCCCTTTAGTTAGGGTAAGAATGAGCTGGTCCAGGTCATTGGAATTGATGAATTCCAGGAAGCATTGGGCCAGTGCATTGGTGCAAGAGTAGTTTTCCCTGTTGATGGGAGGGGTAGTTGAAGTCGCCTAGTATGAGAGTGCTGGGTTGGACCCTAATAGTTTGCAGGGTGCTTAGGAATGTGGAGTGAGAGTCTTGGGACATAGTTTGGTACCTATAGCAGGCTACGACCTGAATCGCTGTCTTACCCAGTGTTAGTTGTACCTGAAATATCTCGTGTGCGTTATGCTGGGCTAGTAGTCTGGAGGTGTGCATATCCCTTATGAATATGGAGACACCACCACCTTTGGAGCCTCAGTCCATGTTCTCGGGCCGAAAGGTGTGGAATGAGTTATAGCCTGGTAGTGCAGGGGTGCTTTCTACTGCTTTAAACCAGGTCTCCATTACAGCACAAATGTCAATGTTCTCCATTTTGAGGAGTGGTTTGAGCAAGTGCAGCTTGAAATTTAGACTTCTAGCATTGCGCAGCATGATCCTCAGGTTGCATTTGTTTGTAGCTGTTATGGTGGTAATTTGGTCTTTGGAACATTGCCTAAAAAAGCACTATGGGGGTGACAAGAGCCTTAGCCAGTATCCAGAAACCCAGAGGAGACGGATGCAGGCCATCTCTGGAAAAGCATTTTGGTCTGTCAATCATGTCATCCCAAGCAGACTGATACTGGATCCCCTTAGAATGGCACCAGAAACTTAGCCAGTTGAAGTCGGTCATTTTCTGCTTGTACTGCACTATCATTCTGGGTGATGGTAGGATGCTCAGGGCTAGGGACATAACTTGCCTGGGCCACATAATCTGAGAGCTCCTGCATGTCTCTTCATGTAGTCCAGGGAGGTGTGTCTCTGGTCATTTCACACCCACATGGACAGTGACAGAGTCGTATTTGTTGTGGAGTGACCGGAGTGCATGTATTGTGTGTCAGATTCAGGCACTTGATAGCTGACTGTTACCTTCTCCTTATTCATCCTAGGGAGTGGGACATCAGTGTGCTTCACTATAGAGTTGCCTATGATTAGTGTATTGGGCAAGCTGTCTTGCCTTAGAGGCTTAGGTTGAGGGGCACACTGTAGGTGAGCTATGTATCTTGTGATTTGTGCAGTGTTGTGGTGGCCGAGTGTGTTTTTGCATTGGAGGTCTCTGTTGTTTAGGTAGATTCTTTTGAGAGCCTCCGCAAAGGTGGGCGTGTGGTTTTGTTTTTACAAGAGAGCTGTGATGGGTGTTCTGGAGGGCTAGGTGTTGCATGTGGTGTGATGCAGGTGTTGACCTTCTCCTCTTGACCAGCTATTCCGGTCTTGGCTTGAGAGTGCATGCCTTCCAATTTGGATATATAAGTGCATCTTTCACAAGTCTGAGTGTTGGGAGGTAAGAGGAGAGGTTTGTCTCTGTACATGAGGCAGTTGCTACACTGCCTCAGAATGCTCAAGTTCATCAGGTTAATAAGAAAAAGCACAGGGAACTGACATGTAGACATGCCAAGAGGGATGGTCATTATTACTAAGTACCGGAGCTGTTTCCTTGTATATTCCTTTTACAGGAAAAATTCACTCAAGGTGTCGGAGTCTGTACAGAGCACTGCCAAGCACTTGAGGGGAACCAATACGTAGACCCTGAAAATTTAAGGATGAAGTACTGTCTTCTTAAGACAAAATGATAGCCAAGTTTAGACTCTAGAGGATAGAACCTTATCCAAGAATGTCCAGGAAATAGCCAGAGAAGCTGTACAAGTATCAGACACTCCGTAAAATGTGGCTATGATGCCTTAGATGCTTTTTGCAGAGCAGTTGCTACAGGTTGTGTCATCTGCAGCAATACATGCCTCAGGACCCAACCCCTGTCTGATCAGGTAAAGGCTGAACTACTAGATGCCCCATCAGACAAGGAATTCCTTTTTAGTCCTCCACTTGAACCAGTTTTTTGGAAACTGGACAAAAAAGGAAAGCAAATTAAAACTGTGAAAGAATTTTACTTGTCTCCGACCCCAAGGTGTACAATAGGAATTACCATTCAAAACCTTGGCCTTTCCCACCTAACCAGGGGAAGGAAAGGCCTCCCCATAGTAAAAGACCAAGATAATTTAGAAGGTGGCAAACAGAACCGTCACAAAGGGCAAGGCATTGCAAGGATCCTACCCAGCACCGAGAGCAACTGTGACTATGTTCTACCTCACCCTCCCTTCCAAATTTCTAGCACGAAGGCTGTTCTCCTTACTAAACCAGTGGAAATCCATCACCAGGGACCAATGGGTTCTCAACACAGAGAAGGGGTATTTCAGAGAAATAATGCCCTTCTTGGGCATTCCGAAACCACCAAAAGAGCAATAACGTTTCTTACCACCTATCCTCAAGGAACTACTTCACAGATCTGTTTAGTCTGTCCCTCCAGCATAAGAAAGAAAAAGGCTTCTACTCATGGATTTTTCTTTTCCCAAGAAAAGGGGGTACGTGGAGACGCATCTTTAATGTGTCAAAGCTAAACAAGTTTCTCAGCATCCTAAAATTCAAAATGCTAGTATTGCAGCAATTAATGCACATGATCTTCCAAGATGCCTCTATGGTCACCATAGACCTAAAGGATGCTTACCTCCATGTCCAGTAGCAGACAGTAAAAAAAAAAAAAAGTACCTGCAATTTGTAATAACAGGCTCCCGCTTCCAGTTCTGTGCTTTACCATTTGAGCTGTTTACTGTACCCACAGTTTTCACAAAATGCCTAACTTCTCTGATAACACATTGCAGAAGTCTAGGAGTTCATATTTATCCTTAGTTAGACAACTTGCCTCTTTCAGGAAAGGCCATTGTTTTCAGAAGGTAGGTCTAGCCCTAAATCTTCAAAAATCTGCAAGGATCCTTTTCCTGGGAGCAATCATAGACTTGTTTCAACAGAAGGCCTTCCTTCCACAAGTTGAGATTGCTTTCTTGACAGGCTTACCTGACTGATCTGCTTCCAAAGCAGCTCATCATGGCAACAGAATTCCTGATACTGTATATGCCATTATGCATCCTCTCATGATTTCACTTGCTAAGTTAAACATTTGGACACTTCATTGACTGCTAAAAATATCTGGGAACAGCACTCCCAACTCCTGGAAACCTTGCTGCTCCTCCTTCCATGACTGAAAAAGGAACTCCTGTGGCGGAAGAACACCATACAAAGAAAATTGAGAACAAATTTCACTCTTCCAGAAGCAGACAAGACCTTACTACAGACAGCTTAGACATAGCTTGGGGAGCCCACTTAGCTCCCCTGAAGATATAGAGTATTTGGTCTCCACGGCGTAGGAAATTGCATCTAAATCAAAAGGAGTTACAAGCAAGTCTACTTGGCCACAAAAACCTTTCAAGAAAACTTAAGTCCAGGCACACTGCAAATCTAGGCAGACAGCACTAAGATTCTGTGGTTCATAAACAAGGTGGAACTTTGTCCTATCCCTTGTGCACCCTTGCCAGAAAAATTTGGATGCTAGCTCAAGGGGTAGGGATGACACTCATAGCCTCTTATATTCCAGGCCAGAGCAATATCCCTGCAGATTCTGTAAGCAGGGATCTTTCTAGACATGAATGGATGTTGAAAAGAGGTGGTCTTGGATCTGACTATACAGTGGGAAATAGTCTCAGTATACCCGTTTGCCTCTTTCTGCAACAAGAAACTACGGAAGTTCTGCTCCAGGACTCAACAGACAAGAGCATGGAAGATAGATGGATGCATTTTCCTTCACTTGGACAGACTGGTTCCTGTGAGTATTCCCGTCCTTGCCTTGGTACTAACAAAAATCAATGAGGGCAGACCTATCATGAACCTCGTGATCCCCTTCTGGCCCAGAAAGCACTGGATGTTCATCGTGCATACAGCTGCAGTCATAACAGATGGGTTATCCTGCCGTCAGGCGGGTCCTCGGTCGTCCGAATTCCAAAGTCTAGGTCCGGCGTCGGTTGTCGTCGCTTCTTCCCTGACGTCAGTACGGCAGGGGTATAAAAGAACCAGCCGACGCCATTTTCTTCAGTCTTTCTTGCCGCGCGGTGCCTGAAGCAGAAGCAGTTCGCAAGTGCCAGTCGGCCAGCTCCTGAGATTACGAAAATATTTCAGCCGAAGTCTTCTTGAAAGCTAAGTACCCCGTTGGGGAAACTTTTCTTGCCTCAGACTGATGTCAGACAAAGTTAATAATTGCATTTCATGTGGGAAGCAAATACCGCATAAGGATTTCCATTCCTTCTGTATTCCTTGCTTAGGCCCAGACCACGACGTCTCGGCCTGCCGTTTTTGTGCTAGATTCAACAAACGCACTATTAAGCGTCGGCCGGAGTGCGCCCAACACTATTTTGGTAAAAAATTTAATTACATTATGTCGTCGGATACTCCGACTCCAGTTTTGAGTAAAAGATGCAAAGATAAGGACCGACATACGAGGTCCGCGACTTCTACCGACACCACGCTAAAGCCGGCTACCGGTGCTCCGGTTCTCAGTGAGGCGCCTACGCAGCCCCTGAGTACCGATGATGCTTCTTTAGCGGTGTCTTCTGTGCCCGAGGTCGCAGGCTCCTCTGCCCCCACTCCGATTACAGATACCGACGCCACTATTGGCGGGGAAACTCAGAGTTTAGACAGGCCTGCCACTTCTCAAGGTGTCTTCAGGCCTTCCTCTTTTCCAATTAAGGCTTTCACAAAATGTAAAGCAGCCATGAAAACTAAAAGTCAAGCTCCACAGAGCCCCTCTCAAGGCCCCATGCCTAAAAAACAGATGCTCAAAATGGCTGAGGATTTGATTACTCTTATCAGGGGTTCTCAACCCCCCCCGGACAAAAGGCCCAGATTGGAGGAAGACTACCCTTCCTCAGACCAAGCTTCTATTACCTCAGAACATTCTGAGAACCAGGAATATTCATATTCCCCTTTTGAAGACTCTGATGCTGAGGAGTCCATTCCCTCGGTCTCCCCCCTCCTGAGGACTATTCTTTTGGGGAAACCTTACATACCTTGAGGGAACACTTTCACTGGGAAGCCCAAGATTACTCAGATTCCAAGAAAAGGCTCAGGGATTTTCTCTTGCTTCCCCAGCACAGGCCTCTGGCTATCCCTCCTGTCTTGGATATATTAGATGGTGTGTACACAGAAGCCAGCCTCAACCCAGATTCTTTACCCCCATTTCCTGTTAAACCTGACAGGTATTACCGGGTTCCTGACTCACACCAATTCCTATACAAAAGCCATGCTGCTGACCCAGAAACTATTTCACAGGGTCCCAAGGGAATTAAGGCCTCTATTGCCAAAAACCCATTACCTTCAGAGAGAGATTCCAGAGCTTTAGAAAGGTGGGGGGAAAAGGTATAAACCTCGGCCACTTTAACCATGAGGGCATTAAACTGTCAGTTCCATATGTTAGTGTCAACAGTTTTTGTTATCTCAGTTGAAAAGCAAAATGACACAATCTGAGCAACCAGATTTAAAGGAGTTGCAGGATTTGTTGCATAGTGCAGAGCAAGTGGGTAAACATACTTTGCAATGTGGTTTTGATGCTTTAGAGGCCTCATGTAGAGCTGCTGTTACAGGGTCTGTCATACGTAGACATGCTTGGCTCAAAGAGCAAACCTTACCAGATCATGTCAAAGCTAAATTACTAGATGCACCTCTTCAAAAAGATGTATTGTTTGGTGTTAAAGCTGAGGAGGTACTGAAGAAAATGGAGGAAAAGGCAAGATCAATGCAAACAGTGAAAGATTTCCTACAGGTACAACCTCCACGTTTCAGCAGAAATTGGCCTTCAAAAAATTGGTCCTTTCCAGCCACGGACAGACCTCAAAGAGGTAGATACAGGCGCCCGAGGGGTAGAGGGCAATCTCAAGGATCATTTAGAGCCAGACAATGGCAAGCACCTACACCAAGAGGTGGAGAAGATAGATCACAGTCATTCAGAAAACAGACACAATGACTTTCCCCTTTGCATGCCAAGCAAAGCTTTAATGGCAGCACCTTTAGGCGGAAAACTGGCATTATTTTCAAAAAATTGGCATATTGTCACAAAAGACAAATGGATCCTGGACATTAGACAGAGGCTACAGATTCCACATTCACACCCTTCCAAAAATGAGAGGCATGCCAAACCTGCCACAAAATGAAAGGGCAGAGGCACAAAAACAAATTTCAGCTCTCATGGACATGAAAGCTATTCAAGAGGTACCTGCAAAAAAACAGGGTCAAGGTTTTTATTCCAGACTATTCCTGGTACCAAGGAAGGACAAAGATTGGAGACCTATTTTGGACCTATCCATCCTAAACACATATTTATTCGTGCCAAAATTCAAGATGCTCACATTACAGCAACTTCTTCCCATGCTGGGCAAGGAGTCTTAGCTGGTAACATTGGACCTCAAGGAGGCATTACCTGCATGTCCCTATCAGACAAGATTGCAGAAGATACCTCGGATTTCTTGCAGATTCAACCCATTATCAATTCTCTGCATTGCCCTTTGGCTTATCTACTGCTCCCAGAGTGTTTACGAAATGCCTGGCATCAGTAATTGCCTTTTCCAGACTTCAAGGGATACAAATATACCCATATCTGGACGACTGCCTGATCCAAGCGGACAGCAAGCACATACTTCTGAAACACCTGGTGTTTGTGATAAAATTGTTTAACTTTCTGGGATACACAGTCAACAAAAAGAAATCAAAAACTAATACCCTCTCAAGCAATAATTTTCCTGGGTGCCAGCTTGAATACAAACACCCAGATGGCCTACCTCATGCCAGAGGAGCAAGGGCAACTATCTCAATACTTCAGAAAAATGGCAACCTTCACCAGGCTGACTGCAAGGAAAGTCCTGCAGGCTCTGGGATGCATGGCATCTTGCATCTTGCTGATCCCATGTGCAAAGCTGCATATGAGGAAACTTCAATGGTACCTAAAAAACTTAACACAGCCACAGTTTGGAAACAGTTATACCACTCATTCCATGTCTTCAAAAGGAATTTCTGTGGTGGGCTCAATCATGCCAAAGAAACATAGGTCTCCCCTTC
The DNA here is from genome assembly GCF_019279795.1 of Protopterus annectens. NCBI lineage: Eukaryota > Metazoa > Chordata > Ceratodontiformes > Protopteridae > Protopterus > Protopterus annectens. The sequence goes on along the minus strand of NC_056745.1, from coordinate 542,388,004 downwards.
TGCATGCCTCAAGCAAATCAAATAATCACAACAGACGTCTCGGACTACGCCTGGGGGGCGGACATGACTGATCAGTGCATTCAGGGCAAATGGTCCCAAAAAGAGAAGCACCTACACATCAATCAAAAGGAAATGCTAGCAGTACAAAATGCTATTATGGCCTTCAATGACACTGCATCCAGGCCAGCTATTGATAAGGACAGACGACACCACAGTGATGTGGTACATAAACAGGGAGGGAACTCATTCATACCCCCTGGGCAGACTAGCCATGTCCCTTTGGAACACAGCTCTGGAATTGCAAATCCAACTTCAAGCACAATTCCTGCCAGGGAAGGAAAACACGCTGGCAGACAACCTAAGCAGAAATATGACAGATCCACACGAATGGAAGTTGCATCCTCAAGTTTTCGCAAAGATAATTCAGGCATGGGAACAGCCAGACATAGATCTCTTTGCTACCCACAGAAATTACCAACTGAAAAAATTTTGCTCAAGGACCTATCATCCTCAGGCCTGGAAAGTGGACGCACTTTTTTTCAGTTGGACAACATTGACAGTCTATGCCTTTCCACCTCTTCCTCTGCTGCCCAAAGTTTTATTAAAAGCCAGAGCAGAGAGGCCAAAGATGATTCTCATTGCTCCAGACTGGCCAAGACAACACTGGTATCCACTCCTGAAGAGCCTGACTCATTCCCCACCATGGATCCTGCCTCTAGTGCCTCTTCTGTTGACCCAGCACAACTTACAAACTCTTCACAGTCAGCTGAAAACCCTCAATCTAGTCGCATGGAGGATTCCTTGATTTCCCAACAGACCCTCCTCTCCAAGGAGGTGCAGGATGTCATCTTGGAGGCCAGAAGACCTTCTACTAGAAAAGCCTACTCCGCCAAATGGAAACGGTTTTGTGCCTGGAATCAGAAAAAGGGCCAGAATCCTTGGGTACTAAATTTACCTCAAATATTACAGTACCTAGCTGAGATGTTAAACAGTGGACTTTCCTTCTCCTCCATCAAGATCCATGCTTCAGCCATTTCTGCACAATACAACACTGATCCACCTTTATTCTCTCATCCTCTCTTAAGACAGTTCCTCAGAGGGGCTAAGAATATAAAACCCCCAAGGAAACCACCAGTACCTGCTTGGGACCTCAACTTCATTTTAGAAAAACTGACCCTGCCTCCATTTGAGCCAGCTGCTTCAACAGAACTGCAATATTTGTCATGGAAAACAGCCTTCCTTCTGGCTATCACCTCAGCACGCAGGGTTTCGGAACTACAGGCCCTCATGGCTGTGCAACCTTTTATCATTTTCCATCAGGACAGTTTCCTTACGAACCAACCCTTCCTTTATGCCAAAGGTAGTATCCAGTGTAGCCTTGAATCAGACTATCCACTTTACCTACCTTTTATCCTAACCCGCAAAATAAAGGGGAAAGACTACTACATTCCTTGGACATTCACAGACAACTTCGTTATTATTTGGACAGGACAAAGCCATTCAGAAAATCAGAGCAACTTTGTGTCCTATGCTACAGGTGCCCAAGGAAAGGCCATCTCCAAACAGACAATCTCAAAATGGATAGCCCACTGCATATGCTTTTGTTACTTATTTCATGGAAAAACTGTACCTGCAAGCATCAGATCTCACTCCACAAGGGCCACAGCTACCTCTGCAGCTTTCCTCAGGGGGGTTCCTACCAAGGACATTTTGGAAGCGGCCACTTGGAGTTCTGTGCACACTTTCTCCAAGCACCATCACCTTCCACTTTACTCTAAATCTAGAGCGGGCTTTGCCACAGCAGTCTTGCAGGGCATCCTTGCTCCTCCTAGTTCCACTTAGTGCCTGCCACCCCTTTTTAGCTTTGGGATTCTACCCATCTGTTATGACTGCAGCTGTATGCACGATGGACATAGTACAGTTTTGTACCTACCATAAATGTAGATGTTCGAGTGCTAATACAGCTGCAGTCCAGGTTTCCCTCCCTCCATCCCCTCTTGGGACAGGCCTTATGACAAACACCTCCTCATACAACCTGATTGGGGTATTCTTTTATGGTGTATTTGCTTGCAAACTACTGTTTTTGATTATATTACATTGCATTATTACATAAGTTTATGTTTTGCCTTCCTTCTGGGGGCACCTGACATCTGGGGCAAGAAAAACTGAAGAAAATGGCGTTGGCTGGTTCTTTTTATACCCCTGCCGCACTGACGTCAGGGAAGAAGCGACGACAACCGACGCCGGACCTAGACTTTGGAATTCGGCCAACCGAGGACCCGCCTGATGGCAGGATAATCCATCTGTTATGACTGCAGCTGGTATTACCACTCGAACATCTGCATTTTTATGGTAGGTACAAAACTGTACTTTCTCCCTCCTCCTGATGCTCAGCAAGGGGAGATTCTGCACCTTAGTGCAGGAGGTGATCACCAGGTCAAGGGGTCTGTCTTCCATCCCCACCCAGCCACCCTGAAGTTAACTGCCTTGAGTATTGGATGTTGACACCTAGGATGGCATTCTGTCCCAAGAAGGGGCACTCCATTCTAATGGAAGCAAGAAAATCCAATGGTAGGAAGTCATACCTGGCAAAAAGGAAAACATTTTTCACTTAGTGTCACAGCAATGACAGTGACCCTGCTCAGGCAGACATCAGCTCAGTCTTACGGTACCTGTCAGGACTGTCTACATTAGGGATTTCCTATTCCAGCACTATGATACAGACATCTACAATTTCCTCTTACCTACACAATTCTCCAGCTATCTTCTCCCACCCCTAAAAGGGGTAATTCACGTAAGACCACCCAGAAAGAGCCCCATATTTTGATCTAAATTGTTAAAATGAAAAATAACTTCGCCTCCCTTTGAACCTGCTGATACAGCCTCTCTAAAAATGCGTACCTGGATGGCCACCTTCCTTATAACTGTTACTTCAGCTATTAAAGTTTCTGAGCTACAAGCCCTTGTGTAAAGAACTTTTCACTGTCTTCCACGGCAATAGGGCCACCCCCCAGAAACAAACCCAACCTTTATGCCTAAAGTGGTAACTTTTCCAGGTTACCCAGCTAACAGCCCTCTACCCAAATCCGGAGAACAGGGTAGAAAAAGTCTGTCCCTCCTGTGATGTGCACAGGCAGATCAAGTGCCATCTTTAAGGAGTTCCTGCCCAAGCCATCCTAGAGGCAGCCAAATGGAACTCAGTGCACACTTTCACACAACCCTGTAGCCTACACAATGTGCTCAGGCCTAGAACGGGTTGGCTTCTGCCGTCCAGCAAAATCTTATTTCCTAAGCTCATACAGATGACCCACCAGCCAGTCTTTAGCTTTGGGTGTTTTTCCAAGAATCAGTACTGCAACACTGACTACGAAGAACATAGTACAGTGGTATGATAATTGGAGATGTAGATGTTTGACTAGATCAGTGTTCCATTACACACTTCCACCCTCCAGCCTCCCTATCTGCTGAGCACTTGGCTCCCCTTCCTCAGATGCTAGGGGCAGAGGAGTTTTTCCGCAGATGGTACTCTCATTTCCAATTTCCATCATTCCCTGTCTGCCTGCTATATTTTTCCTTCCTTCTCGCTTACATCTAGACAGCTGGGGAAGTTGTGCTGTCCTTGGACATAAGACTGCTTATTCATTGCCTAGAAACACCTGAAGATGATGCAGGTGAACACTTCTCTTTTTCAGTGATGTCCAAGCATGTCTTTGGAAGTCCATCAGCTAGGGCTGTTCACTGGCTTTCGCTTGGCAGGAAGACCCAAAAACAAGTATTGCAACACTGATCTATTCTAACATCTACAGTTATAGTAAGTATGTAACAACTGTACTTTCTTCCTCTATTTCCCATGCATTCCAGGAACAAGTGTGATCATGACCAAGGACTTCCTCATTTTGCACAAAACCCAGAAGCCCTTCTTTGGTTTTTCCAGACATCTCACCATTTTTGAAAAATAGAAGCAAAGAAGGGGGGTGTAAGAACTTATTGAGAAAACAGCAACCTCGAAAATTTCCCCAAAAGAGAATGATGTAGCATTTTATTTCATATTCCTTTTGCTGCAAAAGAAAATAATGGATCTGAAGGTTATATGTTGCCTCAGTAGCCTCAATGTGTTTGTTCTCAAAAAAGCTTTCAAGTAGAAATGGTGCAGTCTGTCCTCTACTTGTTAAAAGTAGACTCGATATGGTCTTTGGACCACTGAAATAAGTATCATCACTTAACATTCCAGATATCTATCCTCATCAGATTTTTCAAGGAATTGGAAAGGTTTACTTGAAAATGTATTGGAGCAAGTCATTGTGAGTTTTGGACTTTCCCCTTTGATCTCGTATCTGTTAGCAGGGTATTCAATAAGTCTTTGTCTATACTAGCAACCCGTTTCAGACTGCAGTGGTTCTGAGGGAGGAGTTATAGCTCTGATGTTATCTAGTCACCATTCCTCACATTTGGGATCTTGGATCTGATATCGGATCCGAGCTGGCATAATCAGAACACAGCTTAGCTCAAGCTCCTCCCCTCCCATAATGCTCTGCTGCCCTACACTCCCTCAGATCTCGTTTGCCGCTCAGTCAGTCAGACACAGATTGCTCAGCTCCTGTTAGTGTAAAGTGTGTTAGCACAGAATTTTGGATTTTCTTATTTCTTGTTTTTGTAGTGTTAGTGGGTATTTTTCCCCCGTTATCTAGCCCCTCCCGGTCGAGTTTTAACCTTGTTAGGTCCTTTTTTCCTCGAGGTTTTGTCTTCAGTCTAGTTGTTATGTGGTGTGCAAGTGTTTCTTTAGCAAGTGTGTGTGTGTGTGTGTGTGTGTGTGTGTGTGTGTGTGTGTGTGTGTGTTTTGACGGATTTTAGACTTTCGAACCTTGGCTTGTTTGTGAACTTCGAGTTATGCTTATGGTTCAGCCATGTCTCTTGTGGGTGGAAAATGCCAACTTCCAACTCACACGAGGAGTGCTTTTACTGTCTCGGCGGTGACCACCTCGAGGTGGAATGCAGCATTTGTGCCGCATTCAACCTGAGGGCTTTTGTCAACCGTCGCAATAAGCTCTTAATTAAGGGTTTGATCAAAGGAGGGCCCGTGGTTACTGCTTCCCCGGCCAAGGCTGGCCCTCCTGGGGCTAAAAAGAAACATTCTGTTAAGGAGGCCCTGACCAAGTGTCCCAGGCTGTCGGATCTTAGGTCCTCAGATCTGGCTCCAGCTAGGGCAAGTTCATATCTGAGGTTGTCGGGTTACAGGTCGTCCAGGGAGTCAACTCCTGGAAACAAGGGCTTGGACCCTAAGCTCTCGGATCCGGTAACTTCAGTGTCTGCCCCTGGATCCAGGGACTTCTGCCCCGGACCTTCGGATCTGACCCTTTCAGATCCTAGGGATTTGAGGAATATTTTCCTTGGATCCTTTGTTGAGCTCTGTTCCAATTCTGTCGGATCTGAAAGTCGTGCCGGAGCCTATAGTAGTGGAGGATCTTCCCTTCGATCCTTTACCCCCTAAACAGCTGTCTTCTCCAGCTAGGTCTCGTTCTGGGGAGCGCAAGAGAAGACATTCGAGCTCCAGGCGTGACTCTCCTAGTAGGTCCTCCATCTCCTCCCGATATTCCAGGAGTGTTCTCCCTATGGATATTGACAGGATGATGCGAGCCTTCCTGAAAGCTCAGATGGATTTGGAGCTTCTGGCTTCCCCAACCCATAGATCAAGGATCCACTCTCCCACCCCCCCCCTTTGATCGCTCCTCATCCGACCAGTGGCTTGGATCTCGGGGACTATTGAGTGGGGTAGAGACTAGGGGAGCTTTAGGACCCAGTTCAGGCCCTTCCCTAATGGGATCAGCAGCTGGCACTGTTTCTGTGCCCCTGAGACAGGCCACCTGGCTGGCCCTGTCATGCCAGGGTCCATGGGATTGGATTCGGGCTCGGGTTTTTCAGACCGGTCTCTTCCCCTGGACACCTCTGCTTTTGACATTTCTGGTCTGGTGCCATCCGGCGGAGTGGCGAGACTGGGGGGGGTCCACCCTTTCTTCTGCCAGGGTTTTATCAGCGGTAAAGGGGGCTGGAACCTCTTCTAGTCTTTATGCCTTCCGGGCTGCCAAAAGATCCTTTTCTATCAGAGCTGCGTTTCCCATGCACGGTTCTCCTACCCAGCTACAGTTTGAGCAGCTTGTTAAATACTGCCCCAGGTCAGCCTGTCCAATTTAGTCTCCAGGGGGATAGCCCCCTCACAGGGGTCCCTTCCTCTTCTGAGTCTTTACCAATACCCCTGGCGGAGGAAGTTCCCAGGAAGAGGACTTGTAAGAGGAGACATCTCGACTCCCTTATGGAGTCTCTTACCAAGGATACGGATGCAGATGAGGGGACGGGCCGCAAGATCTCCGCCGGAGGACATCTCCTTTGGAAACATACTAGAGATCCTCAAGGCCAAAGGCAGTTGGTCTACCCAAACCCCGTCCTTGAAGGAATCCGTTTTCCTGGAGGCTTTCGGTACAAGGCCATCTACCTCCTGGATGTCCCCCTGCTGATCCTCTCATTGATGATGTGGCCAGCAGGGCCTGGAAGAAGCCAGGTACTGTGGAGACTGTGCCCAAGAAAACAAATTTTTGAGCCCTCCTACCTCCAGATAGAACGTTTTGGTCCAAAGCTGTCCCGGCTGATGCTGTTATGGCCGCTGCCACCAAAAAGGAATTGGCAGAGCAGAGATGTTCATCGTGTTACACTGCTGCAGTCATCACACTTGGGTTATCCTGCCATCAGGCAGTCCCGCAGTCGGCCAGAGTTCCAAAGTCTTGGTCCGGCATCTGTTGCTGTCGCTTCTTCCCTGATGTCAGTGCGCCAGGGGTATATGAGGCATCCAACGCCATTTTCTTCAGTCTTTCTTGCCGTGCGGTGCACGAAGCAGAAGCAGTTCGCAAATGCCGGTCAACAGACTCCTGAGATTTTCAAATTGAATTTCAGACCGAAGTCTTCAATAAAGCTAAGTACCCCGTTGGGGAACATTTTCTTGCCTCAGTCCAATGTCAGAAAAAGTTAACAATTGCATTTCTTGTGGGGAAGCAAATACCTCATAAGGACTTTCATTCTTATTGTATTCCTTGCCTATGCCCAGACCACAACGTCACAGGTTGTCAGTTTTGTGCTAGGTTTAACAAACTAACTATTAAACGTCGGTTTGATTTCGCCCGACATTATTTTGGTAGGAAATTTAATTATACCATGCAGTCGGAGCAACCGACGACCGGAATGCATAAAAAACGCAAAGATAAGGACAGGCAGCCGAGATCCAAACCAGACTCCGAGGCCTCTGCTAGGCCAGTCGCCGGTTTTCAGTGAGGCGCTTACGCAGCCCCTGACGACCGCTGATTTAGAACCCCAGGCGGCATCCGATTTCAAGGGGAGATTGCTAGGCCTCCACAGTCTTTACCTTTAGGTCCTTCCGACTCAATGGCTGACGGAGATTCCGGTGCAGTTGAAACGTCTTCAGGTGCAGAAGGTGTCTTCAGACCGACTACACTCACTATTAAATCCTTTGCAAAGCTGAAAACCCCTTTAAAAACAAAGAAGACTGTACAGCAGTCTCCAGTACAAGGCCCCATGCCTAAGAAGTAGATGCTTAAGATGGCTGAAGATTTAGTTTCCCTAATTAGGGGTTCCCGTCCCCCTCCTGATAAAAGGCCAAGGCAGGAGGAGGACTACGCTTCCTCTGACCAGGTTTAAATTTCCTCAGATTCTTCTGAGGAACAGGAATTAGAAGTTATGTACTCACCATAACGTTCCATCTGAGTAGGTGTATTCATTTGTCTGCAACCTGTGGGTTATGGATCCGATATCGGATCCAAACCGGCATGGTTTACCAGCTATGGATCCAAGCTCTCAGCTCCTCCCCTCACCCATAATACCCTGCTCTACCCTCATGACCTCAGATCGAGTTTGCCAACAGCAAGAACACCCTGAAAAGGGTAACACATAATATGCAGGAAACTGAAAGGCCAGGGGGATAGGAGGGCGGGATGGTTGCAGACAAATGAATACACCTACTCAGATGGAACGTTATGGTGAGTACATAACTTCTAAATCTGAAGTAGGAGATTCATTTGTCTGCAACCTGTGGGACAGAGTCCCCAGCTACCTGAATCTTGGGCCATCATGGAAGGATATTCCGAGCACCGCTGAGCCAAAGGATGCTCTACCCCTAGATGCAAGATCCAACTTGTAGTGGGAAATAAAAGTATGAGATGAAGCCCACGTGGCTGCTGCACAAATATCATCTAGAGGAATCCTAGCCTTAAAGGCTGCCGAGGTAGATACTGACCGGGTTGAATGGGCGTACACCTCCGGTGCGGGCCTTCCTGAAGCTAGATAAGCCAATAAGATACTCTGTGAAATCCAGCGAGACAGAGATACTTTAGAAATTGGCTTGCCCAAATTAAATTTAGCAAAGGAAATGAACAGCTGGTCGGATTGCCTATGACCAGCCGTTCTGTTTAGATAAAATCTAAGTTGCCTGTGAACATCTAAGGAGTGAAGCTTGTATTCACCTTTGTTTTCATATTTAGGAAAGAAAACAGGGAGGTTAATGGATTGATTAATGTTTGCTTCAGAAGCTACTTTAGGAAGAAAGGACGGGTTGGTCCTGAGGTAAACACGGTCCGGATGAAAGACCAAGTAAGGAGGTTTAGCTGATGATGCTTGGAGCTCTGAAACTCTCTTGGCGATGTAATGGCTACTAAAAAGCCGCCTTGAAAGACAAGAATTTGAGATCCACCGAGCCGCTGGTTCAAGGGGCGGTCAAGGCCTGGAGAACTAAGGAAAGGTCCCAGGGAGGAACCGCTTGTTTTACAGGGGGCCTGAGAAGGAAAGTACCTTTAAGGAAAATTTTACACAACTTGGCTGACATGAGTGGACTAGAGTCATGGCCAATGTGATAATGTGAAATTGCCGCCAGTTGTACTTTGACTGTGGAACTGCTGGCACCATCGTTAAAAAGAGTGGTTAAGAAATCAAGCACTAAAGGGAGTGGAACCGTGAAGGGATTCAGGCCTTGCTGCTCCGCCCACAAAGAAAACCGTTTCCACTTGCTGCTGTAGACTTTCCTAGTGGATGGTTTATGAGCTGCCACCAGGATCGCCTTAACAGGGGACGAAATACCGGGAGTCCTGATCAAGAGTGGAACTGGAGCAGCCAAGCGGTCAGCTTCAGGTTGTCCAGATTCGGAGGAGATATGCAGGATGGATGAGATCAGATCCGGAATGGGATCTAGAATCCAAGGAGGATTCACCGAGTGAGACCTTATGAAGGGGAACCAGATCTGTCGAGGCCAAAACGGAGCAATGAGAATCATTCTGCAACCCACCCAAGAGGCTTTCTGAAGAACTTGGAGCATCAGAGGCAAGGGTGGATAAGCATACAGAAGACCGGGTGGCCAAGCATGCACCAGAGCGTCTCTTGGAGAACCTCCTGGAGGAGGTATCAGAGCGAAAAAACTGTCGCACTTGGTGTTTGAGGGAGAGGCAAAAAGATCGCATGAAGGAGTTCCCCACCGTGCGAATATGCGTTCCGCTACTTGAAAATTGAGAGACCACTCGTAAGGAGTCAGAATGGTGCGACTGAGCTTGTCCGCCAGGATGTTGGACCGACCCGGAATGCGCGTTGCTATTAGAAAGCGGTTGGTGGAGATTGCCCATTCCCAAACTCTCATGGCTTCTCGACAAAGAGGGTAAGACCTCGTTCCCCCTTGCTTGCTGCTGTACCAGACAACTGACATGTTGTCCGATTGAATCGCAATTGTTCCCAAGGGAAGAAAGTCCTGAAGTGCTAGCAACGCTAAGAGCACTGCTCTCATCTCTAGAACGTTGATATGCAGTAAGGTCTCTGAATCGTTCCACGTGCCTTGGACGGTCCGCCCAAAATGCCCCCACCCGAGGCGGGAGGCGTCCGTGGTCACCGTGGCGAGAGGGGGAGAAGCACAAAATGGGCGGCCTCCGTGGAGATCTGGGGAGTGAAGCCACCACAGGAGGGACCGCTTGCAAGCCTTGCTGATCGCAATGGGATGATGCATAGGGAGAGCAAGGTAAGACCATTGTACTAAGAGAGTCCACTGGAGGATGCGCATATTGAGCCTGGCAAGAGGAAGAAGTGCTATAGCAGATGCCATGGACCCTAGAGCCCTCAGGACCAACTCTGCCGGAACAGAACTTGAGTGGAGAATGGCCCGCACCTGGAGCTGCAGATTTTGAACTCTGTCCGCAGTGAGGAAGGCTTTTAAACTCCTTGTGTCTAACCTGGCCCCTATAAAATCTAAGAGCTGTGTGGGCGCCAGGTTGGATTTCTTTGTATTTATTGTAATGCCCAGAATGGGAGCAAGATGGAGAAAGGAGTCTTGGGCCAATAGTTGTAGATGCCTTGTGGGGCGGTAAGGAGCCAGTCGTCCAGGTAGGGGAAGACCTGCACCCCTGAAGCCTCAGGTGGGCCGCTACCACTGCTAATACTTTGGTGAACACCCTGGGGCTGTGGTAAGACCAAAGGGAAGGACCCGGAACTGGTAGTGACTGGCTCCCAGCCGGAAGCGGAGGAACCTCCTGGAGCGCCTGTCCATCAGGATGTGGTAGTACGCATCTTTGAGGTCTATAGAACACATCCAGTGATTTTCTCCCAGAAGGGGGAGAATAGATTGCAGAGTGACCATTCGAATTTTTCCTTGGGACTGCCAGGTTCAAGAGAGAAAGGTCTAAAATTGGTCTTAGATCCCCGTCTTTTTTGGCACTAAAAAGAACCTGGAGTAGAACCCTGATCCGATCTGGTCTGGGGGGACAGGCTGGATGGCTCTTTTCTTTAGCAGATAGCCAATTTCTGCCAAAGCGGCCTCCCGTTGACCGGGTGGAACGTCTGGGAGGGACTTCAACTTTGGTAAGTGACGAAAAGGGATGTGGTATCCTCTGGATATGATCTGGAGAACCCAGCGGTCTGATGTTATGGACTCCCATGCCGCTAGGTGCCCCGAAAAACGCCCCCCGACTGCCTCCAGAGTGGAGCAGCCGGGCAACCCCTCAGGGTTGCTGCGCGGGCCGTTCAGAGAAGGGTTCTCTGGACCCGAAGTTCCTGGGAGCCCCTCTGCCTCTAGGGCGGCGTCCTCCCTGTCCTCCTCTGCCACGGAAGGACTGGTTGTCCGGAGCAGGCTGGGATTGCTGCGACTTCCGGAACCACATCTTCTTCTGACCCTTTTGGTTCCTAGAATAGGGCCTCTGGGGTGCAGAGAAGCGGATTCCGACGGCAGACAGCGTCTTCCCGTCCTTCTCGCTCTGGGTCAAAGTGTCGCGAACGGTTTTGCCAAAGAGGGCAGAACCATCAAAGGGGGCGTTCGCAAATGACGCTTTGAAGGGCTCAGAAAAATCGCAATGTCGGTGCCAGGCCTGATGTCTAGTGACTAGACCTGCCCCTGCAGCTCTAGCGGCGCCTTCCGTGGCATGGGAGAGTAGCCGCATAGAGGTATTGGTAACTGATCTAAGAGTGGCCATGCGGGTGGAGTGCAGCACTTTGTCCTCCTCCGCCATGGACTCTGGGGGAGATGCAGCGTATTCTTTAATGAGATCTCACTGCATCCTAATGACGTGTGCCAGGTAGTTCAGCGCCCTTACCGAGAAGGTCGCTGAACTAAACATCCGCTTCCCCAAGCGGTCCATCATCCGAGACTCCTTGCTCGGGGGATGGACTGAGGGACTCTCCTGAGCAAGTTCCCTCTTGGTGGCCGCCGCCAACATGGCATCTACCGGAGGCCCCTTACTCCAATGGGCACGGTCAGACGGAGGGCTGAGGATCCTGTCGGGCCTCTTAGGAATTGGCTCCACGGTGTCCGGTTCCTTCCACGCCCTGGTGGTAATGAGGTCCACCAGGGGGTCGGCAGGAGGGGACACCCAAGAGGTAGACGGGCCTGCTTCAAATGCCTCCAAGAACACGGACTCGTCCGAGGAAGACTTGGGGGCAGACCACCCCCCCCTTATACGGAGCATTTCCATGATGTCTCCAAATGAGACATCCTCGGGGGGTGACCGTGGGGAGCCTTCCCCTTCCTCCAAATCCGTGTCTTCCGTGAGAGACTCGGGGGAGTCAATGTGCCTCCTTTTGCACGTATGCTTGCGAGGAACATCCTCTGGGGGGCTGTCAGAGGACTCCTCAAGCAGCAACCTGTTCCAGTGGAACAGCTTGGGGCATAGAAGCGGGCTGTCCCAAGGGCCGGATGGTGGAAGCCTGACCCAGTGCAGAGGGAGCGCGGGACGGAGCCGAAACAAGTGCCGGGGGTCCGGAGACCCTCAACAGGGCCCTCTCCACTACATCAAACGCCGAAGGGGAGCCGACCTCGACCAAAGGATCCAACAATCGGCTCCCCCTCGGATCCGAAGAGTGGATCGGAGCCGAAGCGCTCGGATCCGAAGGGACAGTGCGCTCCGACACAGACGGCGCTGAAGGAGCACTGATCCCCCCGGATCCGAGGCTCTGATCCAGGCTCCGAGAGGTCGGATCCGATGCACTCGAGGGCAGGGTCGGATCCGAAGTACCAAGTACTATCGGCGCCGACCCACCCCCGGCTCCGAAGCTGCTCGGCTCCAACTGCTCCGAACCCGGGTAGCGGGTCGGAGAAGGAGCAATCGGCTTGAAAAAGGGGGTCGAGCTCCCCCCCAGAGGGGGGGGGAGGCAAGAGCACTCCCATCTGCATCTGGGCCTGGATGAACCTTCTCATCATCCGGTCCAGATCAGCATCCAATAGGCTGTACGTAGATCTCGACGAGGCTACCGAGGTAGGCCTTGAGTGCCTCCTCGATGGCCTCGACGGAGATCGGGTCTCCTCCTCCTCAGGTCCCGGTGAAAAACACACTGGAGACCGGAGCCGAGGAGGAGGAGATCGAGCCGATAATGGAGCCGGGGGAGAAGCCTGCTTGGCTGGCGGGGCCAAAACAGAGGTCTCGGCCCGCCGCTTATGGTGCTTCTCCCTCCGGTCCCTTTTTCTAGCATCCCTCTCCTCCGAACCAGAAGCGGGAGGTTGAGTCCCAGGAGGAGGAGGGGGAGCCGGAGAGGGAATAACCGTGGGGACGGTTACCCCCGAAGGAGCGGAGGTCGGAGCCGAGTCCGGCGGTAAAAGGCCCGCCAAAACAAGCTTGGACCACCGCTCCTTCAATGCCCTGGGGTTGAACCCTGCACAAATGGAACATCCAGATGTGAGGTGTTCAACCCCAGGCATCTACACACGAGTGTGGCCATCAGCTGGGGAAAGCCTATGGCCACACTCGGAGCATTTAGAAAAAATAGCCTTGGGCTGCTCAGACATCCCAAGCTAACAAACAACAGTTACTATAACTAAGGTAAGTAACTAAAACAAAATCACTCACAGGCCCAACACACACACTACGCTACCAGCGAGAGGAGGGATATAAATTTTAGATTAAACTCTAAAAAAAGTAATAATACAAAAAGGGAAACCTACACTTTCATACAAATCAACCAAAAAAATATTTAAATTTTACAATTTAAATGCTGAAAACTATCACTTAGCTGGAGAGCTGGAAAAACAATCTGGTCACCATGCGTGGCAAACGAGATCTGAGGTCATGAGGGTAGAGCAGGGTATTATGGGTGAGGGGAGGAGCTGAGAGCTTGGATCCATAGCTGGTAAACCATGCCGGTTCGGATCCGATATCGGATCCATAACCCACAGGTTGCAGACAAATGAATCTCCTACTTCAGATTATTCTTTTCCCCCTTATGAAGACTGATGCTGAAAAGTCTATCCCTTCAGCATCTCCCATAGAAGACTACTCTTTTAGGGAAACTTTACATACCATGAGGGAACATTTCCACTGGGAAGGCCAGGATTACTCTGATTCTAAGAAAAGGCTCCGAGAGTTCCTTTTACTCCAGCACAGACCACTTGCTATTCCACCGTGTTGGACATTGTAGATGATGTTTATTCAGACTCTAGCCTTAACCCAGATTCACTTCCTCCTGCACCAGCCAAACCAGGCATAGGTTCATAGGTTCATAGGTTTATACTAGGCTATCTGCCCTAAGGCATTTATAAGCCTAGCCCAAATTATTGTGGCTTACGCCACCCCTTATATGAAAAAATACTGTGCCCATTAGTTTGTTGTGCCTCTGTCCAGCAGTGACACAGAGATGATTCCTGGGGTAAACCTACGATCTCCCATCCACAGGTCTAGATTTCTCTTGAACAGAGTCAGCGAGGTGCTCTGCCTCACATGGACCGGGATTTTATTCCACAGCATAGGGAGTCTCTGAGTGATAAATCTATCCCTCCAGCACGTCCTATTTATATCCGTGCTAAGGTTTAAGTCGCTTGCTCTAGTGGTTTTGGTGGATTTGGATTTTTTGAGGTGGAGCATGTCCATTAATTCCGGGTTGGACATGGCCTTGTATGTCAGGCACATGTCACCTCTGAGCAGACGGTATGCGACTGAATAGAGCTGGAGTTTCTTCAATCTGGCAGCATATGACAGATTTTGGAGTCCCTTTATCCTTTTGGTGAGGAACTTTTGGGGTCTAACTTTTGGGGTCTCTCCAATTGCTGCAGATGTCGGGTGAGATACATCCCGAATGGGGCATTGTACTCGATCATTGGTCTGATAAGTGAAGAGTACAGGGGAACAATGACCTCACTAGATCTGGATGTGAATCCCTTCATGATCAGGTGGGCAATGTAGAAGGTCTTTCTAACCACTTTAGCAATGTGAGTGTCAAAAGAAAGGCCACTGTCAACCTGGGTCCCCAGGTCCCTGATAACCTCTTCTGTGCTTAGTGGATTGCCACCTATATGGTAGCTTGGGGTTACCTTGTTTTTCCCGAAGGGTATGACTATACATTTTTGGCGTTTAACTTCAGGCCATGGCTCTGGCACCAGCTATCTGTTTCCGTGAGTCCCTTCTGAAGGATATCCGTGTCCGATGCACTTTCCACTATGGCGCCCAGTTTGCAGTCGTCTGCAAACTTTGTCAGCCAAAGTCCTCCCATGTTGGCCTGTACTTCTGAGAAGTAGATGCCAAACAATAGGGGCCAAGGACCGAGCCCTGTGGGACACCACTTGTGACCGGCTTGGAGTCTGACACAGCGCCAGCAACTCTAACCCTGTGGGTTCTGTCCTTAAGCCAGTTTGCAACCCATCTTGTGACATATGGGTTTACATTTAAGCTGGTAAGTTTTTCTACAATACCCGAGTGGGGTATTGTGTCGAAAGCCTTTGCAAGGTCAAGGTAGGCTGTATGGACTGCCTTTCCTCATCAATGGCCTTGGTGACTGTTTCAAGAAGTCAACCAAGTTCAAAAGGCATGATCTTCCCTTGACAAAGCCAAACTGGGTCGGGTCCAATGTCTGCAAGTCCCCTATATCTTTGTTTATGAGCTCCATTATGATCCTCTCCATAGCTTTGCAGACTAGACTTGTTAAGCTTATGGGGCGGTAATTACCAGGGTCCGTAGAGGCACCGCCTTTGTGGAGTGGGACCACAGTTGCCGACGCCACTCCTTGGGCACGTATCCTGTGGTAAGGCTGAGATTAAACAGCTGCCTTATGTGCGGGTTTAATTCCTCATTTAGCTCGTAGCACACAGCCGGGGACACCATCCGTCCCATTGATGCTGTGTTTTTAGCTTTAGAGAGAGCAGCTTTCACCTGCGCATTTGAGATGTCCGGGAGGCTACACTCGGCTGGGATAGTTATCTCTCCTTTAGGGGTGAGGGGTGAAGTTTGCACTGAACCTGTCTGCCAGTATGTTGGCAATGTCTGTGGGTTCAGTGATTTTGTATCATTTTGGACTAATTCTGAGCATATCTGGGAGTTTCCACCCAGGTTCCTAACATAGCTGAAAAAGGCCTTATGATTGTCCTTTGAATCCATGGCAATTTTTCTCTCAAAATTGGCCTTAGTTGATTTTATGAGTGCTCGTATTTTTTTACTAATAATGATCAGGGGTGACTTCCCTTTTATGGATTTTGTTCTATTATGTAATAGCTTTCTCCTCTTATTGTAAAGTTTATTAATGGCTGGGGTCCACCAGACTGGACGTTTGCCCTTTGTGGAAAGAGTCTTGGTTTTATTTGGGATTGCCTGATCCATGCAGTCCTGGAGGTGTTCATAGAAGGCATTTGTAAGGGCTTCCGCAGCTTGGGTTGTGGTTTCCTCTGGCTCAGGGGCCTTGAAGGATACCACACCAGTCTTGAGTAGTGTGAAGTTTGCTTTAGAGAAGTTCTTCACTATGGTCTTTTGCTTGGGGTGGGGCGGATGTGGATTTCCAGTGAGATTAGTTTATGATCAGATCTCACCAATGAGGGATATACTTCCGGTGTGGAGCATTTTGTCCCCATGTTTGTGACAATGAGATCTAGTATATTTTCTCCTCTCGTGGGAACAGCGACTAGCTGTTCCATGGCATTTGAATTTATGAACTCCAGGAACCGTTGGGCTAGAAAGTTAGGGCTTGAGTAATGTTCCCAGTCTATATTCGGGTAGTTGAAGTCACCCAATATGATGGTGTTTGGAGATACATTTATACCCTCCAGTGTCTTCAGGAAGGCTGTGTGGGGTTCCTGAGTTTGAGAGGGTGGCCTGTAGCATGCTACAATTTGTAGAGCAGTTTTGCCTATGGTTAGTTGCACCTGGATGGTTTCCGAAGCTTCGTGCGTTGCCACCAACCTGGAGGTGGTGAGTATCCTTTATGAATATGGATACACCCCCTCCTTTTGTGGTGTGGTCCGGGTTTTGGGGCCGGAACGCATGATATGAGGTAAAACCTAATAGTGCCGGGGTGCTCTCAGGAGCCTTGAACCAGGTTTCAGTTACAGCACAGACATCGATGTTCTCCATACTGAGAAGGGCCTCGAGTGCGTGCATTTTGAGATTTAGACTTCTGGCATTGAGCAGCATTACCCTCAGTTTCTTCCCATTTTTGTTTTCTAGGGTGGTAGGTTTAGAATTTGAGCCTTGCCTAAAAAAGGCTACAGAGTCCCTGACTCACAAATTCCTATATAAAAGCCCTGTTGCTGACCCAGAAACCATTTCCCAGGGTCCCAAAGGGGTTAAGGCCTCTATTGCTAAAAATCCTGTACCCTCTGAAAGGGATTCTAGAGCACTAGACAGATGGGGAAAGAAAGTATATACCTCAGCTACTCTAGCTATGAGGGCTTTAAATTGCCAGTTTCACATGCTGAAATATCAACAATATTTGATGTCTCAATTAAAACAAAAAATGATCACACGTACAGAACAGCCTGATTACAAGGAAATGCAAGATTTGTTGCATGCAGCAGAACAAGTGGGAAAGCATACTTTGCAATGTGGATTTGATTCATTGGAAGCTTCTTGTAGAGCAGCAGTGACGGAGTCTGTCATACGTAGGCATGCTTGGTTAAAAGAACAAACTTTACCTGATCATGTTAAAGCAAAGTTATTGGATGCACCTTTACAGCAGGATGTTTTATTTGGTGTAAAAGCAGAAGAGGTTTTAAAGAAAATGGAGGATAAGGCAAAATCTATGCAGACTGTCGAGGATTTTTTTTACAGGTTCAACCCCCTCTTTTCAGCAGAAATTGGCCAACCAAAAACTGGTCCTTTCCAGCTTCTGCCAGACCACAGAGGGGCAAATACAGACTCCCAAGGGGCAGAGGTCAGTCACAAGGGTCTTACCAGCTTCGACAATGGGGTGCCACAACCCAAAAAGGAGGAGAAGACAGGTCTCAAACTATCAGAAGATGAACACAATGACTTACCCCTCAGACTGCCAAGCAAATCCCTCTTGGCAGCTCCCTTGGGAGAAAAACTAGCACTTTATGCAGACAACTGGCACATCATCACAAAAGACAAATGGGTCCTAAATATTATATCTCAAGGATACAGATTCCACTTTCACACTTTACCAAGGATAAAAGGAATGCCAAACCTGCCACCAAATCAATGGGCAGAGGCTCAAAAGCAAATTTCAGCTCTCATGGACATGGGAGCCATTCAGCAGGTTCCTACACAGGAGCAAGGACAACAAGGATTTTACTCAAGACTCTTTCTAGTTCCCCGAAAGGACAAAGCCTGGAGACCCATTCTGGACCTCTCAATTCTAAACACATATAGGTTCATAGGTTCATACTAGGCTATCTGCCCTAGGGCATTTATAAGCCTAGCCAGAATGTATTTGGCTTTCTCCACCCATTTTAAATTAATTTTGCTATGCCCTTTTTTGAGGTTAGTATACTGTGCCTCTGTCTAACAGTGACACAGAAGTGATACCCGGGGTAAACCTATGATCTCCCATCCACTCATCAAGATTCCTCTTGAAGAGAGTCAATGAGGGACTCTGCCTAACCTGGACTGGGATTTTATTCCAGAGTGAAGGGAGCCTCTGGGTTATGAATCTGTCCCTCCAGCATGTCCTGTTTATTTCAGTGCTGAGGTTCAAGTCTCTCGAGCATGTAGCTCGATGGGATTTGGATTTTCTGAGGTGCAGCATGTCCATTAATTCCGGGTTGGACATGGCTTTATACGTCAGGCACAGATCGCCTCTGAACAGGCGGTATGCCACTGAGTAGAGCTGGAGTTTCTTTAACTGGGTAGCATATGGTATCTGTTTGAGCCCTTTGATCCTCTTGGTGAGGTACTTTTGGGGTCTTTCCAGTTGCTGCAGGTGTCTGGTAAGATACATCCCAAAAGGGGCGTTGTACTCAATTATGGGCTTGATGAGAGATGAGTAAAGAGGCACGATGACCTCCCCTGATCTAGATGTGAATCCCTTCATGATTAGGTGGGCTGTATAAAATGTTTTTCTAACCACTTTGGCCACATGGTTGTCAAATGAAAGATTGTTATCAACTTGGGTCCCCAGGTCCTTAATTACTTCTTCTGTACTTAATGGATTACCACCTATGTGGTAATTTGTGGGCACTTTGTTTTTGCCAAAGGGGATGACTATACACTTTTTGGCGTTTAGCTTGAGGCCATGGCTCTGGCACCAGTTGTCTGTTTCTATGAGGCCCTTTTTGAGGATGCTTGTGTCTGCTGGAGAGTCTATTATGGCACCCAGTTTGCAGGCATCTGCGAACTTGGTCAGCCACAGTCCTTCCGTGTTGGCCTGTACCTCTGAGAAATATATACTGAACAAGAGAGGTCCCAGGACTGAGCCTTGTGGGACGCCACTTGTAACTGGTTTGGAGTCTGACATGGCTCCAGCAATTCTAACCATGTGGGTTCTGTCCTTGAGCCAGTTTGCAACCCATCTAGTGAAATAGGGGTTTATATTTAAGCTGGTGAGCTTATCTATAATGCCAGAGTGGGGTATTGTATCGAAGGCTTTTGCGAGGTCCAGGTAGGCTGTGTGGACCACCTTCCCCTCGTCAATGGCCTTGGTGACTGTTTCAAAGAAATCAACCAGGTTTAAGAGGCAGGATCTGCCCTTAAAGCCGAACTGGGTAGAATCCAGTGTGTGTAGGTCCCCAATATCCTTATTTATGAGGTCCATGATGATCCTTTCCATAGCTTTGCAGACCAAGCTAGTCAGGCTTATGGGGCGATAGTTTCCAGGATCCGTTGAGGCACCACCTTTGTGGAGAAGGACCACAGTTGCTGTACGCCACTCTTTGGGTACATATCCTGTAGTAAGGCTGAGATTGAACAGTAGTTTTATGTTTGGGTTTAGCTGCTCTTGGAGTTCATGTAGGACGCAGCCCGGGACACCGTCTGGTCCCATTGATGCTGCGTTTTTTGCTTTGGAGAGGGCGGCTCTTACCTGAGCATCTGAGATGTCAGGGGGGCAACACTCTGCTGGGATAGATATTTGCCCTTTTGGTGGGGGGGGGGTTGCGCTGAACCTGTCAGCTAGGATGTTGGCAATGTCTGTGGGTTCGGTGTATTTTTTGTCATTTTGGACTAATTCTGAGCATATCTGGGAATTACCACCCAGGTAAAACAACAGCCAAAAGATCCACCAAAAGCAATTTATTTTAGAACTCTGACGTCTCGGCCACAGCCTTCAAGGAGTAAAAAACATGAAAAACCACAGAGCAATATATACTGAAGTAAAATACCAATTACATAATTAATAAAAATTGGCAATTAGTTAAACAGCACTTTCCAATTAAAATCTTCATTCAAACCAAAGGGAGACACTGTTTTGAATTTCAACATGTATACAGCTTCTTTATACAATAAAAGTGACTTAATATCTACATTGTTATATTTAGAAACATGAATTTGTTCCAAAATAGTACCCTGTAAGCCTCTGCTGTCGCCATTATGCACATTTAAAAAATGCATAGCTATAGGGCTTGATTCTTTTCTGTTTTCAATGTCCCTAATATGTTCCAAGAGCCTTACTTTAAAGGCTCGCTTGGTTTCACCAATATAAAATTTCTTACATGGACATTGTAATGCATATATAACACCCTCAGAAGTACAAGAAAAGGTGTGATTAGTACTAAACTTAATACTATCAATATATGAAAAACAAGGTACAACAAAATTACATGCCTTGCACTTACCACATGGGTAAGTGCCTGTTTGACCAATGTTATGATAAAGAACATCAGATGGTAAATTATATCTGCTTTTAACTAAAAAATCTTTTATATTTTTACCCCTACGGTAAGAGAATCTAAGTTACAAATTCAACCATGTCTGGACACTGTCCAAAGAACATAAGTATTCCCAAAATTGTTTAATAATTTTAACAAATTCTGCAGTGAAGCAACCAAACGTCGATACAAAATATATAACTTCTTTATCTTCCTGTAGCACATTATGAGTATTACTACTTCTTTTAGACACAAAGCCAGGTTTATTGTAAATTTGTTTCTTACCATTATTCAAACGCTCATAACTTTCTTCCATTATTTGTTTATTATACCCCCTGGCCAAAAAAGATTGTACCATAGAAGATAATTCATTATTAAATATATGGTGTTCATTACACAATCTAGAAATTCTTAACATTTCTCCATAAGGCAAAGCCTGCAAAGTATGGGGTGGATAGCCACTAGTGCCATGTACATATTGAAAGCCCCCTTCAAATTTCCTGTTAATGGAGGTAACCAAGTTATGACCATCTGAAATATCTAGCACTACATCCAAAAAAGGAACTCTAGTGCCAATCCTTAAACCATCAAATTGCAAACAAAACCTATTAACATCTAGATCAGATACAAATTGCTGTACAGAAGAGTGACCCCCTTCTATAAGAAAAATCAAATCATCCACGTATCTGAAGTATTTAATAACATGAGTACGAAAAAAACTGTGTTTATAAATAACCTCTAATTCAAACAAGCCCATGGCCAGGTTGGCATACATGGGGGCATATGCAGCCCCCATGGCTGTCCCCTTTAATTGATGGTATATAGTATTGTTAAATTCAAAAAAATTATGAGTTAATGAAAAATATATAAGCGCTACTATATATTCAGTTGAAGGAGAAGCTCCCAAGAAGAACCTAATAGCTTCTATACCAACCTGGTGTCTAATGTTGGTATATAGGCTCTTTACATCAATGGTCATCCAATACATATTATTATTCCAAGTAATCCCCCTTATTTTTTCTAAAAAATCAAAAACATCTATAATATAAGAAGGTAGCTCGTTAACATAGGGTGTCAGAAAATTATGTAAAAAAATTCCTAAATTGTGTAGAAAATAATTACATCCTGAAACAATAGGTCTACCAGGGGGTTTACTTATATTTTTATGTATTTTTGGTAGACAATAGAAGTGGGCCATATAACAACCATCTATTCCAAATTTTTTCTTCTTATCTGTAGGGCAAAAATATCCTAATCTAATACCCTTATTAATAAGCTCTTTATATTCCAACAAAGAAGCTACATATAATTCAACATTTACCACTTCATATGTTGTAGTATCATTTAAATGGTCCAAACACATACCCAGATAATATAAAGAATCCATAACTACTAATTTGTTGCCTTTATCCGATGGTTTGAAAATAATTTCACTTTTATTACTTAAAGCTAACAAAGCTTGCCATTCTTCAAAATCCATATTATATTTGATATTCCTTTTATCACGCATAAAATCTATATAAGTAGTCTCCGTAAAATAATTTATCAAACTGATACAATTGCAGACATCAGTATTCAAAACATTTGGAATGAAATGGCTAGTAGAAGGAACATTATCAGTATTAAATTTACAATAAGCATTTACTGTTTCTTCTGAGGTACAAGAATAAAAACTATCTGATGAGATACTTTCATTATCAACACTAAAAACAGTGTCTGCATATGCACTCGACTAGTTAAAAAAATATTTCAAATGGAGCTTCCTACCAAATGCAAAAACATCCTTTTTTATGTCATGTAGTCTTGTAACAACAGTGGGGATAAACTTTAATCCCTGATTTAACACCGAAAGTTCCACATCACTAAACATATAACCAGATAAATTTACAACATATTCTTGTAGATTTTGTAAAGTAATGTCACCATTTACCTCGCTTATATCCCCCCTGTCCATGTTGTTCACCCGCTGCATAAAAAAATTGTTCTCGTTGACGTTTCTGGCCCTGAGCATTCTTGTATGGAAACGATGCTTCTCGTCGAAAGGTCTTCCGAAAATTATCTGCTTGTTGGGCTAATGGAAGCGAAGGAAATTTAGACTCCACATTTTCTTCCTCATATGATGTATAACCCCCTTCCGACGCTGAGGAATTGTGATAGCGTTGATTATCCGCTTCCCGATGAAACCTAACTTGCTTACGAGACCTAGTACGATTGGCTCTTGAAAGAAAGTCTTTGTTGGTCTCGTAGTCCCTTAAATCTCTCAGTAGTTTCCCTTTCTTTCTCTCAATGAGTGTAGCTTCGTATTCTTTAAGTTTTTCATTGCTCTGTTTCAAAAATTCATCAAGAGTAGAAACAGAAACATTATCTGACAAATCAGAACATAATTTTTTGATTTCACTGCATAGTTCTTTTTGTTTGAGCTGATCACGCTCTACCAAAATGTGTAACCAATCTGTAACATTTATGAGCTGCAGATACCCATCTTTTATGGAACACACATTCAGTCTCTACAGTCAAATCAAAAGGTGTAGTGGGGTCTTTGAAAATTCTTAGTCCCCTAGGTGTGTTGTCTCAGTTTCCAAATATTTCTGTAGTCCACAAATATTGAAATGAGTGGCAGTCTCTTTCCACATTTTCTTTTCAAGTTCATCAAGTAATATCTTACTTTCTGTGTTCACAGACAAAAGGTACTTTTCTTCCCACATTGGAGAATGGGTTCGAGGACCGCTTACGTCTGTCCTCATCCCATTTCTCCCAGGCAGATAAATTCTTATCAGTCCCATTTCTTTGCACAAATTGACGCTCACCTCGATCTGATGAATTACTCAGGAAATTATCCAGGGAAAGTTGACTGCCATCCATATTTTCTCGGAAAACTCGAGGAAGATGATGGTGGGGATCAGTCGACATGGTAGTATCCATAAGAGCAACCAGAACAGCCAAGCCAGGAAAAACAACAGCCAAAAGATCCACCAAAAGCAATTTATTTTAGAACTCTGACGTCTCGGCCACAGCCTTCAAGGAGTAAAAAACATGAAAAACCACAGAGCAATATATACTGAAGTAAAATACCAATTACATAATTACCACCCAGGTTCCTAGCATAACTAAAGAAAGCCTTGTGATTATCCTTAGTGTCCTGTGCATTTTTTCTCTCGAAGCTGGCCTTAGACGATTTTGAGTGCCCGTAGTTTTTTGCTAATACTGATCAGAAATGCCTTCCCTTTTTGGAATTTTGCTCTATCATTTAGTAGCTTCCTCCTTCTATTGTATAGTTTGTTTATGGCTGGGGTCCACCAGACAGGACGTCTGCCTTTGGAGGATTGGGTCTTGGTTTTATTTGGGATCGCATGATCCATGCATTCCTGAAGGTGTTCATAGAATGCATTTATAAAGGATTCTGCGGTCTGGGCCGTATTTTCCACATGCCCGGGGGCTTTGAAGGATTCCACCTTGGTTTTGAGGAGTGTGAAAGTTGCTTTAGAGAAGTTTTTCACTGTGGTTTTCTGGGCAGGGGGTGGTGTCGGGATGTGAATATCCAGTGAGATTAGTTTATGGTCTGATCTTACCAGTGAGGGATGCACTTCTGGTCTGGAGCATAGAGTCCCCATGTTGATGATGATCAGGTCCAGTATGTTTTTCCCCTCTTGTGGGAGTGATAACAAGTTGTTCCATAGCATTTGAGTTTATAAATTCTAGGAACCTTTGGGCTAGGGTGTTGGAGCTAGAGTAATGCTCCCAGTCTGTTTGGGTAGTTGAAGTCGCCCAATATAATGGTGTTTGGAGAGACCTTCATATTTTCCAGTGTTCTCAGGAAGGCCGAGGGGGTTCCTGGGTTAGGGAGGGTGGTCTGTAGCAGGCTATAAACTGGAAGGCAGTTTTACCCACTGTTAGTTGCACATGGATAGTCTCTGATGCTTCGTGCTGTGCCACCAACCTGGAGGTGTGGGTATCTTTGACGAATATTGATACTCCCCCTCCTTTTGTGGGCGGTCCAAGTTTTGGGGCCGAAAAGCATGGTATGAGGTATAACCTGGTAGTGCTGGGGTGCTCTCAGGAGCCTTGAACCAGGTTTCTGTTACTGCACAGATATCTATGTTCTCCATGCTAAGGAGAGTTTCAAGTGCGTGCATCTTGAGGTTTAGACTTCTGGCGTTGAGTAGCATTACTCTTAGTTTCTTATCCCTTGTGATACCTATGGAGGTGGGTTTGTCTTTTGAGCCTTGCCTAAAAAAGGCACTATGGGGTTATCAAGAGCCTTTGCCAATATCCGAAAGCCCAGGGGTGACAGGTGCAAGCCATCTCTAGCGAAGCATCGTGGCTTGTCGAGCATGTCATCCCAGGCTGACAGGCATTGGATCCCCTTTGAATGACACCAATACTTAAGCCAATTGAAATTGATCATCTTGTCTTCATATTGTGGCATCATTCTTAGTGAGGGTAAGATGCCACTTAAGGTCAGAGTCATACCGGCCTGGGCCACATGCTCAGAGAGCTCCTCTGTCTCTCCATGTAGTCCAGGAAGGTACGTCTCGGGTCATTCACACCAGCATGGACAATGACTGAGTCATATTTTTACTTTCCTTGGAGTGACCTGAGTGCTTGTGTTATGTGGCGGATCCTAGCGCCCGACAGGCAGCTCACCGTGACCTTCTCCTTGTTCAGCCTGGTGAGCGGGACGTCAGTGTGCCTGACGATAGTCACCTATTGCAAGTGTATCAGGTGTGGTGTTTAGCCTTAAGGGCTGTGACTGTTCGGCACAATAGCTTTGTGAGCTATGTGTTGCACGTGTTTTGTTTTGGGGTAGCGGTTGCTTGGATGTCTGCTTTGGAGGTCTCTGCTGCTTAGGCAGATTTTTATTTAGAGCCTCCGAGTATGTTTTTGTGTGTTTGGTTTGTTGTCGTGGTAGGTCTATGTGAGACTGGAATTGTAGTGAGTGTGGTTTCCTTCTCCTCCTGACTGGTTACGCCAGTACTGAGTTGAGAGAGCTTAGCCTCCAGTTTGGCTATATGGATGCATCTCTCACATGTGTTGTAATTTGTTGGGAGGAGGAGAGGGTTGTCTGTGTAATTTGTTGGGAGGAGGAGAGGGTTGTCTGTGTACATGAGGCAGTTGTAACATTGCCTCAAGATTCCCCGATTCACCAGCTGGACCGGAGAGAAGATTGACAACTGACCTTTGGACATGCTAGAATAGTATTGGGAATTCCTTTATAATTGAAAAAAAGGGCCAATGGGGAACAAGGTACTCAAGAGGACTTTGAGTGTGTAGTGCTTTTAATTTTTTAGTGCTGACTTATATAATTGCTTTAGTGAGCAAGTGGAAGTACCCAAATTCAGGATGCTAACACTACAGCAACTTCTTCCCATGCTGGGCAAGAAGACTTGGCTATTAACGTTGGACCTCAAGGAGGCATACCTGCATGTCCCTATCAGACAAAATTGCAGAAGATAGCTCCGATTTATAGCAGGTTCAACCTATTACCAGTTCTGTGCACTGCCCTTTGGTTTATCTACTGTGCCCAGGGTCTTCACAAAATGCCTGGCACCAGTAATTGCATACTGCAGACAAAGAGGATTGCAAATATATCCATAACTGGACGACTGCCTTATTCAAGCAGAAAGCAAGAACATTCTTTTAAAGCATCTGGCGTTTGTCAAAAACCTATTAAGTTGCCTAGGGTACACAGTAAACGAAAAGAAGTCAAAACTAGTGCCCTCACAAGACATAATATTCCTGGGTGCCAGCTTCAATACAATGGCCCAGAAGGCTTATCTCACGCCAGACAAGCAAGGACAACTGACTCAATACTTCAAAATGATGGCAACAAAGACCCCAACTCCCTGCAAGAAAAATTCAGCAGGCCTTGGGATTCATGGCATCTTGCATACTACTAATACCATTTGCAAAACTGCATATGAGGAAATTACAATGGTACCTGAAAAGCGTATGGATTCAACACAGCCACAGCTTGGAAACAATAATTCCACAAATTCCCTGCCTTCAACCGGAGTTTCTATGTTGGGCTCAGGCATGTCACCTCAACAAGGGTCAGCCTTTTACCTTACCCCCACAGCCAGGCAAACTATAACAGATCCATCGGATTATGCCTGGGGAGCACACATGGCAGGGACAGTGTATTCAGGGCAAATGGTCTGCAGATCAAAGGTATCTACATATCGATCAAAAAGAGATGCTAGCTGTACAAAATGCCCCAACAGCTTTCAAGGACCTCCTACATCCAGGACAGCTCTTAATAAAGACGGGCAACACCACAGTGATGTGGTACATAAGCAAGGGGGCACACATTCCTTCCCCCTATGCAGGCAAGCAATGACCTTGTGGAACACAGCACTGACCTACCAAGTTCAACTACAAGCACAATTCCTGCCAGGAAAGAAAAACACATTGGCAGATTATCTAAGCAGAAGCATCATAGATCCTCACGAGTGGAAACTAGATCCACAAGTATTCGCAATGATGACTCAAAAATGGGGGAGCCCAGACATAGATCTGTTTGCTTCCCCCCAAAACTACCAACTATGGAAATTCTGCACAAGGACATACCACTCACTAGCTTGGAAAGTGGACGCCCTCTCATTCAGTTGGAAAACATTGACAGTGTATGCCTTTCCTCCACTGCCTCTTCTGGCAAAGGTGCTGCTGAAAGCCAGATTAGAGAGACCACAAATGATGCTCATTGTTCCAGACTGGCCACGCCAACACTGGTATCCAATACTAAGGAACATGTCTCAAGGCCCACCATGGATTTTACCTCCAATTCCTCACCTGCTCACTCAGCAAAACAATCAGATTCCACACAGCCAGCTCAAGACTTTAAATCTGGCTGCATGGCAAATTACCTAAACAACCAGTCAACACTTCTCTCTAAAGCTGTGATGGATGTCATTCTGGAGGCCAGGAGGCCCAGCTCCAGGAAAGCCTATTCAGATAAATGGAAAAGATTCTGCGCCTGGAACCAGGCTAAAGGCCAAAATCCCCTTGTCCCAACTATTCCTCAGATTCTTCAATATTTAACTGAGATGTTGCACAAAGGACTTTCCTTTTCATCTATTAAGATCCACACCTCAGCTGTTTCAGCTCAATACAACACGGATCCTCCTATATTTTCACATCCATTACTAAGACAGTTCCTCAGAGGGGCTAAGAACACAAGACTGTGCCCCGGAGAGCACCAACACCAACTTGGGATCTCAATTTTGTTTTGTAAAAACTTACACTACCACCCTTTGAACCAGCTTTTACAGCTTATCTACAGTTTCTATCATGGAAAACTGCCCTGCTGCTAGCAATAACTTCAGCACGAACAGTCTCAGAGCTACAGGCCCTAATGGCAGTGGAGCCTTTCATAATTTTTCATCAAGACAGAGTCGCTTTATGAACTAACCCTTCCTTTATGCCAAAGGTGGTATCCAGTGTGGCCCTAAACCAAACCATTCATTTGCCCACCTTTTTTCCAAACCCCCAGAACAAAGAGGAAGGGCTCCTACACTCTTTGGACATTCACAGCAATTACGTTACTACTTGGATAAAACTAAGGCCTTCATAAAATCTGACCATCTCTTTGTATCCTATGCTGCAGGATCACAAGGAAAGCCTATTTCAAAACAGACCATTTCAAAATGGATAGGGTATTGTATCCGTTTCTGTTACACACTCCATGGGAAATCTGTACCTGGCAACATTAGACCCCATTCCACCAGTGCTACAGCAACATCAACAGCCTTCCTCAGAGGGGTACCAACCAAGGATATTTTGGAGGCTGCAACTTGGAGTTCAGTGCACACCTTCACCAAGCACGATCACTTACCTCTATACTCTAAAACCCAGAGCTGGCTTTGCCACTGCGGTTTTGCAGGGCCTACTAGCCTCTCCAAACCCTTAGTTCCACCACCCATCCTTAGTTTTGGGATTCAACCCAAGTGTGATGACTGCAGCAGTTTAACACGATGAACATAGTACAGTTTTGTACCTACTATAAATGTAGATGTTTGGGTGTTCACACTGCTGCAGTCCACATTACCCTCCCTCCATCCCCTCTGACCTAGCTGAACTTTTTTATACCTTTTCTATCCTGTACAACCTTTGTGGTGTATTTGCTTGTAACTGAAGGTATTCCTTTTATTCCTTTTACATGTTTTATTAGCAATTTGTATTGCCTACGTACTTGGGGGAACCTGACATCTGAGGCAAGAAAAACTGAAGAAAATGGCGTCTGATGCCTCTTATATACCCCTGGCGCACTGACATCAGGGAAGAAGCGACAGCAACTGATGCCGGACCAAGACTTTGGAACTCTGGCTGACTGCGGGACCGCCTGACGGCAGGATAACCCATGTGTGATGACTGCAGCAGTGTGAACACTCGAACATCTACATTTATGGTAGGTACAAAACTGTACTTTGTCCATCCGCCCAGTCGTGAGTCAAGGGCTATGGACAGATTTGGAAAGCGGGTGTTTGCTTCGGCTGCTTTCAGTCTGCGAGCACTAAATTACCTTGCGCATTTTACCCGTCTCCAGAGGAATTTGATAAAAAAAAACTGTCTTCATTCCTCTCTGGGTCCATGTCTGAGGAGGAATTCAAGGCTATTTCTCCAAAGCTGTCAACCCTTCATTCAGTGGCGAATTCATCCATAAGACTCATTTCCAACGCTGCAGAAGGGTCCTCATCGGCTTCGGGCTCAGGTATCGCTATTAGTAGTCATGCCTGACTCTGCTTGCGCGGGTTTGCAGAGGCCTTCAAGACGTCATTTGTTAATGCGCCCTTTGATGGTTCCACACCCTTTGGTCCTACTGTGAAACACACTTTGACCCGCAGTGAACAGGAAGGGGAGACCTTGTTGGCCATTGGGATCAGGTTTTCTACCCCTCAGAGGTCCTTTTCCAAGACCCAGAAGGGGAGTAAGAAAATGTGGTTCAGGAAGGCACAGTCTCGTTCAGGAGGATTCCTCTTCCAGGGGACGGGGAAGAGGTTTCAATGGTAGACATCTCCCAAGGGGCAGAGAAGGCCCGCAAAACCAAGGTTCCAGGGAACCCTTCTGTGAGAAAACTTTACAACGTCCCTGAGGTGTTGCCTGAATGCCCTTCCCTGGAGGCAGTCGGGGGTCGATTATCGCTGCACCCGTTAGTCTGGGCAAGTATTACAAACTATCTGTGGGTGCTAGTAATTGTATCCAGGGGTTATTGCATTCCCTTTTTGGAAATTCCCCCAAAATACAGTCCTCTTCCAGACGTGCCACCCATTCAAGAAGAGGCAGCCCAAAAGGAGGTCGTAAGCCTTCTTCAAAAATGAGCCATCCAACAGGTCCCCGCAGGATTGAGAGGATCTGGAACGTATTCCCTACTTCTTTTTGGTTCCAAAGAAAACAGGGGACTTGCGTCCTGTTTTGGATCTCAGTCTCGTGAACCAGTTCGTGTGGAAGTCGAAGTTTTGGATGGTCACTGTGCGGTCGATTGTGCCTCTATTGCACAGAAATGACTGGATGTGCTCAGTAGACCTCCAAGATGCATCCTACCATGTAAAGATGGATCGACGGTCCAGGAGGTTTCTCTGCTTTCTCTTGGGGAGTCTATCATTTCCAGTTCCGGGCCCTGCCCTTTGGTCACACCTCAGCCCCCTGGGTGTTCAAATGTATGGCAGTGGTAGCAGCTCACATCTAGCTGCAGGGAATCCAAGTTTTTCCCTGTTTGGACGATTGGCTTCTGATGGCCCCCATAAGGCATCAACTACTGGACAATAGTCACTACCCATTCCATCGCCTGGGGATCGCAGTGAACATTGCGAAATCCTCCCTGACTCCAACACAAAAATTGGAATTCATAGGCACTTTGGACACTATCTCTCAGATTGCAGCCATACCTACTCGAAGGGTGTCGCTTATTCTCGACCAGGTTCAGATCTTGCTGGAGCTAACCTGCTCTCCAGTCTCGCTCATTCTCTGGGCTCTAGGATCAATGGCTGCAGCCATTTATTTGGTTCCGATGGCTTGGTACCATATGAGGGTCCTTCAGTGGACCCTTGTAGTACAGTGGTCAGAGTGGCAGCGTCCCCTGTCTTCCCATTCGGCTCACCCCAGTGTGTCAAATATCTTCGTGGTGGATCTGATCTCTGGATCTTCTACCAGGCAGGCCTTTCATTCCTCCTACTCCTGTGGCGGCAGTCACCTCGGACGCTTCCCTTCTGGGGTGGGGGGGCATTTCCAGGGACATACAGTCCAAGGGATTTGGTTGCTCTGAGACCAAACTGCACATCAGCGTTCTGGAGATGACAGCCGTCCTTTTATCGTTGTAAACCTTTGAAGACCGTCTTCCTCATGGGACGATTGCGGTTCTATCAGACAACATGGCTATGTGGTATATAAACAAGCAAGGGGGCACACGTTATCTGCTGTGTTGCGAGGCCATGAGGGTCTAGGAGTGGACGATGGCCATGGGGCGCTTTCTCATTGCAACGCACATTCCCAGAGTATCCATCGTGTTGGCGGACCAATTGAGCATGGCTATCTTGACCCCTCACGAGTGGTCCCTGAACTCAGTGGCGGCTCATCAGATCTTCCTTCGGTGGGGTTATCTGAGCTGCGATTTGTTTGCATCTCCTCTCAACCACAAATGCAACAAGTTCTTTTCATTGATCCCCCCAAAGGGGGAATTCCCCAGGGACGTGCTCTCCCACGATTGGCCTCTGGGTCTCCTGTATGTCTTTCCTCTGTTACCCCCTAATTCCCAGAGTACTTCCTAAAGCCAGATGCCTCGAGTCAAATGATCCTCATTGCCCCCTTTTGGGCCTCGGCAGGTGTGCATCCCCTTCTATGGGCTCATTTGAGGCATCCACCCTGGATGCTTGATGCAATTCCAGATCTGCTATGTCATCTTTCTCTCCTACCACTCCCGCATCTTCAGACCCTACGTTTGACTGCATGGTATGTCCACTTCCAGTGATTTTGGCTAAGTCCAGGCTAGCTTCACCTGTGAAGATCATTCTTGCTTCCCAGAGGTCTTCTACCAAAAAAGTTTATTCCAGTAAATGGAAGAGGTTTTCGGTTTGGGCAAAGAATAAGAATTTAGACCCCTTCTCCGCCCCTATTCCCGAAATACTTCTCTTCTTGACCTCCCTCTTTAAAGGAGGAGCTAGTTTTTCCACTGTCAAGATACAGTTGGCAGCGATTTCATGTTTTCACCTTGGGTGTGATTCAACCTTTTCTGCATGCCTCTGTAAGGCCTTTTTAAAAGGGATTTTTCAATTAAGGCCTCCTGTTAAACATCCTTCTCCATGGGATTTGACTTTGGCTTTAACAAAACCTCCTTTTGAACAAGCTGCTTCGTGCGATATTAAATTTCTCTCCTGGAAGAGTGCCTTTTTAGTGGCAATTACTTCGGCAAAGGAATCTTGGAGTTGCAAGCTCTTACTGTCAAGCCACCCTATTTAATTTTCCACAAGGACGGAGTGTCCCTAAAACCTGATCCATCCTTAATGCCTAAAGTGGCCTTACCAGCAAATATCAACCAATGTATTCACTTACCAGTATTTTTCCCTAACTTTTCCAATAAAGGGGAATATATTCTGCACACATTGGACGTTCATCATCAACTTCGCTTTTATTTACATCGAATGTGAGAATTTAGGCATTCAGACCAACTATTTGCGGCCTTCTCTGTTAATAGAAGAGGCAGGGGTATTTCGAAGGTCACGATTTCCTGTTGGATTTTGCAATGTGTTTCCTTTATATATTCTTCAGAAGGTATTTCCTTAGCTACACTAGTGAGGGCTCATTCAACCAGGGCAGTTTCTACTTTCAGTGCTTTTGCAGATAGTCAATCTTTAGATGACATTTGTGCGGAAGCAACGTGGTGTTCTCCCCACACGTTTGTTTCCCACTATAAGTTGGATTTGATTTCCAGAGGAAGTGCTTCATTTGTCTCCACAGTACTTCGGCATGTCCTTCCTTGAGACCTCCTAGGGTCTAGGTAGCTCGGGACTCTGACCCTAATGTGAGGAATGGTGGCTAGATAACATCAGATTTATAGTTATGTACTTAAAACTTGGCAGCTGTGTTATCTGTAGTCACCATTCATCACAGTCTCACCCTCCAGCCCCTGCCTGGAAGATTGGTTGGATTTGGAGGTTCTGTTTGGTTTCTATGATTTATCTGTCTTCCTTCCTTGTGCAAACTCTATCTGAGGGAGTGTAGGGCAGCAGAGTGTTATGGGAGGGGCTTGAGCTAAGCTGTGTTCTGAGTATGACGGCTTGGATCCAAGACCCCACACGTGATGAGTGGTGACTACAGATACCACAGATGCCAAGTTATGATAAGTACATAACTATAATTCACTGATGCAGTACAGACTCATGGGATTCATGCATGTATGCAGAATCCCAACAGTCAGACCAATTTCCAGTGCTCTTCTAATTTGCTACATATGTCCTGACTTCTGGGGTATAAAGAGGTGTTTGTTGGTGCCATCTTAGGATCCTTCTTGTTCTAGCAGAAGTATTGACTCTTAAACTTTTAACTTTTTTGGGAGTAATGGTGAACCCATGAGGCTTCTTTCAGTGCAAACTCAGGTCTTCATAATATGCCATCTGGACTTAGTATGTCATTTTTTTCCTGCCATATGACATATATCCCCTGCCTTCAGCAAGCTGTGCTTTTCAGACTTTGTATCTTATCATTCTCTGCTGAAATGCGTCTCAAGGCCCAGACCCTGATAACATCAGTTTTCATGGCTTCTCATGCCTGACTGCATGTGGACCTTAAATGTCAAGTGGTGTCTGAAATCAGGTTTTCCTCCATCCTGTCCACATTTCAAGAGCATGCTGCTTTTACTTGGCCTGGTGGCTTATCTCTTGATAGGCCATGCACAGCACCAAGCTCCTGTTACCATAACATTTTTCCTGCCCTAAGGTAAGAGGACACTTCAGGATAGTTAAACACTTAAGGAAATTCTTCTACACTTAAGCATCTTGGAAATGAACAATGTTTTTCTAGGTTAGCATTCCTTGACTTACAGAAATAATAGAAAATATCTTTTAGTCCAAAAGGTAGTGTGCGCCTTGCCAATAACCACCCTTAGGCTCTACCAACTTTCTCAGAGGGCAAGGCCTATAAATCCCAGAGTGTTTTTCAGTGTTCCCATCCCGTTGTCTAAGCTATGTTTAGCCAGTAGGGAATCGTACTACTTGACATGCAGTTTGAGTCTGTTCCAGAGCAAGTGAGCCACTGTGTGTTTATTTATTCTCTGATGTAGATTCTAATATCTTGTTCTAGTGGCCTCTGGGAGTGATTTCTCTGTAGTGGGATGCAACATTGCTATAGGCTGGTACTTCATAAAATAGGACTTGATGTTACATTTTTTATTCTGAGAGGCTGTAGGAGTATGGAAATGGATGATTCAGTCACACCTAGTAGCAATACAAATTGCAAGAGAATTCATTTTATAGCAGACTGGTTAAATCAAAATCTCAGTGCTATGTAAGTGGTTACTCTATTGGACAGCTGCCATGGGAATCTTGCGTGAGGATATGCAGTCCGTGATGACTTTGCTTATCTAATCATTGGTAAATGCAGCATTTTTTCCTTTCTGATCATCCCAGAGTTTAAAAAAAAAAAAAAATCATGTCCTGCCATGTCCCTGTCCTAATGATCTGCTATGTGCTCTGTTATCTCTTGCAATGGGATTTACAGAGAAAGCCATACTGCATGAAGCAGAAGTGATATTTAAATCTCCCTTTAGCCCCAGCAGGCTTGTTTTCTGCTTTTTCATCCCTTCTACACACTGTGAAGATCTGCCACAATTCTGCTGATGTCCTTCAAGGATGCATCTGCAGTCCTTACATATGGGTTGTCCTGCCTCAGGCAGCCCTTCGGTCGGCCGGATTCCAAAGTCTGTGTCCGGCGTCGGCTGATGTCGCCCTTTCCCCGACGTCAGAGCGCCTGGGGTATAAGAGTCAGCCGACGCCATCTTCCTCAGTCTTTCTTGCCGCGTGGTGCCCAAAGCAGAAGCAGTTCGCAAGTGCCGGTCGGCCAGCTCCTGTAAATTCAGTTACCGAAGACTTCAAAAAGCTAAGTACCCTGTTGGGGACTCTTTCTTGCCTCAGCCGATGTCAGATCAAACGCTTAAAGTTAATAATTGCTTGACTTGTGGGAAACAAATACCTCATAAGGATTTCCATTCCTACTGCCTCCCTTGCCTAGGCCCAGACCACGACGTCTCGGCCTGTACTGCCTGTGCCTCCTTTAATCGACGCACTCTTAGGCGTCGGTTGGAGTTTGCAGAGGAATTTTTTGGGGCTAGTTTCTCTTATAAAATGCCGTCGGAGACTCCGACTTCTCTTTTAACCAAAAAATGGAAGGACAAGGACCGACACACGTGGACCGTGGTTTCGACTGAAACCACGCCTAGGCCTACCGCGAGTGTCTCGGTCTCGGCTGAAACAGAGTCCTTGGTACTTCCGACCGTGGAAACGGTACAACCGGCAGCCTCGGCCCCGGAGGCTTCTTCTGAGTCTGTTATGGATTTACCCTCGGAAACCGGTGTTCAGGAAACTACCGACACCATTCCCTTAGACAAGACTACCCCAGCACGTGGAGCAGCCAGGCCCCCTGCATCCATGTCCATTAAAGCATTCACTAGGGATAAAGCTGCTAAGCAACAAAAAACTCTGCCTCCCAAGACTATTTCTCAGGGATCCACTACAGGTTCACAGATACTAAGTTTGGCTGAGGATCTTATTTCCTTAATCAGGGGATCCCAGCCTCATCCGGACAGGGGCTCTCAACCCCCTCTAGACAAAAGGCCCAGGGCTGAGTCCACTGATCCTCAGTCCTCTGATGAGGCCTCTGATGGCTCTGCTCTATCAGATTACCAGGAGGAGGCCTTCACGGCCTATGAGGATTCTGATGCAGAGGAATCCATTCCCTCTGCCTCCCCTCCTGAAGAGCTGTCCTTTGGGCAGACCCTTCACTCCATGAGAGAGCATTTCCAATGGCAGGGCCAGGAATTCTCCAATTCCAGGAAGAGATTAAGGACTTTTCTTCATTTACCTCAGCATAGACCTTTGGCTATTCCTCCTGTTTTAAGTGTCATTGATGATGTGTATTCTGAGTCTAGCACTACCCCTGACACCCTTCCTCTGGCTCCTGTTAAACCCGATAGGTACTACAGGGTCCCGGACTCGCACCATTTCCTTTATAAGGCCCACTCTGCTGACCCAGAAACTATTTCCCAGGGTCCTAAAGGGGTTGCAGCTGCCACCACTAAAAATCCACTTCCCTATGAAAGGGAGTCCAGGGCTTTAGAGAGATGGGGTAAAAAAGTGTATACTACTTCCACTCTGTCTATGAGGGCTTTAAATTGTCAATTTCATATGATACAGTACCAAGAGTATTTGTTGGATGAATTGCAGAAAAAGCTGTCTTCTCCTGAACCCCTAGACTGTAAGTCACTTCAGGATCTGGTACATAATTCACAACAGGTTAGCAACCATTTCTTGCAGTGTGGTTATGATGCATTGGAAACTTCATGTAGGTCAGCAATGACAGGTGCAGTCATACGTAGACATGCGTGGCTGAAGGAACAATCTCTGCCAGATCATGTTAAGGCTAAGCTTCTGGATGCTCCACTAGAAAAGCAAAAGTTATTTGGCTCCACTGCTCAGGAGGTCTTAAAGAAATTTGAGGAAAAGGCTAAATCTGTACAAACAGTCAAAGATTTCCTCCAGGTACAACCACCAAGATTCAGCAGAAATTGGCCTTCTAAGAATTGGTCCTTTCCGGAAGAGAGATATCAAAGAGGCAAGAACAGGTGTGCCAGAGGTAGAGGGCAAGCTAGAGGCTCCTACAGAGGACGTCAATGGCAGCCTCCTAACCAGCGAGGTAGTGCAGGACCAACAACTGCTGCACAAGGACAGACTCAATGACTTCACCTTGATCCCGCCAACCAGGGCTCAGTTAGAAGCACCTTTGGGCGGAAAATTGTCTTTATTCTCAAATTGGCACAGTATTACAAGGGACAAATGGACACTGCAAATAATAGACTAAGGATACAGGTTCCATTTCCATACATTACCAAAAAGAAAAGGAATGCCAAACCTGCCACCAAATCAAAGGGCAGAGGCTGTAAAACAAATTGCCAACCTATTGCAAATGAAAGCTATAGAAAAGGTTCCTCTTGTAGAACAAGGCCAAGGATTTTATTCCAGACTATTCCTTGTCCCAAGAAAAGAAAAACAATGGAGGCCTATTCTCGATTTGTCCGCACTCAATACTTATCTCATTGTGCCAAAATTCAAAATGCTGGCCCTACAGCAACTCCTTCCCATGCTGGGCAAGGGGTCTTGGCTGGTAACTCTAGACCTCAAGGAGGCATACCTGCATGTCCTTATCAGACAAAGTTGCAGAAGACACCTCAGATTTCTTGCAGGTTCAGAGCATTATCAATTCTCAGCATTGCCCTTTGGCTTATCTACTGCACCCAGAGTATTCACGAAATGCCTGGCAATAGTAATTGCACACTGCAGACTTCAGGGGATTCAAATATACCCGTATCTGGACGACTGCCTTATACAAGCGGACAGCCAACAAACTTTGGAAAAACATTTGAATTATGCCATCCGCCTTTTGCAGGCCTTGGGATACACAGTCAACATTCACAAGTCAAGACTGGTACCATCCCAAAGAATAACTTTTCTGGGTGCGGAACTAGATACAACCACCCAAATGGCTTTTCTCTCAGAAGAAAAGCAAAGACAACTACCGGATTACTTCAAAAATCTGACAAAACAAACTCAGATGACTGCAAGGAAAATCCTGCAGGCCCTGGGTTACATGGCATCGTGCATTCTTCTGATTCCACAAGCAAGGCTGCATATGAGAACTACAATGGTACCTAAGGAGTTTATGATCTCAGCACAATCACAGCCTAGAAACTTTGATACCACTCATTCCATGTCTTCAAAAGGAATTCCTGTGGTGGGCCCAAGCAAGCCAGTCAAACAGGGGTCTGCCTTTCAGCAAACCAGTAACCAGCCAAACCATTACCTCGGACGCTTCAGACCATGGATGGGGAGCACACATGGAGGACAGATGCATCCAAGGACTATGGTCTCAGAAAGAATTGTGCATGCACATAAACCAAAAGGAAATGCTGGCAGCGATACATGCAATCGAGGCCTTCAGGCACTTTCTACATCAAGGCCACCTGCTAATAAGGACAGACAATACCACAGTTATGTGGTACATAAACAAGCAAGGAGGTACCCATTCCTACCCTCTTTGCAGACTAGCAATGAATCTTTGGGAACTTTCCCTAAAACTCAGTATAGAGCTGCAAGCCCAGTTTGTGCCAGGAAAAGACAATATACTGGCGGACAGCTTAAGCAGAAATACCATGGATCCACACGAATGGATGCTACACCCAGACATCTTCCTTCAGATAACACAATTTTGGGGAAGGCCGGACATAGATCTTTTGCCTCCCACCACAATCATCAACTGAAGAAATTCTGTTCAAGGACATACCACCCACAAGCATGGAAAGTGGACGCCCTCTCTTTCAGCTGGAATACTCTAACAGTGTATGCATTCCCACCTCTTCCACTAATGACCAGGGTCTTACTGAAAATCAGGACAGAGCAGCCAAAAGTGATTCTAATAGCCCCGGACTGGCCAAGGCAGCACTGGTACCCACTGTTACGATGCCTGTCACACACGAAACCGTGGCCTCTACCACAATGGCCACTCCTTCTGACACAGCACAATTACAAAACTCTGCACTCCAGCCTGAAAACCCTGCAGCTGACAGCCTGGAGAATACCTTGACTCCTCACCAGGAAAAGCTATCCAAGAGAGTGAAGGATATCATCATGGAAGCTCGCAGACCTTCCACGAGAAAGGCATATTCAGCAAAATGGAAAAGATTCCACACTTGGAGCACATAAAGGGCCTAGATGCCACAGTGATGAGCATGGCACATATCCTGGAATATTTGGCAGAAATGCTCCACAATGGCCTTTCTTACTCTTCCATAAAAATTCATGCTTCAGCAATTTCAACAGAATACAATACTGATCCACCTGTCTTCTCTCATCCTCTCCTAAGGCAGTTTCTAAGAGGAATTAAAAACATCAATCCTCCAAGAAAACCACCAGTGCCTACATGGGACCTTAACTTCATGTTGGAAAAGTTGACTCTACCTCCCTTTGAACCAGCAGCATCTTCAGAGTTACAGTTCCTGTCTTGGAAGACTGCCTTCCTTCTGGCCATAACCTCAGCAAGAAGAGTATCTGAATTGCAGGCACTCATGGCAGTACAACCATTTCTTATTTTTCATCAGGACAGAGTCTCCTTGAGAACCAATCCTTCATTCATGCCAAAGGTGGTATCCAGGGTCTCATTGAACCAAGCTATTCACCTGCCTACCTTCTTTCCAGATCTGCAAAACAAGGGAGAAGAACTTCTGCATACCCTGGACATTCACAGACAGTTACGCTACTACTTGGACAGAACTAAGACTTTCAGAAAAACTGACCAGCTGTTGGTAGCATATGCTGCAGGCATCCAAGGCAAAGCAATTTCCAAACAGACAATTTCAAAATGGATAGGAAATTGCATTTGATTCTGCTACTCTTATCATGGGAAAGCTGTGCCAGCTAACATCAGGCCTCACTCCACCAGAGCCACAGCCACCTCCACAGCCTTTTTAAGAGGGGTGGCTACCAAGGACATTTTAGAAGCTGCTACATGGAGCTCCATGCATACATTTTCCAAGCATTACAGTTTGCCCTTATATTCCAGATCCAGAGCAGGCTTTGGTACAGCAGTCCTGCAGGGCATTTTAGCTACACCATCATTTTCTTAGATCCTACCACCCCCAGCTTGGCTATGGTATTCTACCCATATGTAAGGACTGCAGATGCATCCTTGAAGGACATAGTACAGTTTTGTACCTACCATAAATGTAGATGTCTGATAGGTATGCATCTACAGTCAGGTTTTCCCTCCCTCCTTCCCCTCTGTGGTATTTCTAGGGTACTTATCCCTCTTATAGCTAGCTGGGGTTATCTATTATGGTGCATTTGTTTTTTATTACTGTGTATGTTTGGAATATTTTGCATTTCTCCAAATTTAGCCTTCCTTAGAGGGCACCTGGGGCAAGAAAGACTGAGGAAGATGGCGTCAGCTGACTCTTTTATACCCCAGGCGCTCTGACGTCGGGGAAAGGGCGACATCAGCCGACGCCGGACCCAGACTTTGGAATCCGGCCGACCGAAGGGCTGCCTGAGGCAGGACAACCCATATGTAAGGACTGCAGATGCATATCTCGAAGTGTTCTGTGTTTTTCTCTATTTGGCAATTTAGCAGTATATTTGTCTTCAGTCTACCCCCTATCTTAGTCATTTGTAGCTAAACATACATTTCCCTCTGTGTGAGTGAATTTTATGTCCCTTTTTCTCTTACTTTACCATGTTGGTATTTCTTTGTTCCATTGCTGGTACAGCCCCCCCCCCTTCTCTACCTTTGGATATTTTAAATACCATTGTTGGTATTCCTTTCCTTCCCTTTACCCTTCAGGGTATGTTCCTATTACCATCGTTGGTATTAAAAAAAAAAAAAAAATCTTTTCTTCTATCTGCATGCGAGTGCATCTCTAGTCCTGTAATAGAGTATTTAATTTTGTTTATTGTTGTATAATTACTGTTTAACTGTATTGTTGATAATGGCTGACAAGAAGGTGACTACTGGTTTTTAGTGTGACAAGTGTAGCAGGACGATGCCAAATTCCGATGGACATCTCTCCTGCGTCTGTTGCCTAGGAGTACCACATATGAAGATCCAATCTCTGTAAGGGCTTTAGTGCCTGCACCTTAGCAGAGTCCAAAAACAAATTGATCGTAAAGGGTCTCTTAAAAACCCCTTTCTCGGAGGCTTTATCTGAGGCAGAGGTCTGAACCCCTCCTAAAAAAGACATGAAGAAGAGGAGCCACTCTGTCCCATAGTCTCCTCAGTTTCAGGATCGAAAAACTGCTAAGGCACAGGTTCATACAGAACCGAGCACTAAGCATGCCAAAATGACTGACACCTACCTCTGCACTGGAACCTAAAACTCCATCCACGGTGCTGTCCTAGATTATGGAACTGACATCTTCTACTCCTAAGGTACCGACACCTTCCATGGTACCACAGACCCTCTCGGCACCAACAGTAGATGCCCCCTTAAAACTGGTCATTTCTCTCCTACAACCTTCTGGTCTCCCAACCACGGTGCCAAAGGTCGAAACAGTGGCCAGGACCCGATATTCTCCGTCCATTGACCCCTTTGTGGGACAACAGCTAAGCCCATTCCTTGATCGACCTGAATTCCATTGGGGATGTCAACTCGTTCCACCAGGAGTCTTTTGGAGCTTGATGTAGTGAGAATTATGGAGCAGCTCTTAGTGGCCAGAGGCATCCCAACTCCATCTAGGACCTCCCTCCCACCTGGAGCTGAAGGTTTTTCTCCACAGACTCCAGTCTGAATTTTTCCTTCAACCTCCCTGCAGGTCTTGGAGCCCTCGATGCTGACACCTACCCAGGTGCCAATATCTTCGGTCCCATTGGTAAATCTTACCTTGGTTCCAGAGTCTACCCTGTGGACCACGGCTCAGTCAAAGCCAACCCACCCTCGAGACCATGACTGGTCTATCTGCACCATGATTCCTGGTGCAGTGCTAATTTTTTTTTCTATGGCACCATCTACAGTTTTGGTTGCTTTGACAGCTTTGAATCCTCTCACGGCATCTTCCCTGGAGGTGGGCTTGTTGGAGCAGGGTGTGAACCTGGTTCCGAGGTTGTCTTTCTCTGTTCCAGGCTCCCATCCCTCTTTGAGTCGGCCTGCCTCCCAGGTTATGGAGAGGGCACTCACCTCAGCAGGCTCACAGTTGGCTGCCTCTGTACCGGAATTCCATTTATACATGTCCTCTGGTTCGCAGTTGCCACAGTCCAATACTCTGAGGCATTGGGCATGGGAGCAGTAAGATACCCTGCTGCAAGGCACCCTCTCTTCGGAGGCCTCTTCAGGCATTCCCCCTGAAGAGCCCACCCTGTAAGAGTGCAGGAGTAACGTTAATTCCCCGGAAGAATCTCTCACCGAAGATACAGATTACGATGAGGGGGAAGGGGTCCCCACGGTCACCTCCTGAGGATATCTCTTTTGGAGACATACTGGAGATCTTGAAACAGGTGGGTGACAAAGTCCACCAACCCTTCTATTCTTGCAGGCTTTCTGTGCCCGACCCCCTACTTCCTGGATGACCCCACCTGCAAATGACTTGGTCAAGTTCATTGTGCAGCACCCCTGGAAGGCCCCTGACACAGTTGAGCCAATCCCCTGGAGACGGGATGAAATACTCTACCCGCCAGAGTATCAGCCCCATTGGTCCAAAGGCTTGGCAGTAGATGCTATGGTGGCGGCGGTGGCCACCACGAAAGAACTCTGAGGAGAGTCCTGTTGTTCATCCCCCAAACAGGGAGTCTCGGACTAAGGACAGACCAGGGGAGTGGGTTTATGCTTCAACAACCTTTGCCATATGATCGTTGAACTACATTTTACCTGTCTCCAAAGGGTCCTGAAAACAGAACTTTCTCAGAACTCTCAGGGACGTTGGCAGGAGCAGTATCTGATAAGGTATGTGACAAGGTTGCTTCACAGCTTGCCACCCTGGAATCCATATCCAACTCCTACATGAGGTTGATTGTACATACAACCAAAGGAACGGCCAGAGCAGTGGGTACAGGCGTTGTCATGAGATGTCACGCCTGTTTGCGCTTGTGACTTTGCAGATCCTTTCAGGTCTTCCTTCATCATTGTTCGCATTGATGCTTCCTCTCTCTTTGGTCCAAAAGTTAGACACACTAGACAGGTGTGAGAAGGATAGAAAGACCCTGTCTGCTGTAGGCATACATTTTTCCACTCCCCAACGATCCAATACTAGGAATCAGAGAAGTGGAAAGATGTGATTCAAGAAATCCCAAGGACCTTTCCGTGACACACCTGGCAAGTTTTCCTCCCAAGGCAGAGGGGGGAACTCATCAGGAAGACACCCCCCCCCCCATGGCAGAGGGGTTTTGGGTAACCAAAGGGACCAGAGATTCCTTTTCTCGGCAGCCCTGCCAGTGCTTCTGAAGAGCGGCCCAATTGCTTGCCTCTGGTAGCAGTCAGGGGATGATTCTCTCTGCACCACTTAGCCTGGCACTCAATAACATCAGTCAGATTCCTGGGTGCAGACGATAATTACCAGAGGATGTCACATCCCCTTCGATCTTTACCCAAGACCACAAAGGTGAATCCCCAACATTCCACCCAGTCAGAAGGACATTGGCAGCTCAAGAAATTCGAAAGCTGCTCGAAAAAGATAGTATCTGGATTCTACTCCAGGTACTTTTTAGTGCCAAAAAGCACAGGGGACTGGAGGCCAATTTTGAACCTCAGCATCCTAAACAGGTTTGTCAAACAGACCAAACTCTGGTTCAGTCTATCCTCCTGTTCCTGGAAAAAGATGACTGGATGTGCTCGATAGATCTCCAGGATGTGTATTACCATAAAAAAATGGGCAAGCGCTCTAGAAGATATATCCGCTGCTGGCTGGGAGTCTAGCATTACCAATGTCAAGAGCTGCCCTTTGGTCTCTCCACAGCACCCAGAGTGTTCACCAAATGTATGGCAGTAGTAACAGCTCACTTGAGACCGCAAGGATTCTGGATGTTTCCATATCTAAGATGATTGGCTCCTTACTGCCCCCACCAACCATCTACTGCTTCTTGCCTTGCTCTACACCCTACAGCTAGCACGGCTCTTAGGAATGTCAATAAACGAAGAGAAGTCAAAACTAGTACAGACTCAAAGCTTAGAATTTATAGGAGCAGCATTTGACAAGAGGGCTTGCCTTGTCACTTTTCCTCATCACAGGCTTCACAAACTAAGATTTCAACTCCGAATGATACTCTTTC
This sequence comes from Protopterus annectens, assembly GCF_019279795.1. Taxonomy (NCBI): domain Eukaryota; kingdom Metazoa; phylum Chordata; order Ceratodontiformes; family Protopteridae; genus Protopterus; species Protopterus annectens. The sequence continues at coordinate 542,344,464 of NC_056745.1, read as the reverse complement.
AGGCCAAAGTCCCAACTCGTTTAGTCCTTCAACTGTTAGGATCAATGGCAGCAACGATTATTATAGTTCCTCTAGCAAGACTCCATATGAGATTACTACAGTGGCTTCTGGCATCACACTGGTCCATGTTGACACATTGTGCCCCACCCAATCTACATAACTAACCGTTGCAAGCAGGATGTGAATTGGTGGATGAAGCCAGAAATGGAACTGTGGAGTCGTCCCTTCTCAGACTGTCCAAGGCACCTGGTCACCCTTAGAGGTCAACTTGCATATCAGTGTCCTAGAACTGAGGGCACTGCTGCTGGCAATGCAAGCATTCCAATTTGCCCTTCCATTGGGGACAATTGCCATTCAGTCAGACAGCAGGTCAGTTGTCTGGTATATCAACAAACGGGGGAACCAGATCCTACCCATTGTGTCGGAAAGCCATGAGTGTGTGGCAATGGGCGATGGCCTCCAACCACTTTCTGATAGCAACACACATTCCCGGGAGCTCCAATTGATTGCTGACAAACTGAGCAGATGCACCCTCCTGCCTTACGAGTGGTCTCCTCAATCCCAAAGTAGTGACAGAGATTTTCTGTGGCTGGGGTCAGTCTTGCTGCAATCTATTCACGTCCCTGCCAGCCACAAAAGCAGCAGCTACTTTGCCCTAATCCTCCCTCGGGGAGTCCCCGGGGGATGCTGTAATGCACAGTTGGCCCCCGGGACTGCTTTATGCCTTCCCTCCTTTTCTCCTGATCCCACAATTTTTAAAGAAGGCCCTTCGGTTGAGAAGCAAAGTAATCCTTATTGCACCCTGTTGGCCCTAACAAGTCTGTTTTCCCTTCCCTTGGCCTCATCTGGTTCACCGCCTGTGGACTCTGATCCAACTCCAGGGTTACTGTCTCTCCCACAGAGGTTGATTCATCCAAACCTGTCAAGCCTTAAGCTGACCACTTATCTCCATTTCTGGTAATTGCATAATAACCTTTCTTCCCCTGTACAAAAAAATATTTCTGGCTTCACATAAACCATCCACCAGAAAAATTTATCATAGCAAATGGAACAGATTTGTGTTTTGGTCTTGAGAGAAAGGGACTGGACCCCTTCCTAGCTCCTATTAGTTCAGTGTTGGAGTATTTCTCAACTTTACTCCATTCAGGAGCTTTCAGCTGTTACGATCAGGGTCCATTTAGCAGCTGTCTCAAACGTTCATAGTGGTTTCCAAGATTCCTCATTAGTATCTCACTGTCTCCGTAAAACCTTTTTGAAAGGAGTCATGCATATAAATCCACCATTCAAAGAGCCCATTGAACCTTAGAATTTGATGCTGGTTCTACAAACTTTGACTCGTCATCCCTTTGAGCCTGCAGCCACTTACGATATGAAATTCTTGTCTTGGAAGACTTTATTCTTGGTAGCCATTACCTCAGCGAGGAGAATATCAGAATTGCAGGCTTTGTGCGTAAAACGCCTTTGCATAGTTTTCCACAGAGAGAGGTTATCTCTTTGGACTAACTCCTCTTTTCTGCCCAAGGTTGTCTCTGAGTTAAATATCTGTCAGTCTATCGACTTACCAGTGTGCTTTCCAAATTTTTCTAATAAAGGAAAATGCTGTTTGCATTTATTAGATGCACATAGACAACTACATTTTTACTTAGGACTAAGTCTTTCTGTAAATCTGACCAATTGTTCCTGTTCTTTTCAGGACCCAAGTTAGGAAAATCACTTTCCAAAGTCACTTTGTCAAAATGGTTGAGAAACTGCATCTTTTTTGTCTATTAACAAAACCAGATACATTTAACTACCAAGATCAATGCACATTCAACTAGATCAATTGCTACTTCGGTGGCTTTTCATTCAAGATCTGCTATGGATGACATTTGCGCAGCAGCCACTTGAGCTATCCCTCATACCTTTATCATTTGTTACAAATTGGATTTGGTCTCCGGGGGGAGAGCATCCTTTGGCTCAATGGTGCTCAGGAATATTTTGCCTAGGGCCTCTTGGGATACAAGGTAGCTAGGAACTCTGCCGCATCTGTTATGAATGAATGAAGATGAACAACATTAGATAAATAACTTATGTTCTTACCATAATGTTCCATCTGTGTTGTTCATTCATTCATGACATCCCACCCACCGACCCCCTCCAAAAGACTCCTGGAGATTCGGATTTGGTCCTGGTTACATGTGAGGGCATTTGCTTAAACTAAACCTCCACTTTATTATCCTTACGGGCAAACTCAATCTGAGGAGATTAGGAGAGGGGCACTATGGGTAACCTTAGCTCGAGGGTTTTTGGCTGGTGAAAGCTTGCTATATCAGCCGAGTTGGTTCTGAGGACAGAATGGAAACCCATCCGTCATGAATGAATGAGGATCAACAAAACAGAATGTTATGGTAAGAACATAACTTCTTTTTCAGTCTAAGGGGGAGAGAAAACCCTTAGTAATTAAAGGAGTGCAGAAAAGCAAAATTAGGGAGAGTACAGCTTAAAAGAGATGGGTTGTGAAATAGGGAGTGGATGAAGAAGAATGGCTACTGCACTAGTAATTCTGCCGTGTATTTACAGAGGGAGGTTGAATATGTTCTGCATTCCGAAGAGTATTTGGTACAAGAAACCTAACCCTCCTTTCTGTACTTTGTGAAGAAAATAAGAGATTAATGTCTTGTGTTTTCTTCACAAATTACAGAAAGGAGGATTAGGTTCATGAAGACAGGAAAAGGCAAGTGTGGTTCCTCTTTATCCTCACTGGAGCAGGATCAAGGGTGGAAACGGTCAGCCTGACATTTAAACCGCAGTTGTAAGGAATATCATGAAATCATTGATGAAAGAATGAGTATCCAGTGTCTGTTGTCTGATCTGACCTTGACATCATCTTCCAGAGATTTGGATTCAAGGCTCTGACTCTTCCTACCCATAATTCCCTCCTATTTCCTAATTTATCACAGATCTTGTTTACCACCTGATTCATCCAGATGTATCCGACAGCTTTCTCAGCACTTCCATAAGTGAAAGACTTGATATATTTTCCCCTACCTTTGACTTCTCCCTTTAGGATTTTGAAGTGTAGTGTTAGTTATAAGAATTTTAGACTGCTAAGATTGTTTGGATTTCATAGTTTTTTATAGTGGGTTTCAAAGTTTATTAGGCCTATTGTAGGTTGTTCTATAAAATTGTCTTAATAGAGTTTAACATGCGTGTATGTGTGTGTGTTGCTAGGTTTTGATTGCTGTGTAGCTAATATTTTTCCTGATGTCAGGCAAACCCTTGGGCTTTAAAAAAAAATGCTCTGCTTACAAATACAAGATCCCTTCCCAAGACCCACACTCTTGAGTTTACTGCTTTGGTGCTGTTCATTTACAGGCTAATTGTGATATTTGTGCTGCCTTTGTGTCTAGGACTGTTCAAGGCAGGGGAAGAAAACTCAAAAGGCTTACTTCCTTCACATACAAGGTCGTCTCTAGCCATGTCTTCTGAATCTAGATAAGCTTCAACTTCTTCCAGCAGTAGAACAGAAACCAGAAGGAAAAGGTACATCCATACAAAAGCATACTGAAAAGGATAAGTCCCTAGAAAAAAGATCTGAAGAAAAGAGACTTGAAAGATCTGGGAAAGGGTCTTTGGAACCAACTGGTTCTTTGGGTCCAATACCTAAAACTGAGACAGCCAAATTCACCTGGTAGTTGGTTCAGAATTCCTCTCCTCGTGCAACATTTTCTCTGGAGCTAGTGAGCTCTCTGCTCCATTTACCCATTTTACAAGACAAATGCCTTTCAAGGCCGCCTTCAGTAACGTCATTGTCGAGGTCAGTCCGATCCACCAGAATTCTCATGGAAATGGATGTTGACTGATGATGAGGAAATTCTTGAACGCAGATCCAACTGGAAGGCTTCCTGGTGCTGTCAGTGAAGGGGAGGTCTGGTTACAAGACCACTGATCCTGTCAGTTTTTTCTTCAGTACTGATTCAATTTTCAGAACCTGTTTCCACTGATCCAAACCCCTTGGTGCACCTCTACCGTATCAGATAGTTGATGAACTTTGATGTCAACTAATGTTATGGTCCATTATCTAGATTTTGAGGGTAATACTGTTGAAGTGACACAAGACACCAAGGCACAAGTTTAAGCAATTTATTTAAAATCGTTAAAATTATCTTTTACTTACAAGCATCAAAGTGATCATCTTTGTTCACTGCTAGGGGACCTTAAATCCTAGCTATCTTTTCGGTCAACAGTGCCAACAGTAGCAAAACTGTATGCTCAGTCCAAGCTAAGAGTTCGTTTTGATCAAAGCAAATTAGCTAAATCAAATCCAGATTGAGTTCCAATCTGTTGCTGGCTGCTAAGCATTTTATAGTCTTGTATAAACAGTGAGTTCAAGATGGCCATGGCCGTTTTGACTAGATAGGAAATTTTTGCTATTTTGTTTTTAAATATTCTAAGTTGTAAACAAGACTTGTATGCGGTCAGTTTTTTACTTTCAGTATCTCTGGTTACTTCCTCTTCTTAGGAGAACAGTTAGCTGTTAGCTGACTACAGACTTGTGATGGTTCCTCTTATTTCAGGGGTTGGCAGCCTATGGCATGCTTCCCAAGTGTGGCACGCAGAGGGATTTTCAGTGGCATGTTGAATGTGTGAGAGAGTGAGTGAGTGAATGCATGCATGAAAGAGGAAGAGACTGTGTGGGTGTGCGATTGGAGTGAGTGAATGCATGCATGAAAAATGAAGTGTGTGTGGGGGTGTGTGATCGGAATAAGTGACTGGGTGAATGCATGTATGACAGCTGAAGCGACTGTGTGTATGAGTGATCAAAATGTTTCAACCTTAGAACTAGAAATCTGCACAAAACCAAGTGGGACAAAGGGCTAAAATTGGGACAATTTTTAATTATTGCTCTTACAAACTTAGAAAGTTGATAGAATAACAAGATGTTCATGTTTCACTGTTGCTATCATCACATTTGGGTAATCTGCTGGCAGGTTGCTCTCAGTCAAGTCTGATTAACAAAGTCTTGGGTCCTGCGTTGGTTGCTGTCCCTTCTTCCATGACGTCAGGGGTATAAAATATGCAGCCGACGCAATTTTCTTCACTCTTTCTTGCTGCCCGGTGCCCGAAGCAGAAGCATTTTGCAAGTGCCGGTCGACTCCTGAAATTTTCGCATTCATGTTTCAGAACCGAAGTCTTCAAACTAAAGCTAAGTACCCCATTGGGGAAATTTTTTCTTGCTCCTTACCAATGTCAGTAAAAGTTAATAATTGCATTACTTGTGGGAAGCAAATACCTCATAAGGATTTTCACTTGTACTGTATTCCTTGCCTAGGCCCAGATCCTAACGTGCCTTGCTGTTGGTTGTGTGCTAGATTTAACCAACGCACTATTAAGTGTCGGTATATTTTTGTTTCTAAATATTTTGGGTCAAGATTTAATTATCCTGAAATGTCGTCGATTAGCAATCTGACTACCAGAGTTCACAAAAAGTGCAAAGAAAAAGACACAGACCGTTGAGGTCCAAAACTGATGACGAAGATGTTCATCGTGTTACCCTGCTGCAGTCATCACACTTGGTTTATCCTGTCGTCAGGTGATCCCGCAGTCGGCTGGAATTCCAAAGTCTTGGTCCGGCGTCGGTTGCTGTTGCTTCTTCCCTGACGTCAGTGCGCCAGGGGTATATATATATTGCAACCAACGTCATTTTCTTCAGTCTTTCTTATCGTGCGGTGCCCGAAGCAGAAGCAGTTCGCAAGTGCCGGTCGGCCGACTCCTGAGATATTCGAATTTCAGACCGAAGTCTTCTATAAAGCTAAGTACCCCATTGGGGAAACTTTTCTTGCCTCAGACCGATGTCAGAAAAAGTTAATTGTATTTCTTGTGGGAAGCAAATACCTCATAAGGATTTTCATTCTTATTGCATACCTTGCCTAGGCCCAGACCACGATGTCACTAGTTGTCATTTTTGTGCTAGGTTTAATAAGCGTACTATAAAAAGACGCTTTGATTTCGCACGACACTACTTCGGTAGAAAATTTAACTACACTATGCCGTCGGAGCAACCGACTACCGGCATGCACAAAAAATGCAAGGATAAGGACAGGCAGCCCAGGCCTAAGCCAGATTCCGAGGCCCCGGCTGGTCCGGTCTCCGGTTCTCCGGTCTTCAGTGAGGCTCCAACGCAACCCCTGACTACCGCAGAACTGGAACCTGAGACCGCTTCGGAACTTTTGGCGGAATGTACCAGGCTGACGCAGCCATTTTGTTCAGGCCCTACCGACGATATTGCAGAAAAAGATGGATGTCCTTCAAGGATGCATCTACAGTCATAACAAATGGGTTGTCCTGTCGTCAGGCAGTCCTTCGGTCGGCCGGATTCCAAAGTCTGGGTCCGGCTTCGGCTGATGTCGCACTTCACCCGACGTCATCTCTGCTGGTCTTCGGGTATAAAGGCATCAGCCGACGCCATTTTCCTCAGTCTTTCTTGCCGCGCGGCGCCCGAAGCAGAAGCTGTTCGCAAGTGCCGGTCGGTCAGATCCAGAGATTACTACTACCGAATACTACTTCGAAGACTTCTAAAAGCTAAGTACCCGTTGGGGACTCTTTCTTGCCTCAGCCGATGTCAGAAAAAGTCAATAACTGTTTAACTTGTGGGAAACAAATACCTCATAAAGATTTCCACTCTTACTGCCTGCCTTGCTTAGGCCCAGACCACGACGTAGCAGCCTGTTCGCCTGTGCTTCCTTCAACCGACGAACGCTTAGGCCGGTCGGAGTTTGCTGAACAGTTTTTCGCTCAGATTTTGCGTACATTATGCCGCCGGATCCTCCGACTACCCAAATTGTTAAAACGCAAAGAAAAAGACCGACACCGCAGTCCGCGGTTTCGGCCGAAACCACGGTTAAGCAAGTCATGAGTGTCTCGGTTTCGGCCGAAACCGAAAACCGGTCAATCTTCAGCGAATCCATGACTACTACTGAGGCTCCTGCTACCTTAGTTGAATCGGCCTCAGAAGTTTTGCCTACTACTGTGGTTCCTAGTGATTTATCAGACACCATTCCTTTGGATGTCTCTACCCCAGCACGTGGTGCTGCTAGGCCTCCTGCAGCCATGTCTATTAAGGCCTTTGCCAGGGCTAAAGCAGCCAAAACTGTTAAATCAGTGCCTGTTAAGCCCCCCTCACACAGGCCCACTTCTAGTTCACAAATGCTTACTCTGGCAGAGGATTTAATATCCTTAATTAGGGGATCCCAATCTCACCCAGACAGGGCCTCTCAGCCCCCAGAAAAAGAGACCTAGAGCAGAGCCCCCCGAGCCAGTGTCCTCTGATGATTCTTCGGATGACTCAGACATTACAGACCAGCCAGAGGCTCCTTTTCTACTTATGAAGATTCCGATGCCGAGGAATCCATTCCATCTGCCTCTCCACCAGAGGAATTTTCCTTTGGGGAAACCTTACATGCCATGAGAGAACAATTCCAATGGCAGGGACAAGATTTCTCAGATTCCAGAAAAGGCTTAGGACATTTCTGCACTTACCACAACATAGGCCCTTAGCTATACCTCCAGTACTGCCTGTTGTGGATGATGCATTTAATGATGTTTGCACTGCTCCTGATACTTTGCCTCCAGCCCCTGCCAAACCAGATAGATTTTACAGGGTGCCAGACACTCATCACCACCTATACAAGGCCCCACTTGCAGATCCTGAGACTATATCCCAGGGGCCTAAGGCAGTAGCCTCGACCTCAGCAAAACCCTATTCCTTCTGAAAGGGAATCCAGGTCCTTAGAGAGATGGGGAAAAAGTTTACACCTCTGCTACTCTCTCAGCTAGAGCTTTAAACTGTCAGTTTCATATGATCCAATACCAAGAGTTTATGCTTGATCAGTTAACTAAAAAGCTGTCCACTGATGACTCCTTAGATAAGAAATATGTTTTAGAAATGGTGAATAACATTCAGCAGGTTAGTAACCATTCTTTAAAATGTGGCTATGATGCACTGGAGGCTTCATTTAGATCAGCCATGACTGGCACAGTGATAAGAAGGCATGCATGGTTGAAAGAACAGGTCTTGCCGGATCATGTTAAAGCAAAGCTGTTAGATGCTCCTATGGATAAGGCCAGTCTATTTGGTACACCTGCTCAGCAAGTAATGAAGAAAATGGAAGAGAAGGCAAAATCTGTACAAACAGTTAAGGATTTCTTACAGGTTCAGCCCCCAAGGTTTAGCAGGAACTGGCCTGCCAAAAATTGGTCCTTTCCAGACTCCTCAAAATCTCAAAGAGGCAGGAATAGACTCTCTAGAGGCAGAAATCAATCCAGAGGAGGTGCCTACAGAGAGGACGACAGTGCAAGGCAATAACCGAGGCACAGACACAACCACTGCCACTGCAACAGGACAATCACAGTGACTTGGCTTTGACACCGCCTACCAGGGAGCAAATAACAGCACCTTTAGGCGGAAAGTTAGCCTTATTTTTGAAAAATTGGCACTATATCACAAAAGACAAGTGGATTTTGCAAACCATAGACCAAGGCTACCGGTTCCACTTCCACACCTTACCAGTAAAAAGAGGAATGCCAAACCTACCTCCAAATCAAAAAACAGAAGCTCTACAGCAGATAGCGAAATTAGCAAAGATGAGAGCTGTGGAAAGAGTACCAATAACAGAACAGGGCAAAGGATTCTACTCCAGACTCTTCCTAGTACCAAGAAAAGAGAAAAGTTGGAGACCTATTCTCGACCTGTCAGTCTTAAACACATACATCATTGTCCCAAAATTCAAAATGCTGACCCTACAGCAACTTCTTCCCATGCTGGGCAAGGAGTGTTGGCTGGTAACTCTAGATCTCAAGGAGGCATACCTGCACGTCCCCATACGACCAAATTGCAGAAGATACCTCAGATTTCTTGCAGGATCAGAGCATTATCAATTCTCAGCATTGCCCTTTGGCTTATCTACTGCCCAGAGTATTCACAAAATGCCTGGCATCAGTAATCGCTCACTGCAGGCTACAGGGAATCCAAATTTATCCATACCTGGACGACTGCCTGTTACAAGCGGGCAACAAAAGCAAGCTGACAACAGATTTACAGAGAGTCATTTGCTTACTACAAGCCCTGGGATACACAGTCAATTTACAAAAGTCAAGACTGATACCATCCCAAACAAGAACATTCTTGGGTGGAATTGGACACAGCAAAACAAATGGCATTCCTAACTGCAGAAAACAAAACAACTCCTCTTTACTTCTTGGCATTAACAAAGCAGAACAAACTAACAGCAAGAAAAGTACTGCAGGCCTTGGGCTTCATGGCATCATGCATAATCTTGGTCCCACATGCCAGACTGCATATGAGAAAGCTACAGTGGTACCTAAAGAATTTATGGTCTCAACACAGGCACAGCTTAGAAACCGAAATCCCACTAATCCCATGCCTGAAACAGGAGTTCCTATGGTGGGCTCAAGCATGCCAGTCAAACCCAGGCTTGCCCTTCCACAACTCTCAAGCAAGCCAAACCATCACAACGGATGCCTCAGACCTAGGCTGGGGGGCGCACATGTTGGACAAATGCATACAAGGATTGTGGACTCCAGACCAGCTGCACCTGCACATAAACCAAAAAGAAATGCTGGCAGTAAAACTAGCAATCCAGAAATTCAGACCATTCCTCAAAGAAGGCCATTTAATGATAAGGACAGACAACACCACAGTCATGTGGTACATCAACAAACAGGGAGGTACTCATTCATACCCCCTATGCAGAATGACTCTGGACCTTTGGAATATGGCTCTGAGCTACAACATCCAGTTGCAGGCAATATTTGTGCCGGGAAAAGAAAACACCCTAGCAGACATGTTAAGCAGAACCACCTCGGATGCTCACGAATGGATGCTACACCCCGACATCTTCAAGGCCATCACAAAGAAATGGGGAATGCCACAAATAGACCTATTCGCATCCCCACTCAATCACCAGCTCAAAAAATTCTGCACAAGGACATACCACCCACTTGCATGGAAGGTGGACTCTCTATCCTTCAGTTGGAAAGGCCTGACAGCATATGCATTTCCACCTCTTCCTTTGATGCACAAGGTACTACTGAAAATCAAAGAGGAACGCAAGGATAATCCTGATAGCTCCGAATTGGCCAAGACAACACTGGTATCCATTGCTGAGGAGCATGTCTCAGGGGAGAATGTGGTCAATACCCCTGATGCCTTTGATGTTAACTCAGAACAACTACAACATCATGCACCCAAACCTAAAAACCTTGCAACTGACTGCCTGGAACATCACATAGCAGCAACTAACCCAGACCTATCCCAAAGGGTTAAAGACATTATCCTTGAAGCCCGCAGACCTTCAACCAGAAGGAACTATGCAGGAAAATGGAAAAGATTTGTCATTTGGAGTACTGAAAGAGGAAAAGATGTGTCGAACATAGATATTGCTAACATCCTGGAGTACTTGGCAGAGCTTCTACATACAGGCCTGTCCTATTCCTCCATCAAGATACATGCATCAGCTATTTCAGCAGAATACAGCTTCGATCCGCCTGTCTTTTCGCATCCTCTACTCAGGCAGTTCCTCAGAGGGATCAAGAATGTAAAACCTCCTAGGAAACCACCACTACCAGCATGGGACTTGAACTTTGTGCTAGAAAAATTGACACTCCCTCCATTTGAACCAGCAGCAACAGCAGATCTTCAACACCTATCATGGAAAACTGCTTTCCTACTGGCAATTACTTCAGCAAGGAGGGTTTCGGAACTACAGGCCTTAATGGCAGTACAACCCTTCCTAATCTTCCATCAAGATAGGGTGTCCATGAGAACTAATCCTACATTTATGCCTAAGGTGGTATCCAGAGTGTCTTTAAACCAGGCAATCCACCTACCTACTTTCTTTCCCAATCCACAGAACAGGGGGGAAAGACTGCTGCATACCTTGGATGTACATAAGCAGTTACGCTACTACCTGGACAGAACCAAAGGTGACAAAAACTGACCAGCTTTTAGTAGCCTATGCAACAGGAAGGGTAGGAAAAGCAATTTCCAAACAGACAGTCTCCAAATGGATAGGAAATTGCATAAGATTCTGTTACTCCTACCACGGAAAACAAATTCCACAGAACATAAGACCTCATTCTACAAGGGCTACAGCCACTACCACAGCTTTCTTACAAGGAGTGGCAACCAAGGACATTATTGAGGCGGCTACTTGGACCTCCGTGCATACATTTGCCAAGCATTATAATTTACCTCTATACTCTAGATCCCAAGCAGGGTTTGCCACTGCTGTACTGCAAGGGATCCTAACTACACCATAATTCTTCTTCCTCCTCCCCTAGTTTGGCTATGGTATTCTACCCATTTGTTATGACTGCAGATGCATCCTTGAAGGACATAGTACAGTTTTGTACCTACCATAAATGTAGATGTCCGAACAGGATAGCATCTGCAGTCAGGATTACCCACCCTCCTTCCCCTCTGTGGTACTCCTAGGGTATTTACCCTTCTAATAGCTAGCTGGGGGGGGGGGTCTCTTATGGTGTATTTGTTTGTATATATGTACATACATTGTTTTTTTTTGTTTGCCTTCTACTTTTTTGGAAACATTGGCATTTATCCAAAATTTAGCTTGCCAAGAGGGCAACTGGCATCTGGGGCAAGAAACACTGAGGAAAATGGCGTCGGCTGATGCCTTTATACCCGAAGACCAGCAGAGATGACGTCGGGTGAAGTGCGACATCAGCCGAAGCCGGACCCAGACTTTGGAATCCGGCCGACCGAAGGGCTGCCTGACGACAGGACAACCCATTTGTTATGACTGCAGATGCTATCCTGTTCGGACATCTACATTTATGGTAGGTACAAAACTGTACGTTCTGCAGAGACAACTTCGGTTTCGGAAGGCGTTTTCAGACCGACGCTCACCATTAAAACGTATCCTAAGACGAAGACTCCTATTAAACCTAAAAGGACTGCACTTCAGTCCTCTGTTCAAGGCCCCATGCCTAAGAAACAGATGCTCAAAATGGCTGAAGATTTGATCTCTTTAATCAGGGTTCCCAGCCCCCTCCTGACAAAAGGCCTAGACAAGAGGAAGATTATGCATCCTCTGAACAAATGTCCATTTCTTCAGACTCCTCTGAGGACCAAGATTACTCCTTCTCCCCATATGAAGATACTGATGCTGAGGATTCCATACCCTCAGCTTCTCCTCCTGAAGACTATTCCTTTGGGGAAACTTTAAACACTGAGGGAACATTTTCACTGGGAAGGTCAGGACTACTCTGACTCTAAGAAAAGGCTCAGAGAGTTTCTTTTACTCCCCCAGCACAGACCACTTGCCATCCCACCAGTTTTAGACATTGTGGATGATGATTACTTAGAATCCAGTTTAAACCCAGACTCTCTACCTCCTGCTCCGGCCAAACCTGACTGATACTATAGAGTGCCTGACTCCCACAAATTTCTTTATAAAAGCCCTGTTGCTGATCCATAGACTATCTCCCAGGGTCCCAAAGGGGCTAAGGCTTCTATGGCTAAAAATCCTGTACCCTCTGAAAGAGACTCCAGAGCACTAGACAGGTGGGGGAAAAAGGTTTACACCTCAGCCACTCTAGCTATGAGGGCACTAAATTGCCAATTTCACATGCTAAAGTATCAGCAATTTCTTCTCTCTCAGTTAAAGCAAAAAATGAGCACTCTCCCTCAACAGTCTGAATTGAAAGAAATGCAGGATCTGTTGCATGCAACTGAACAGGTGGGCAAACATACTTTACAATGTGGATTTGATTCTTTGGAGGTCTCCTGCAGAGCAGCTGTCACTGGGTATGTTATATGTAGGCATGCTTGGTTAAAGGAACAAACTCTGCCTGATCATGTTAAAGCAAAGCTTCTAGATGCTCCCTTACAGCAGGATGTTTTTTTGGAGTTAAAGCAGAAGTCGTCTTAAAGAAAATGGGGGATAAGGCAAAATCTATGCAGACAGTCAAAGATTTCCTACATGTACAGCCCCCTCGCTTCAGCAGAAACTGGCCAACAAAAAATTGGTCCTTTCCAGCTACTGACAGACCACAGAGGGGTAAATAAAGACGTCCAAGAGGCAGAGGACAACCACAAGCCCAGTACAAACCTCGTCAATGGGGCACTGCAACACAGAAGGGAGGAGAAGACAGGACCCAATCTACCAAAAGGCATACTCAGTGACTTGCACCTCATCTGGCCAAGCAACACTCTCTTGGCAGCTGCCTTGGGAGGAAAACTCGCACTTTTTACAGACAACTGGCACATTGTCACAAAGGACAAATGGGTCCAAGACATAATTTTACGAGGATACAGATTCCATATGTCCTTCAAGAATGCAACTGCAGTCCTTACATATGGGTTGTCCTGCCTCAGGCAGCTCTTCGGTCGGCCGGATTCCAAAGTCTGGGTCCGGCGTCGGCTGATTTCGCCTCTTCCCTGACGTCAGAGCGACTGGGGTATAAAAGCATCAGTCGACGCCATCTTCTTCAGTCTTTCTTGCCGCGCGGTGCCCGAAGCAGAAGCAGTTCGTAAGTGCCGGTCGGTCAGCTCCTGTGTTTTCAGTTACCGAAGTCATCAAAAAGCTAAGTACCCCGTTGGGGAACCTTTTCTTGCCTCCGCCGATGTCAGATAAAACTGCAAAAGTTAATAACTGTTTGTCTTGTGGTAAACAAATACCTCATAAGGACTTCCAGTCTTACTGCCTTCCCTGCCTTGGCCCAGACCACGATGTCTCTGTCTGTGCGGCCTGTGCTTGCTTCAATAAGCGCACTCTCAGGCGCCGGGCAGAATTTGCTGTAGACTTTTTTGGGGAAAATTTCTCCTATATCATGCCGTCGGAACAACCGACATCTCTTTTCAAAAAACGGAAGGACCGGGACCGACATTCTCGGCCCGCGACTTCCACCAACACCATGCCAAAACCTACCGCGAGTGCATCGGTCTCCTCGGAGGCGGTAATTCAACCGCTCCAGACCAACGACACCACTTTACCGCACTCTTCGGTCCCGGAGGCTTCCTCGGTGCCGGTTGTTGATTCTCCTCCTGAAACCGAAACCCATTGCCTGACACCATACCGGTGGACAAAGTTACTCCTGCACGTGGGGCAGCTAGGCCTCCATTATTTGTCCATCAAGGCCTACACACGTGCTAAGGCTGCCAACCAGGCTAAGTCTCTCCCTCCTAAATCTTTTTCTCAGGGTCCCACTTCTGATAAACAGATCTTGACTTCAGCTGCAGATCTTATTTCATTACTCAGAGGCTCTCAGGCTCATCCAGACAGAGGTTCTCAGCCGCCTGCAGACAAAAGGCCTAGGGTTGAGCAGATAGATACCTTTTCCTCGGATGAAGCCTCTGGCGACTCAGGTCAGATTCCCAGGAAGAATCCTTCCAGGCCTACGAGGATTCTGATGCTGATGAATCTATTCCTCTGCCTCTCCTCCTGAGGATATTTCTTTCGGGGAAATTCTCCACTCCATGAGAGAGCATTTTCAGTGGCAGGGCCAGGATTTCTCCGACTCCAGGAAAAGGCTTTGTACTTTCCTTAAGTTACCCCAGCACAGGCCTTTAGCTATTCCACCTGTGTTAGATGTATTGGATGATGTGTACTCAGACTCGAGTGCTTCTCCTGATTCTCTCCCTCCCGCTCCTGTCAAGCCTGACCGATATTATAGGGTTCCTGAAACTCATAAACATCTCTTTAAGGCCCACTCTGTTGACCTAGAAACTATTTCCCAGGGGCCCAAGGGAGTGGCCACTTCCACGGCCAAAAATCCTTTGCCCGCTGACAGGGAATCTAGGTCCCTGGAGAGGTGGGGCAAAAAAGTTTATACCTCAACAACCCTTGCCATGAGGGCACTTAACTGTCTTTTTCATATGTTTCAGTATCAGGATTTCTTGATGGATGATTTGCAGAAAGTTAGCCTCTCCTGAGCCTTTAGATAGAAAGGCCTTGCAGGATTTGGTTCATGATACTCAGCAGGTTAGCAAGCATTTTCTACAGTGTGGTTATGATGCATTGGAAGCTTCATGTAGGGCAGCTATGACAGGGGCTGTCATTCGTAGACATGCTTGGTGGAAAGAACAGGCATTGCCAGATCATGTTAAAGTAAAGCTTCTAGATGCACCTCTGGAAAAACACAAGCTATTTGGTGCTAATGCTCAGGATGTGTTGAAATCAATTGAGGAAAAGGGTAAATCAGTACAAACAGTCAAAGATTTCCTCCAGGTTCAGCCACCAAGGTTCAGCAGGAATTGGCCTTCGAAGAATTGGTCCTTTCCAGACACTGACAAGTTCCAAAGGGGAAAAAACGGGCGTGCTCGAGGTAGAGGGCAATACCGAGGCTCCTACAGGGGTCGCCAATGGCAACCGACTAATCAGAGAAGTGGCGCAGGGACTTCTATTGCTCCACAGGGACAATCACAATGACTCGACTTTGACACCGCCGACCAAGGCTCTAACAGAAGCACCTTTAGGCGGAAAATTATCCTTATTTTCAAGAAATTGGCACGTTTTAACAAAGGACCAATGGATTCTGGACATAATAGACAAAGGTTACAGGTTCCACTTCCCATACCTTACCAACAAGACAAGGCATGCCAAACCTGCCACAAAATCAAAGGGCAGAGGCACTCATATAGGTTTCAAAGCTGCTACAGATCAAAGCAATAGAAAAGGTTCCTCCTCAGGAACAAGGCCAGGGATTCTACTCAAGACTGTTCCTTGTTCCAAGAAAAGAAAAGCAATGGAGACCTATACTGGACTTGTCCGCTCTAAACACTTTTCTCATTGTGCCAAAATTCAAAATGCTGATGTTACAGCAACTTCTTCCCATGCTGGGCAAGGGGTCTTGGCTGGTTACTCTGGACCTCAAGGAGGCATACCTGCATGTCCCAATCAAACACAGTTGCAGAAGATACCTCAGATTTCTTGCAGGGTCAGAGCATTATCAATTCTCAGCATTGCCTTTTGGCTTATCTACTGCGCCCGGAGTATTCACGAAATGCCTGGCATCAGTAATTGCACACTGCAGACTCCAGGGGATACAAATATACCCATACCTGGACGACTGCCTTATACAAGCGGACAGCAAGCAAGCCTTGATAAGAAACTTGAACTATGTCATTCAATTACTACAGGCTTTGGGATACACAGTCAACATTCAAAAATCAAGACTACTGCCATCCCAACAAATAATTTTTCTAGGAGCCAAACTGGACACAAACTCACAAATGGCTTTTCTCACAGAAGAAAAACAAGAACAATTACCACATTACTTCAAAAGCCTAGCAAAGCTCACCCAGATGACTGCAAGGAAAATCCTGCAGGCTCTGGGTTTCATGGCATCTTGCATTCTTCTGATTCCACTGGCAAGACTACACATGAGAACAATACAATGGTTCCTAAAAGGTTTATGGTCTCAACACAGCCACAACTTAGAAGCAATTATTCCACTCATTCCATGTCTACAAAAGGAATTTTTGTGGTGGGCACAAGCAAGCCAGCTAAACAAAAGCATGTCTTTCAACAAACCTCAAACAAGCCAAACCATTAGAACAGACGCCTCAGATCATGGATGGGGGGCGCACATGGAGGGCAGATGCATTCATGGGCAATGGGCACCCCGGGAAGTGCATCTACACATCAATCAAAAAGAGATGTTGGCTGTGATTCATGCAATCGAGGCCTTCGGAAAATTTCTCCAGCAAGGTCAACTGCTAATAGACAGACAACACCACTGTTATGTGGTACATAAACAAACATGGAGGCACTCATTCTTACCCCCTCTGCAGGCTAACAATGACTCTTTGGGAAAAGGCCCTGAAACTGAACATACAGTTGCAATCCCAGTTTGGTCCAGGCAAGGACAATGTTCTGGCGGACAGTCTAAGCAGAAACATCTTGGCTCCGCACGAATGGATGTTGCATCCAGACATTTTTTTCACAAATAACTCATACATGGGGGAGGCCGGACATAGACCTCTTTGCCTCACACCTCAATCATCATCTGAAGAAGTTCTGTTCGAGGACACACCATCCTCAAGCCTGGAGAATGGATGCTCTCTCCTTCAGCTGGAACTCTCTAACAATCTATGCATTCCCACCTCTACCATTAATGACCAAGGAGTTACTGAAGATCAAAGCAGAACAACCGATAGGCATCTTGATAGCTCCAGACTGGCCAAGACAGCACTGGTATCCATTACTAAGGAGCATAACTCGCACCAAGCCGTGGCCCCTGCCTCAATGGCCTCTGCTTCTGACTCAGCACAATTATAGGACGTCTCATCCCAACCTGCAAACATTACAGCTGACTGCTTGGAGGGTTCAATGACTTCTCCCCATATCTCTCTCTCCAAGAAATTTCAAGAGATCTTACTGGAAGCACGCAGACCTTCCACCAGAAAAACTTACTCAGCCAAATGGAAGAGATTCAGCATCTGGAATGCCAGCAAGGGTCAGGATGCATCAGTAATGAGCATCCCATAGATACTAGAATATTTGGCAGAAATGCTACATAATGGCCTTTCATATTCTTCCATAAAAATACACGCTTCAGCAATTTCAGCAAAATACAACAGTGATCCACCTGTGTTTTCACATCCTTTGCTAAGACAGTTTCTAAGAGGGATTCAGAATATCAAACCTCCCAGAAAACCACCAGTGCCTGCATGGGACCTCAACTTCGTGTTGGAAAAATTAACTCTCTCCCTCCTTTTGAGCCAGCAGCATCTTCAGAATTGCAATTTCTCTCCTGGAAAACAGTTTTCCTGTTGGTAATTACCTCAGCAAGAAGAGTCTCGGAGATACAGGCCCTCATGGCAGTACCTCCATTTCTCATTTTTCATCAGGACAGAGTTTCTTTAAGAACCAATCCTACATTCATGCCAAAAGTGATATCCAGGGTGTCTCTAAATCAAGCAATTCACTTGCCTACTTTCTTTCCCAATCCTCAAAATAAAGGAGAAAAGCTGCTGCACACTTTGGACATACACAGACAATTGCGCTACTACTTGGACAGAACAAAAGCCAACAGAAAGTCTGACCAACTATTTGTAGCTTACGCTGCTGGAGTACAAGGAAAGGCAATTTCCAAACAAACAATTTCAAAATGGATTGGACACTGCATCAGATTCTGTTACGCTTTCCATGGAAAAGGTGTGCCAGCCAATATCAGGCCACACTCCACGAGAGCTATAGCCACCTCCACAGCCTTTTTAAGAGGGGTGGCTACAAAGGACATTATAGAAGCTGCTACATGGAGCTCTGTGCATACATTTTCCAAACACTACAACCTGCCTTTATATTCCAGATCCCGAGCAGGCTTTGCTTCAGCAGTCCTGCAGGGCATTTTAGCTACACCATCTTTAGCTTAGATCCTACCACCTCCAGCTTGGCTGTGGTATTCAACCCATATGCAAGGACTGCAGTTTCATTCTTGAAGGACATAGTACAGTTTTGTACCTACCATAAATGTAGATGTCCGATAGATATGCAACTGCAGTCAGGTTTTCCCTCCCTCCTACCCCTCTGTGAATTATCCTTTTTGGGTCCACTCCCCTTTTCCAAATTAGCTGGGGAAACCTGTTATGGTGTATCTGTTTATTACTGTTGTGCATGTCTGGAATTTTTTTTATCCAGTCTCTAATTTTTAGCCTTCTTTGGAGGGCACCTGGCATCTGGGGCAAGAAACACTGAAGAAGATGGCGTCGACTGATGCTTTTATACCCCAGTCGTTCTGACGTCGGGGAAGAGGCGACATCAGCCGACGCCGGACCCAGACTTTGGAATCCGGCCGACCGAAGGGCTGCCTGAGGCAGGACAACCCATATGTAAGGACTGCAGTTGCATATCTATCGGACATCTCCATTTATGGTAGGTACAAAACTGTACTTTTCACACCTTGCCAATGAAAAGAGGAATGCCAAACCTGCCACAAAATCAATGGGCAGAGGCACAAAAACAAATTTCAACTCTCATGGACATGAGAGCCATTCAACTGGTGCCTACTCGAGAGCAAGGTCAAGGATTTTACTCGTGACTCTTTCTAGTGCCCAGAAAGGACAATGCCTGGAGACCAATTCTGGACCTTTCAATTCTAAACACCTTCTTAGAAGTACCCAAATTCAAGATGCTAACACTACAGCAGCTTCTTCCCATGTTGGGCAAGGAAGCATGGCTAGTAACGTTGGACCTCAAGGAGGCATACCTGCATGTCACTATCAGACAAAATTGCAGAAGATTCCTCCGTTTCATTGCAGGTTCAACCCATTACCAATTCTCTGCACTGCCCTTTGGCTTATCTACTGCGCCCAGAGTCTTCACAAAATGCCTGGCACCAGTTTTTGCATACTGCAGACAGAGGAATTCAGATATACCCATACCTGGATGATTGCCTCATCCAAGCAGAAAGCAAGGGCATTCTCTTACATCATCTGGCTTTTGTAAAACGTCTCCTAAGTTGCCTGGGTTACACAGTAAACGAAAAGAAGTCAAAACTAGTACCCTCACAAAATATGACATTCCTGGGTGACAGCTTGAATACAACGGCCCAGAAGGCTTATCTGACGCCAGACAAACAACTACAACTGACTCTATTTCAAAAGAATGGCAACAAAGACCCAACTAACTGCAAGAAAAATTCTGCAGGCCTTGGGCTTCATGGCATCTTGCATACTACTAATACCATTTGCAAAGCTGCATGTGAGGAAATTACAGTGGTACCAAAAAAGCGTATGGTCTCAACACAGCCACAGCTTGGACACAATGATATCTCTCATTCCCTGCCTACAACAGGAGTTTCTATGGTGGTCACAGGCATGTCACCTCAACAAGGGTCAGCCTTTCACCTTGCCCCTAGCCAGGCAAACTATCACAACAGATGCATCAGACTACGCCTGGGGGGCACACATGGCAGGACAGTGCATTCAAGGCGTATGGACTGCAGATCAAAGAAATCTGCACATCAATCAAAAAGAGATGCTAGCTGTACAGAATGCTCTGATAGCCTTCAAGAATCTATTACATCTAGGACAACTTACAATAAAGACTGACAACACCACAGTAATGTGGTACATAAACAAACAAGGGGGTACTCACTGCTACCCTCTATGCAGGCAAGCAATGATCTTGTGGAACACAGCTCTGGCTTACCAAGTTCAGTTACAAGCTCAATTCCTGCCAGGAAAGAAGAACACATTGGCCAACTACCTCAGCAGAAACATCATGGATCCCCACGAGTGGAAACTAGATCCACAAGTATTTACAATGATAACTCAAAAATGGGGCCTTCCAGAGATAGACCTGTTTGCCAGTCCTCAAAACTGTCAACTAACAAAATTTTGTATGACACCTCACCATCAAGCTTGGAAAGTGGACGCACTCTCATTCAGTTGGAAAACCTGACGGTATATGCCTTCCCTCCATTGCCTCTCGTCACAAAGGTGCTTCTGAAAGTCAGAAAAGAGAGACCACGACTGATACTCATAGCACCAGACTGGCCACGCCAGCACTGGTACCCACTATTGGGGAATATGGCCCAGGGCCCACCTTGGATCTTACCACAAATTACCCATTTGCTCACACAGCAAAACGATCAGATTCTTCACAGCCAGCTCAAAACCTTAAATCTAGCTGCATGGCAAATCACCTAAGCATCCAGCCAGCTCCTCTTTCCCAAGCAAATATGGATGTTATCCTGGAAGCTAGGAGGTCAAGCACCAGGAAGGCTTATTCGGACAAATGGAAAAGGTTTTGTGCCTGGAACCAAGCTAAAGGCCAAGACACAATTCAGCCTCACATTCTACAGTATTTAACCGAGATGTTGCACAAAGGACTTTCTTTTTCCTCCATTAAAATCCATGCTTCAGCTATTTCAGCCCACTACAACACGGATTCACCCTTATTTTCGCATCCACTTCTAAGGCAGTTCCTCAGAGGGGCAAAAAAACATTAGGACCCCCAGGAGAGCACCTACACCAACATGGGACCTCAATTTTGTTCTGGAAAAACTTACGCTACCTCCCTTTGAACCAGCTTTCTCTGCAGATCTTCAGTTCCTATCATGGAAGACTGCCCTGCTGCTAGCAATAACTTCAGCTAGAAGAGCCTCAGAGCTGCAGGCACTAATGGCAGTGGAACCTTTCCTCATTTTTCATCAAGACAGAGTTTCTCTACAAACTAATCCTTCCTTTATGCCTAAGGTGGTTTCCAGTGTGGCTTTAAATCAAACCATCCACTTACCCACCTTCTTCCCAAATCCACAGAACAAAGGAGAGAGACTCCTGCATTCCTTGGACATTCACAGGCAACTTCGTTACTACTTGGATAAAACCAAGGTTTTCAGAAAATCTGACCAGCTCTTTGTATCCTATGCTACAGCTTCACAAGGGAAGGCTATATCAAAACAAACCATTTCCAAATGGATAGGACATTGCATTCGTTTCTGCTATACCCATCATGGAAAACCAGATGTCCTTCAAGGATGCATCTGCAGTCATAACATATGGGTTGTCCTGCCTCAGGCAGCCCTTCGGTCGGCCGGATTCCAAAGTCTGGGTCTGGCCTCGGCTGATGTCGCACTTTCCCTGACGTCAGAGCTTCTGGGGTATAAAGGCATCAGCCGACGCCATTTTCCTCAGTCTTTCTTGCCGCGCGGTGCCCGAAGCAGAAGCTGTTCGCAAGTGCCGGTCGGTCAGATCCAGAGATTTCAGCTACCGAAGACTTCTAAAAAAGCTAAGTACCCCATTGGGGACTCTTTCTTGCCTTAGCCGATGTCAGACAAAGTAAATAATTGTTTAACTTGTGGGAAACAAATACCTCATAAGGATTTCCATTCTTACTGCCTTCCTTGCTTAGGCCCAGACCACGACGTATCAGCTTGTTTAGCCTGTGCCTCCTTCAACCGATGGACTCTTAGACGTCGGTCGGAGTTTGCAGAAGAGTTTTTTGGATCCGCTTTTGCATATAAAATGCCGTCGGAGACTCCGACTACACATTTAGCCAAAAGCAAGGAAAGGACCGACACTCGCGGCCCGCGGTTTCGGCTGAAACCACGGTTAGGCCTACCGCGAGTGTCTCTGTTTCGGCTGAAACAGAGTCCTCGGTTCTTACTTCTGCCGAAAACATTCCTCCGACAACCGAGGCCAGAGAGGCCCCGGCTGAGTCGGCTACAGAAATCCCTACCGAAGAAGCAAGCGCTCAAGAATTGTCCGACACCATTCCATTGGACATTTCTACACCTGCACGTGGGGCAGCTAGGCCCCCTGCTTCTATGTCTATTAAGGCCTTCTCCAGGGCTAAAGCAGCTAAAATTTCAAAAGCTTTACCAGCAAAATCTACCACTGAGACCTTCCTCAAGTTCTCAGATTCTCAGCCTTGCTGAGGACCTTATATCTCTGATTAGGGGTTCCCAACCTCACCCAGACAGTGCCTCTCAACCTCCTCCTGACAAAAGGCCTAGGACTGAACCCCCTGAACCTCTCTCCTCTGATTACTCCTCGGATGGATCTGATTTATCAGACCATCAGGAAGGGCCATACTCACCTTATGAGGATTCAGATGCAGAAGACTCTATTCCTTCTGCCTCCCCTCCAGAAGAATTTTCCTTTGGGGAGACTTTGCACTCAATGAGGGAACACTTTCAATGGCAGGGTCAGGATTTCTCTGATTCCAGGAAAAGACTAAGGACCTTTTTACACTTGCCACAGCATAGGCCTTTAGCCATACCACCTGTGCTAACTGTAGTTGATGATGCATATAATGATGTCAGTTCTGCCCCTGATTCTCTTCCCCCGGCCCCTGCCAAACCTGACAGATATTACAGGGTCCCGGATTCTCACCTCCACTTGTATAAAGCCCATGCTGCAGACCCAGAAACTATTTCTCAGGGCCCAAAAGGTGTTGCAGCTGCCACTGCCAAAAACCCCCTACCCTCTGAAAGAGAGTCAAGAGCATTAGAGAGATGGGGAAAAAAGGTTTATACATCTGCTACTCTTTCTGCCAGGGCTTTAAACTGTCAATTCCATATGATACAGTACCAGGAATATTTGTTAGATCAGCTGAATAAAAAGCTTTCCTCTCCTGAATCTTTAGACCGTAAGTCCCTTCAGGATTTGGCACACAACTCTCAGCAGGTCCGTAATCATTTCTTAAAATGTGGCTATGATGCACTGGAGGCTTCATTTAGATCAGCTATGACTGGAGCAGTAATTCGAAGGCATGCCTGGCTAAAAGAGCAATCCTTGCCAGACCATGTCAAGGCTAAACTCCTAGATGCTCCAATGGAGAAACAAAGTTTATTTGGCTCCCCTGCACAGGAGATTCTAAAGAAAGTGGAAGAAAAAGCAAAATCTGTGCAAACAGTAAAGGATTTTCTGCAGGTCCAACCTCCGAGGTTCAGCAGAAACTGGCCTTCAAAGAATTGGTCCTTTCCAGACACCTCCAGAGCACAGAGGGGCAGGAAGAGATGCCCAAGAGGCAGAGGTCAATCAAAGGGTGCCTACAGGGGTCGTCAGTGGCAACCTGCCAACCAGAGGAGTACCGCCACAGCTGCAACTACTACCACTTCCACAGGACAGACACAATGACTTGATTCCGCCTACCAGGGAACAACTGGAAGCACCCTTGGGCGGCAAGTTGGCTTTATTTTCAAAAAACTGGCATTGCATTACAAGACAAATGGACATTGCAAACAATACACAAAGGATACAGGTTTCACTTCCACACTTTACCAAAAAAGAGCGGAATGCCAAACCTTCCACCAAACCAGAATCCAAAGGCTCTAAGACAAATCAACAATTTACTTCAGATGAAAGCACTAGAAAGGGTACCATCTATGGAACAAGGCCAAGGATTTTACTCCAGACTATTCCTTGTACCAAGAAAAGAAACCCAGTGGAGGCCTATTCTCGACTTGTCCGCACTAAGCACATATCTCATTGTGCCAAAATTCAAGATGCTGACCCTACAGCAACTTCTTCCCATGTTGGGCAAGGAGTCTTGGCTGGTGACTCTAGATCTCAAGGAGGCATACCTGCACGTCCCTATACGACCAGATTGCAGAAGACACCTCAGATTTCTTGCAGGATCAGAGCATTATCAATTCTCAGCATTGCCCTTTGGCTTATCTACTGCGCCCAGAGTATTCACGAAATGCCTGGCATCAGTAATTGCACATTGCGGGCTTCAGGATATTCAAATCTACCCATACCTGGACGACTGCCTAATACAAGCGGACAACAAGACAAAACTAATAAAGGATTTGGCCTATGTCATACACCTGTTACAGGCCTTGGGATACACAGTCAACATCCAGAAGTCAAGACTAGTGCCATCCCAAAGGATAACATTTTTGGGTGCGGATCTGGACACTAACTCAGATGGCTTTTCTCACAGAAGAAAAACAAAAGCAACTCCCAGTCTACTTCATGGCTTTGACAAGACAGACTCTGCTTACTGCAAGGAAAGTCCTGCAGGCCCTGGGTTACATGGCTTCCTGCATAATCTTGATCCCGCATGCCAGGCTACATATGAGGAAATTACAATGGTACCTAAGGAATGTATGGTCTCAACACAGGCACAGTCTAGAGACCATGATACCAATCATTCCATGCCTGAAAAAAGAATTCCTGTGGTGGGCTCAGGCCTGCCAGACCAACAGAGGGTTGCCTTTCAACAAACCACAGCCAGGCAGACCATCACCACAGACGCCTCAGACCTAGGATGGGGAGCACACATGGAAGACAAGTGTATCCAAGGCCTATGGTCTCAAGACCAGCTGAATTTGCACATAAATCTAAAGGAGATGCTGGCAGTGAAGCATGCAATCGAGGCATTCAAATCATTCCTCCAGCAAGGACATCTGCTAAGGACAGACAATACCACAGTCATGTGGTACATCAACAAACAGGGAGGCACGCATTCCTACCCTCTATGCCGGATGGCAATGGACCTGTGGAACCTAGGCCTGAATCTCAACATCCAACTGCAGGCCAAATTCGTACCAGGAAAAGAGAATGCACTAGCAGACAGCTTAAGCAGAACTACCACGGATGCTCACGAATGGATGCTGCATCCAGACATCTTCAAAATCATAACAAACAAATGGGGAATGCCAGAGATAGACCTGTTCGCCACCCCACTCAACCACCAACTGAAGAAATTCTGCTCAAGAGTATACCACCCACAAGCCTGGAGGGTGGACTCCCTCTCTTTCAGCTGGAAGGCCCTAACAGTGTATGCCTTTCCACCTCTCCCATTGATGTACAAAGTTCTACTGAAGATCAGGGAGAAACAGCCAAAGGTGATTCTGATAGCTCCAGACTGGCCAAGGCAGCATGTCTCGGACGAACTCATGGCCTCTACCCCTATGGCCTTTACTTCTAACGCAGAACAACTACAAGACCCTGCATCCAAACTTGAAAACACTACAGCTAACTGCCTGGAAAATTGCTTAAAACAAAACCAAACTGTTTTATGTCAGAGGGTCAAGGACATTATCCTGGAGGCTCACAGACCCTCCACAAGAAAAACATACTCAGCTAAATGGAAGAGATTCCTCATTTGGAGTGCATCAAAGGGTACAAATGTCACACAGGCAAACCTAGCACACATCCTAGAATACTTAGCAGAACTGTGCCACAATGGCCTGTCCTATTCTTCCATTAAGATTCATGCTTCAGCAATTTCAGTAGAGTACAACATGGATCCTCCTATCTTCTCTTACCCTCTCCTCAGACAATTTTTAAGAGGGATCAGAAATGTAAAACCTCCAAGGAAACCCCCTCTGCCTGCATGGGATCTCAATTTTGTGCTTGAAAAATTAACACTACCCCCTTTTGAACCAGCAGCATCAGCAGACTTACAGTTCTTATCTTGGAAAACTGCTTTCCTTCTAGCAATCACTTCAGCAAGAAGAGTATCCGAGTTACAGGCACTAATGGCAGTGCAGCCCTTCCTTATTTTTCACCAGGATAGAGTGTCTCTGAGAACCAATCCTACTTTCATGCCAAAGGTGGTATCCAGGGTATCCTTGAACCAAGCTATTAATTTGCCTACGTTCTTCCCTAACCCACAGAACAGGGGGGAAAAACTATTGCACACCTTGGATGTACACAGACAACTACGCTACTATCTGGACAGAACTAAAACCAGCAGAAAACTGACCAACTTTTTGTAGCATATGCAACTGGAGTGCAAGGAAAAGCAATTTCCAAACAGACAATTTCAAAATGGATAGGAAATTGCATTCGATTCTGCTACTCTTTTCATGGAAAGACAGCTCCTGAAAATATCAGGCCTCACTCCACAAGAGCCACAGCCACCACTACAGCTTTCCTACGAGGAGTGGCTACCAAGGACATTTTAGAAGCTGCTACTTGGAGCTCCGTGCATACATTTGCCAAGCATTACAATCTACCTTTATACTCCAGATCCCGAGCAGGTTTTGCAACTGCAGTTTTACAGGGAATCTTAACTACACCATCATTATCTTAGTACCTCCTCCCCCAGTTTGGCTATGGTATTCTACCCATATGTTATGACTGCAGATTCATCCTTGAAGGACATAGTACAGTTTTGTACCTACCATAAATGTAGATGTCCGATAGGTATGCATCTGCAGTCAGGATTACCCACCCTCCTTCCCCTCTGTGGTATTCCTAGGGTGCTTACCCCTCTTTTAGCTAGCTGGGGGAATCTATTATGGTGTATTTGTATGTATGTATATATATATATATATATATATATATATATATATATATATATATATATATATTTATATATTTTTTTTTTTTCTTTGCTACTGTTTGGAATTTTCAACATTTATCCAAATTTAGCCTTCCTAGAGGGCACCTGGCATCTGGGGCAAGAAACACTGAGGAAAATGGCGTCGGCTGATGCCTTTATACCCCAGAAGCTCTGACGTCGGGGAAAGTGCGACATCAGCCGAGGCCAGACCCAGACTTTGGAATCCGGCCGACCGAAGGGCTGCCTGAGGCAGGACAACCCATATGTTATGACTGCAGATGCATACCTATCGGACATCTACATTTATGGTAGGTACAAAACTGTACTTTCCTGCTACCATTAGGAGGCCCCACTCTACCAGGGCAACAGCTACATCTACAGCCTTCCTCAGGGGGGTTCCAACCAAGGAGATTTTGGAAGCTGCAACTTGGAGTTTTGCACACACCTTTACCAAACACCATCACTTACCACTTTACTCTAAGACTAGGGCGGGCTTCGCCACTGCAGTTCTGCAGGGCCTTCTAGCCTCCTCTAACCCTCTGACTCCTCCACCCATCCTTAGCTTTGTGATTCAATCGAAGTGTGATGACTGCAGCAGGGTAACACGATGAACATAGTACAGTTTTGTACCTACCATAAATATAGATGTTCGAGTGTTCACCCTGCTGCAGTCCAGGTTACCCTCCCTCCATCCCCTCTGATCTAACTGGCTAAATCTCTACAATACCTTCCTGATGTATTTGCTTGTAGCTGGAGGGATTTTGTGTTTGTGCAAAATTTACTCAATTTGGTACTAATTACTGACCACCTTTTTGGGGGCACCTGACATCTGGGGCAAGAAAAATTGAAGAAAATGGCGTCTGTTGAAATATATATACCACTGGCGCACTGACGTCAGGGAAGAAGTGACAGCAACTGACGCCGGACCAAAACTTTGGAATTCCTGCCGACTGCGGGACCACCTGATTTCAGGATAACCCAAGTGTGATGACTGCAGCAGGGTGAACACTCGAACATCTACATTTATGGTAGGTACAAAACTGTACTTTTCTCCTAAGCCAGTCGCCGGTACTCAGTGAGGCGCTTTTGCAGCCCCTGATACCCGCTACTTTTGTGTCGCTCGCCTCTACTGAGACCCATTCGGAGTCCGGTATGCCGTGAGATTCTCAGAGTATTGAACCCACAGATGTCTCTCCCTTGGATGGGTCCAGAGTTGCTGAGCAGGCACCGGCTTCTGAGGGTGTTTTTAGGCCTCAGCATTTTTATATCAAACAGACACCAGCCTCAAAACCAAGATCAAAATCTTCTATGTCTAAAAAACTGACGCATGAGCCACGTGCTCAGGCCCCTACGCCTAAAAAACATGATCAAAATGGCTGAGGACTTAATTACCTTGATCAGGGCCCCCCCCCCCAAGAGGCCTAGGCAAGGCACTGATTATGAATCTTCAGATCAGGTTTCCATTTCTTCTGATTCCTCTTCTGATGAGGAATTTTCTATTCCACCCTATGAGGATTCTGATGCAGAAGAAGATTGTTTTGGAGAAACTTTGCATACTTTAAGGGAACATTTCCACTGGGAGAGTCAGGACTTCTCTGAATTAAAAAAGAGGCTTAGGGCTTTCCTCCTTCCTCAGCATAGGCCTTTGGCAATTCCTCCTGTATTAGACATTGCTGATGTGTTTTCGGAATCAAGCATGGCTCCGGATTCCCTACCTCCGGATCCTAGTAAGCCAGACAGATATTATAGGGTTCCTGACTCCCACAAATTTCTATTCAAAAACCCTGCTGCTGATCCTGAGACTATTTCACAGGGTCCCAAGGGTGAAAAGGCCTCTACAGCCAAAAATCCTACCCCCTCTGATAGAGATTCCAGGGAGCTGGATAGATGGGGAAAGAAGGTTTATACATCTGCAACCTTGGCAATTAGGGCCTTAAACTGCCAGTTTCATATGCTTAAATATCAACAGCATGTTATGGGCTTACTGAATCAGAAAATTATTATTTCTGATTGTATGGAAAATAAAGAATTACAGGAATTATTGCATTCAGCAGAACAGGTTGGAAAACCTACTTTACAATGTGGTTTTGATTCCTTGGAGGCCTCTTGCAGAGCCACAGTTAATGGATCTGTGATTAGAAGGCATGCCTGGCTCAAGGAGCAAAATCTGCCTGATCATGTTAAAGCTAAATTGTTGGATGCCCCTTTGCAGCATGATACTCTGGCTTCCCTCTACCTTCACCAAGCACTTATCTTTTGGCAGCCCCCTTGGGGAGAAAACTAGCACTTCATGCTCAAAATTGGCAGTTAATTACCCAGGACAAGTGGGTATTAAACATAGTATCCCTGGGGTACAGATTTAATTTCCATACTTTGCCAATTCCAAACGGTTGGCCAGATCTGCTACAAAATCAGTGGGCAGAGGCTCAAACAAATTATGTCCCTCATGGATAATGGGGGCTATTCAGCCAGTACCAGAGAAGGAAAAAGGACAAGGTTTTTATTCAAGACATTTCCTGGTAGCCAGAAAAGACAATGCCTGGTGTCCAGTACTGGACTTCTCGATTTTTGAACACTCCTGGACATTTCAAAATTCAAAATGCTGACTTTACAACAGCTACTGCCTATGCTGGACTGGAACGCTTGGTTAGTGACTCTAGACTTAGCATACCTGCTTATCCCAATAAGGGAATCATGCAGAAGATACCTCCGCTTCAAGGCAGGTTTTCTGCATTACCAATTCTCTGCACTGCCCTTTGGCTTATCTACTGCTCCCAGGGTCTTTACACAGTGCCTGGCACCAGTAATTGCTTTCTGCAGACAAAGAAGCATACAAATTTATCCTTATCTGGACGACTGTCTCATTCAAGCCGAGGACAAAGGCACTCTTCAACATCTGGCATTTGTAAAAAGGCTTCTAACATGCCTAGGGTGCACAAACGAAAAGAAATCCCAACTGGTACCCTCTCAAATTATTACATTCCTGGGTGCAAGCTTGAATACAACTGCCCAGATGGCTTACCTTACGCCAGACAAACAAAGGCAACTGACAACATACTTCAAACAAATGGCAACGAAAACCCAGCTATCTGCAAGACAAATTCTGCAGGCTTTGGGGTTCATGGCATCGTGCATTCTACTAATTCCATATGCGAGACTGCATATGAGGAAACTACAATGGTACCTAAAAAGTTTATGGAGTCAACATTGTCACAGTCTGGAAACAATGATTCCTCTCATTCCCTGCCTACAACAGGAGTCTCTTTGGTGGGCAGAGACATGTCACCAAAACAAGGGACTGTCATTCACTCTACCCCCTGACACCCAAACCCTAACTACAGATGCATCAGACTATGCTTGGGGGGGGGGGCACCTGGCGGGGAGATGCATTCAGGGCAAATGGAGCCCGAAACAAATGCATCTGCATTATCAACCAGAAAGAGATGCTAGTTCAGAATGCTCTGACAGCCTTCAAGGACTTCATTCATCCAGGACAACTACTGATAAAAACTGACAACACCACGGTTATGTGGTACATAAACAAGCAGGGGGGGTACACATTCCTACCCCCTCTGCAGCCTAGCCATGGCATTGTGGAACACGGCCTTAACTTGCCAAATACATCTTCAAGCTCAATTCCTGCCAGGAAAACAAAATACTCTGGCAGACCTAAGCAGAAATCTTATGGACCCACACGAATGGAAACTGGATCCACAAATCTTCAGCATGTTAACACAGAAATGGGGGAGCCCAGACATAGATCTATTTGCCTCTCCCCAAAATTATCAGCTGGACAAATTCTGCACAAGAACTTATCACAGAAAAGCATGGAAAGTGGATGCCCTATCCTTCAGTTGGAAAAACCTATCAGTCTATGCCTTTCCCCCCTCTGCCTCTTCTCTCCAAGGTCTTATTAAAATCAGACAGGAAAAAACAAAAATGATCCTAATTGCTCCAGACTGGTCCCGCCAGCACTGGTACCCAATTCTAAGGAATATGTCTCAACTTCCTCCTTGGTACTTGCCTCAGGTACCTCATCTACTGTCTCAGCAGAACAGTCAAATTCTGCACACTCTGCTCCAATCTCTGAACCTTGCAGCATGGCTGATCATTTAATTATTCAAACAACACCTCTCAGTAAGTCTGTGATGGATGTCATTTTGGAAGCCAGAAGGCCTAGTACTAGAAAATCTTATGCTGATAAATGGAAGTGCTTCTGTGCTTGGAACCAAGCACAAGGAACAGAAACAGCTAAGCCCAATATTCCTCAGATTTTACAATATTTGACTGAGATGCTTGACAAGGGCCTATCTTTCTCTTCAATAAAAATACATGCCTCTGCCATTTCTGCTCATTACAACACAGAGCCTCCCCTCATTTCTCATCCTATGCTTAAACAGTATCTTAGAGGGGCCAAAAATTTAAGGCCTCCCATCCTGCATGGGACCTCAACTTTGTGCTGGAAAAACTCACCCTGCCTCCTTTTGAACCAGCAGCTACTGCGGATATAAAATTTCTATCTTGGAAAACAGCTTTCCTCTTGGCAGTTACTTCAGCAAGAAGGGGTTTCAGAACTACAGGCTCTCATGGCTGTGGAGCCTTTTATTGCATTTTACCCGGACTTGGTGTCCCTCAGGACCAACCCTTCTTTTATGCCTAAGGTGGTGTCCAGTGTGGCCCTTAACCAGACAATTCACCTGCCAACATTTTACCCAAATCGCAGAACAAGGGGGAGCGGATTTTGCATTCATTGGATGTACACAGACAACTAAGATTCTACTTAAACAGGACCAAATCTCTAAGAAAGTTTGAGCAACTACTGGTAGCATTTGCTGCAGGGTCAGAGGAGAAGGCTTTATCAAAGCAGACTATTTCTAAGTGGATAAGCCACTGCATTCGTTTCTGCTACTTGCACCATAGTAAACCTGTGCCCAAGGGGATCAGGTCACATTTCACCAGGGCTGCTTCTACCTCAGTAGCTTTTCGAAGAGGGGTTCCAACCAAAGACATTCTAGAGGCTGCTACTTGGAGCTCTGTTCATACTTTCACAAAGCATTATCATTTGCCTCTTCTCCAAATCCAGGGCAGGCTTTGCCACTGCAGTTCTGCAGGGCCTTATAGCCGCTCCTAATGCTATTTAGCTCCATCCTCCCATCCTTAGCTTTGGGATTCTACCCAAATGTAATGACTGCAACAGTGAAACACGAAGAACACAGTTGTGTACACTTACCATAAATGTAGATGTTCAAGTGTATTCACTGTTGCAGTCCGTGTTACCCACCCACCACCCCCCTTTTCTATGAATTTTCTTTCCTTCACTATATACTAAAGCCTTTGTGGTGTATTTGCTTTTAAGATGAAGTTAAACGTTATGTTGCTAAAAGTGCATTTACATATACATATATATGTTTGCTCCTCATTTGGGGGGCACCTGACATCTGGGGCAAGAAAAACTGAAGAAAATGGCGTTGGATGCATGTTTTATATACCCCTGACATCATGGAAGAGGAGACAGCAACCGACGCAGGACCCAAGACTTTGTTAATCAGGCCATCTGAGGGCAACCTGCCAGCAGATTACTTAACTGTAATGACTGCAACAGTGAATACAGTCGAACATCTACTTTTATGGTAAGTGTACACAACTGTACTTTTTCAACATGTTGACACGTAAATGGGGGAGTCCAGACATAGATCTTTTTGCCTCAACCCAAAACTCCCAAAACTATCAGTTGGACAAATTCTGCACAAGAATTCATCACAAAAAAGCTTGGAAAGTGGACGCTGTGTCATTCAGCTGGAAAAACCTATCAGTCCATGCTTTTCCCACTCTGCCTCTGCTCTCCAAAGTTCTACTAAGTCAGACAAGACAAACCAAAAATTATTCGGATTGCTTCAGACTGGCCTCGCCAACACTGGTACACACACCTGCGCAATGTGTCACACTTTCCTCCATGCCATCTGCCTCCGACACCTTACCTACTGTCTCAGCAGAACTACCAAATTCTGCACACTCTGCTCCAAACTTTGAATCTTGCAGCGTGGCTAATCAACTAATTTCACCCTTGGCATCCCTCAGCAAATCTGTGATGGATGTAATTTTGGAGGCTAGAAGGCCTAATACTAGAAAATCTTATGCTGACAAATGGAAAAGATTCTGTGCCTGGAACCAATCACAAGGAATAAGCACAACAATGCCCAATATTCCTCAGATTCTGCAGTACTTAACTGAGATGCTTCACAAGGGCCTTTCTTTTTCTTCCATAAAAATCCATGCCTCTGCCATTTCAGGTCATCACAACACAGAACTTCCCCCTTCTCTCATCCTCTGCTAAAACAGCATCTCAAAGGGGCCAAAAATTTAAGACCTCCCAGGAGAGCACCAACTCCTACATGGGACCTCAATTTTATTTTGGAAAAACTCACTCTTCCTCCTTTTGAGCCAGCTGCTACTGCAGACCTAAAATTTCTCTCCTGGAAAACAGCTTTCCTTTTAGCAGTGATTTCAGCTAGAAGGATTTCAGAATTACAGGCTCTTATGGCAGTGGAGCCTTTCATTATTTTTCATCCGGACAGGGTGGCTCTCAGGACCAATCCATCTTTCATGCCTAAGGTGGTATCCAGTGTGGCTCTTAATCAGACCATTCATCTGCCAACTTTCTTTCCCAATCCACAGAACAAGGGTGAGCGGATTCTGCATTCACTGGATGTGCATAGACAACATGGATTCTACTTAAACAGGACAAAATCTCTAAAAATATGAACAACTATTGCTGGCATTTGCTGCAGGGGCAGAGGGAAAGGCTATTTCAAAGCAGACCATTTCCAAATGGATAAGCCATTGCATTTGTTTCTGCTATATGCACCATGGTAAACCTATCCCCAAGGGGATCAGATCTCATTCCACCAGGGCTGCATCTACCTCTGCAGCCTTCCTCAGAGGGATTCCTACCAGAGACATTCTAGAGATTGCTACCTGGAGCTCAGTTCATATGTTCACCAAACATTACTATTTACCTCTCTTCTCTAAATCCATAGCTGGCTTTGCCACTGCTGGCCCTGCAGGGCCTTATAGCTGCTCCGAATGCTGTATAAATCCATCCTCCCAACCATAGCTTTGGGAATCTACCCAAATGTAATGACTGCAACAGTGAAACACGAAGAACATAGTACAGTTGTGTACACTTACCATAAATGTAGATGTTAGAGTGTATTCAGTTTTGCAGTCCTAGTTACCCACCCTCCAGCCCCCCTGTTTTTCTCTTACGATACCTCTCCTTTCTTTTACTATGCTTAAAAGCCTTTTTGGTGTATTTGCTTTTGTTTGGAGGTATATTTTTTGTGTTTCATAAATATATATATATATATATATATATATATATGTAAAAAAAAAATTTTTGCTCCCCATTGGGGGGGGGGGGGGGGCACCTGACATCTGGGGCAAGAGAAACTGATGTAATGGCATCGACTGGATGTTTTATACCCCTGACGTCATGGAAAAAGGGACAGCAACTGATGCAGGACCCAAGACTTTAATCAGGCCTACTGAGGGCAACCTGCCAGCAGATTACCCAAATGTAATGACTGCAACAGTGAATACACTCGAACATCTACATTTATGGTAAGTGTACACAACTATACTTTTTGCATTAGCATGAATTTTCTGAAGGGTATGAAGTATGAAACTCAAATGTTTGTCATTTTCTAACTTCAGTCTTTTAATGATTTGCCACTAATTTGCCAGAAAACTTCAGTTTTTAGAAAAATGGACCAAAGATATGAGGCAAAAATCTCTGGACATTATGCGAAAACTTGTACAGCTGAGAGGTGTGATCATAACAAATGTACTAGTTACAGTAGCAGCTAAAAATTATTCTGCTCAACATTACTTGGCTGCAAAGCCATACTTGTTGCTTTACAGAGATGTAATTGATGTTGAGCAGAATTGAGTTCAGCTGTATACCTTCAAAATAAAAGTTGAGTACTGTGCTTCTTATTTATGTACTATTTGTTGACTGAAAGTTGTCAGTAAGAAGATGCAGGAATACATGGTGGTGGTAAGTAATATGCTGGTATCTTTTAATGTTTGTGTCTTTCGGCTTTTCCCGGTTAGGGGTCGCCACAGCGGAACTCCGGTCCGCTAATGATTGGTAGTGGATTTTTACGTACCGGGTTACCAGCCCTGACGCACGACCTTCAATTAAGGCATGTCCCATTCACGTATGCCTCTACACCGAAGATGCTCTAGCTGAGAATCGAACGGGACAACGTCTTGCTATGAGGCGACAACGCTACCGCAGCACCACCACCACATGCTGGTACCTTTAAATATGAATCAGAAAAGGCAAAAACTTGATACCCGCTCATTTCAAGATTTTTGAACACACGAATATGGATTCATACAAGAAAAGGATTGTGCTGTTTGTGTGTATGTTGTGAAACTGTTGTGTGCCGTATGTTGTGTACAAACACACTATCAAACCAAGCAGTTCATGTTTAAAAACTCTGAAGAGAAAAGTGAAGCTATAAAAAGGGCTGTTTCCACCTATAGAAAACTAGCATTTTTAGTCAAGTAGTTGGAACCAAAACTAAAGCTACCGAATGTAGTTATAAAATTGCTCAGTGTGTGGCTTCAAAGGCCAAAACTTTTCACAGATGGAGAATTCCTCAAGGAAACTTTTGAGCAGTGCTGAAATTTTTAGTGACTTACCAAATAAAGAAACAATACTGTCTCTGATTCGAAAAATACCAGCTTCTGCGAGATCAGTTGAGAGATGCATAACTGATATGGCTGAAAATATAAAGATAAAGCAGTCAGACAACTGGTTTATAACAAGCTGTTGTATTTAGTGTCACTCTTGACGAAAGTATCTGTGAATAACATGGCACTCCTAGCAACAGTTGCGAAATATTGTGAGAAGGACCGTATTTATGAAGAACTGTGCTGCTTGATACCTCTTGCTGGTTCAGCCGAGGGAGAGGATATTATAACTGCATTTGTAAGCTATTTGTAAAATCAGCACATTGACATAAATAAAATATTCTGTATTTCTACTGATGCCGCCCTGCAATGGCTGGGAAGAGCAAGGGATTTGTTAAACAACTTTAGGATCATATTGGACGTCAAGTATTGAGCTTCCATTGCATTGTCCACCAGGAGAGTTTGTCTGCGAAGATTTCATCATGATGCTTGAACTCTGTAATGGAAACTGTTGTCAAGATAGTTAGCTTCATAGTTTCTGGCTCTTGATTGATCCACAGGCCATTCACATCTTTTCTACAATAAATGGAGAGCGCATATATGGACCTCCCACTGTACAGCAGTGTTCGCTGGTTTAGTTGAGGTAATGTTTTGAACAGATTTGTGTCAAGTCTAGAAGCAATCAAGGTGTTTCCCAGGATTGAATGACTACAGCTGGCTGTGCAAGGTGATGTTTCTGATGGACATAACTAAACACCTGAATGACTTAAACTGGCGTTTACAAGGACAGGGTCAAACAGAACTTGAACGTTTTGAACACTGGAATGGATTTGCTTCAAACTTAGATACATTTTCCCATGGTATTACCACTAACATCTACAAGTACTTTCCAAATGTAAAGGCTCATTCAGGTCAGTTTACTGTCAACAGAGATGAGTTTCAGAAGTACATTGAAGCACTCAAAGGAGAGTTTGCTAAACAAGGTCAAGACTTCCAAATTCACTGGCCCATGTTTTCTTTACCTCATCAAGCCTGACTTAATTGATCTTACTACTAGCACTACGTTTGACCTATGTCTTTTTGAGTGGATGGATGTTGACACTTTTGAAATGCAACACATTGAATTCGTCATCACAGTTATGGACAATAGAATTTGTAGAATTGTGGAAAACTCTTGAAGGAAACTGCTTGGAAAAGTCAGCTGCCATCCTCAGCTGCTGGACATCCCTGCCTGAAGTGTTCACCTACTTGAAGAAAGTTGCATTTGCACTGCTTTCAGCTTTTGGGTTAACTTGCACATATGTACAAATGTTTGAGTCCACAGAGAAGTTGCTAAACCCTTGTGTATTCAGAAGCCTGTGTGAAGCTGAAAGTGAAGAAATAATTGCTTGATATTGAACAGTTGACCAAGGAGAAGCAAGGGTCCTATTAATTGACTCAGATCAATAATAAATGATTGCTCATATTAAAGTTTTGTGTTTCCAACGATTGGACTTCTGTTTTAAAATACACAGTTGACAATTTAAACATTTTCAAAATGTGTTCAGAACTTAAAACAGTTTTTGTATTTGTTTCTATGTATATTAAAATATTGAGTACTCAACAAGAGAAGAATAGTATTCAATCATGTATTGGAAGCATGTTGATACATGTTAAGCTGCTTCAGTGTGCAGCAAAGTTCAGTGCACTAAAGTTCAGTAAGCAAGGTTTACCTTTAAAACATGTTTCTAGCATACCCTGCAAATATCTTAAAAGCTATTTGCAAGATGTAGTCCCTTAATGTAGCTGGTGTTATTTTATTGTGTGCAGGAGTGAGGTAGTTGAGACATCTAAAAAGTCTGGGCAAACAGTGTTGGCCCTTCACAACTACATCCCTTGACTCCTGTGCTGTCTGATTGAGAAGTTTCTGAGCTTGAAGCATCAGTATCAGGTAATCAGGAGTGGAGTAGACTCATTCCTGTCGTGGCCTTAGCTGTTAATAGCTGTTAATAGCTCAGGTCTGAGGGTTATCCCTGAACCAGACTTCGATTGTAATGGGGAGGGTTTTTGAGTCCTTTGCCAGAGGGAGTACTTCCTCAGTTCCACTTGCTGTGTCTGCTTTCAAAGTTGTTGAAAGGCAGTTGGCTAGACCAAGAAGGCAGGTGTGAACACAGTTCAGTTCCGTCCCGACTCCCCTGTAGAACGTGTACCTTATACCTTTCATTCATATTGACAGGAGCAGTCAGAATCCATAAGCTTCGAGACTACTAGAGTTCCCAGTTTGATTCCAGCTTGTGTCTACCAGAACCCCAGATGCATGCTCCCAGGAAATAGATGTGCAAAGGGAATACATAGACTCCTCTCCTGAGTCAGTTGCTGAAGGCACAGGCTTTGATTGTGAAGAAGGATCCCCAGATCACCCTGGATGACGTCACTTTCAGAGACGTCCTAGAGCTGATGAAAGAAAAAAAGGGTTGATCCATGAGTCTGTGTTCTTTTAAGCTTTTGGAACTGACTTGTCTGCATCCTGGGTGGTATGATTGGATGTGTGCTCTACAGTCTTCAGGACACCTACTGTCACGTAAAAATTCAGATATGATCCAGAAGATTTCCCTGTTACCGTCTGGTAGCAAATTTTATTTTCAGAAATCCAAAAAAACGCTGACAGTCCTGTACTCAAAAAACTTTTTTATTCAGAAAACCACAACAGTTAAGCACTTTTGTCAGCAACCACAGGCTGACTTAATCAAAATAGAGATACTACACCTGAAGGGCTTTCAGCTGCAATTTTATTTTCAGTTCAGAACACTGCCATTCAGACTCACAACAGCCCCTGGTTGTTCAAGATAATGGCAGCTCATCTCCAACTGCAGAATCCAGGTATTCCCATACTTAGATGATTAGCTGCTAACTGCAACTTCAAGGATCTCCTGCTACAATAAACTACACTCCCACTTTTAGATCTCTTAAGGATCAATCACAGTGAATCGTGCAAAAAGCTAACCACTTCCCACACAGCAGACAGAATTTATAGGATGTCATATCAGCACAGTTGTTCAGATTGCCAAACTCCCAGCAGCAAGAGTAATGTCCTGAAGACTAACAGCTTGTCAGGTACTCCAGGAAACACTATCATGCCCTCTTTGTAGGGAGGCCATGAGTACGGCAATGGGCAATGTCTGCCCATTGTTTTCTAATAGTAGCACACATACGCAGAAAGGTGACTGTACTAGTGGACAAACTGAGCTGGTCAATGAGTGGTGTTGGGGCCAACCTTGGTGCTACCTTTATGCCTCGTATCTAAACAGCAGCAACTACAGCACTTAATTCACCCTCATCTCTCCACAGGGACAGTTACCCAGAGATGCTCTAGTCCACATTTGGCCTCTCGGTCTGTTCTGTGCTTTCCCACCAGTGCCTCTCCTGACAGAATTCATCCAGAAAGCCACAAGGTCCATGACCAATGTAATCCTCACTGATGTTCATCGTGCATACAGCTGCAGTAATCGCATATGGGTTCTCTGCCGTCAGGCGGTCCCTCGGTCGGCCGAATTCCAAAGTCTAGGTCTGGCGTCGGTTGTTGTCCCTTCTTTCCTGACGTCAGTGCGACAGGGGTATATAAGACACGGCCGACGCCATATTCTTCAGTCTTTTTTGCCGCGCGGTGCCCGAAGCAGAAGCAGTTCGCAAGTGCCGGTTGGCCAGCTCCTGAATTTACGAAAAATTGGAAACAGAAGTCTTCTTTAAAGCTAAGTACCCCGTTGGGGAAACTTTTCTTGCCTCAGACCGATGTCAGACAAAGTTAACAATTGTATTTCTTGTGGGAAGCAAATACCGCATAAGGATTTCCATTCCCTCTGCATACCTTGTTTAGGCCCAGACCACAACGTCTCGGGCTGTCGCTTTTGCGTGACTTTCAATAAACGCACTATTAAGCGTCGGGGGGAGTTCGCCCAACGTTATTTTGGTAAAGCCTTTGATTATAAAATGTCGTCGGAGACTCCGACTACCGTTTTGTCCAAAAAAATGCAAGGACCGACACGTGAGGCCCACGGTCTCCACCGACACCACGCCAAAACCGGCTGCACGTGGTCCAGTTCTCAGTGAGACGCCCATGCAGTCCCTGACTACCGTCAACACTTCCTTGGCGGTGTCTTCTGTAACCGAGACCGCAGGTACCTCGGCCCCTACTCAGACTACAAACAGAAGCCTCTGTGAGTGTTGAGCCTCCTAATGTGGACAGGGTCCACTTCCACCCAGGGTGTCTTTAGGCCCTCATCTTCCTTTTCCATTAAGGCCTTTACTAAGTCCAAATCAGCCATGCATCCCAAGAGGCCTGTTGTTCAGGGCCCATCCCCAGGCCCCATGCCTAAAAAGCAGATGCTTAAAATGGCTGAGGATTTAATTACTCTCATCAGGGGTTCCCAACCCCCTCCAGACAAGAGACCCAGAGTGGAGGAAGATTCTCCCTCTTCTTAACAGGGCTCCATTTTTTTCAGAACATTCTGATGTAGAGGAACACTCGTACTCTCCTTATGAAGATTCCGATGCAGAACAGTCCATTCCTTCTGTATCTCCCCCAGAGGATTTTTCTTTTGGGGAAACCTTGCACACCTTGAGGGAACACTTCCATTGGGAAGGCCAAGACTTTTCTGATGCCAAGAAAAGGCTTAGGGAATTCCTTTTGTTACCTCAACACAGACCTCTGGCTATACCTCCTGTCTTGGACATACTTGATGATGTTTACTCGGAGGCTTGTCTCAATCCGGATTCCCTGCCTCCTGCCACAGTCAAACCTGATGGGTACTACAGAGTTCCCAACTCTCACCAATTTCTTTTCAAAAGCCATAATGCTGACCCTGAAACCATTTCTCAAGGCCCCAAGGGAATGAAGGCCTCTACAGCCAAGAATCCACTACCTTCCGAAAGAGAATCTAGATCCTTAGAAAGGTGGGAAAAAAAGGTATACACCTCGGCCACCCTAGCCATGAGGGCCTTAAATTGTCAGTTTCATATGCTTAAATATCAGCAGTTTCTGTTATCACAATTAAGAAATAAAATGTCTCAACCTGAACAACCAGATTTGAAGGAATTGCAGGATATGATGCATAGTGCAGAACAAGTGGGTAAACACACCTCACAATGTGGCTATGATGCCTTAGAGGCCTCAAGTAGAGCTGCTGTTACAGGAACAGTCATTCGTAGACATGCCTGGCTTAGGGAACAGAGCTTGCCTGATCATGTTAAAGCTAAACTACTAGATGTTCCTTTACAAAAGGATGTACTGTTTGGTACTAATGCTGAGGAGATACTACGGAAAATGGAAGAAAAAGCTAAATCTATGCAAACTGTCAAGGCTTTTCTACAGGTACAACCACCTCGTTTTAGCAGAAATTGGCCTTCTAAAAACTGGTCCTTTCCAGCCACGGACAAGCCCCAAAGAGGTAGATACAGGCGCTCAAGGGGCAGAGGACAATCTCAAGGATCATATAGAGGCAGACAATGGCAAACTCCAGCACCAAGAGGTGGCGAAGACAGTGCACAACAATACAGAAAACAAACCCAATGACTTCCTCCTTTTCATGCCAAGCAAGACTCAGCTGGCAGCTCCCTTGGGAGGAAAGCTGGCATTATTTACAAGAAATTGGCATATTATCACAACAGACAAATGGATCCTGGACCTTATAAACAGAGGCTACAGATTTCATTTTCAGACTTTTCCAAAAATGAGAGGCATGCCAAACCTGCCACACAATCAAAGGGCAGAGGCACAAATACAAATTTCAGAACTCATGGACATGAAAGCTATTCAAGAGGTACCTACTCGCGAACAAGGTCAAGGATTTTATTCCAGACTATTTCTGGTACCAAGGAAAGGAACCGACTGGAGACCCATTTTGGACTTATCCATCCTAAATACATTTCTACTCGTACCAAAATTCAAGATGCTCACATTACAGCAGCTTCTTCCCATGCTGGGCAAGTGGTTTTGGCTGGTAACATTGGACCTCAAGGAGGCATACCTGCATGTCCCAATCAGACAAAGCTGCAGAAGATACCTCAGATTTCTTGCAGGTTCAATCCACTATCAATTCTCTGCATTGCCCTTTGGCTTATCTACTGCGCCCAGAGTATTCACGAAATGCCTGGCATCAGTAATCACCTACTGCAGACTTCAAGGGATACAAATTTACCCTTATTTGGAGGACTGCCTGATCCAAGCCGACAGCAAGCACATACTTCTGGAACATCTGGCTTATGCAACACTGTTACTGAATTCTCTGGGATACACAATTAACGAAGAGAAATCCAGGCTAACACCATCTCAGAAAATAACTTTCCTGGGTGCCAACTTGGACACAAACACCCAGATGGCCTACCTTACGCCAGAAAAACAAGGGCAACTAACTCAGTACTTCAAAATACTAGCAAATTGTACCAGGCTTACTGCAAGGAAAATCCTGCAGGCTCTGGGCTTCATGGCATCTTGCATTCTTTTAATCCCATGTGCAGAGTTGCATTTGAGAAAACTTCATTGGTACCTAAAAAACCTATGGTCTCAACACAGCCACAATTTGGAAACCATAATACCAATAATTCCATGTTTGCAAAAGGAATTTCTATGGTGGGCCCAAGCATGTCAAACAAACACAGGTCTCCCATTCTGCAAGCCTCAAGCAAATCAAGTCATCACAACAGACGCCTCAGATTATGCCTGGGGGGCGCACATGACAGGCAGGTGCATTCAGGGCAAATGGTCCCAAAAGGAAAAGCACCTTCACATCAATCAAAAAGAAATGCTAGCAGTGATAAATGCAATTACAGCATTCAAGGACCTCCTGCATCCAGGACAATTATTGATAAGAACAGACAACACCACAGTAATGTGGTACATAAACAAGGAGGAACACATTCTTACCCCCTGTGCAGACTAGCCATGACACTTTGGAACTTGGCTCTGGAATGGCAAATCGAACTTCAAGCACAGTACTTGCCAGGTTTGGAAAACACACTGGCAGACACTCTAAGCAGAAATATGACAGATCCGCACGAATGGAAGTTGCATCCTCCGGTGTTTACAAACATAATCCAAGTGTGGGGGAAGCCAGACATAGATCTCTTCGCCTCCCACAGGAATCACCAATTGGAAAAGTTTTGTTCAAGGACCTTTCATCCAAAGGCCTGGAGGGTGGACGCCCTTTCATTCAGTTAGACAGCATGGACAGTGTACGCTTTCCCACCTCTGCCTCTTCTGCCCAAGGTACTCTTGAAAACAAGAGCAGACAGACCGAAGATGATACTCATTGCTCCAGACTGGCCAAGACAGCACTGGTACCCACTCCTGAGGAGCCTAACACATACTCCTCCCTGGTCTCTACCTCTAATGCCTCTTCTGCTGACTCAGCACAGCTACAAAACTCTTCACAGTCAGCTGAAAACACTCAATCTTGCTGCATGGAAAATTCCTGAACACCACAACAGACACTACTCACCAAAGAGGTGCAGGACGTCATTCTGGAGGCCAGAAGGCCATCTTACTAGAAAGGCTTACTCCGCAAAATGGAAACGGTTTTGCTCTTGGAATGAGAAAAAAGGCCAGGACCCTAGAAAACTGAATTTGCCTCAGGTATTACAGTATCTAGCTGAGCTGCTGAACGGTGGACTTTCATTTTCCTCCATAAAAATCCATGCCTCAGCCATTTCTGCAGAATTCAACACGGATCCACCGTTATTCTCTCACCCACTTGTAAGACAGTTCCTCAGAGGGGCTAAGAATATAAGACCACCAAGGAAACAACCAGTGCCAGCCTGGGATCTTAATTACATTCTGGAAAAATTAACATTGCCTCCCTTTGAACCAGCTGCCTCAACAGATTTGCAATATTTGTCCTGGAAAACAGCTTTCCTACTGGCCATTACCTCAGCTCGTAGGGTTTCGGAACTACAAGCCCTCATGGCTATGCAGCCCTTTCTCATCTTCCATCAGGACAGGGCTTCCCTTCGAACCAACCCGTCATTTATGCCTAAAGTGGTATCCAGGGTAGCTTTAAATCAAGCCATACACTTACCTACCTTTTACCCCAATCCTCAAAGCAAAGGGGAAAGGCTGCTACATTCCTTAGACATCCATAGACAGCTACGTTATTATTTGGACAGAACAAAACCTTTCAGGAAATCAGAACAACTTTGTGTCCTATGCTGTAGGAGCTCAAGGGAAGCCTGTTACCAAACAGACAATTTCAAAATGGATAGGCCACTGCATACGATTTTGTTACTCCTATCATGGGAAATCTGTCCCTACAGGCATCAGATCCCACTCCACCAGGGCCACAGCTACCTCTACAGCCTCCCTCAGAGGAGTTCCTACCAAAGATATTTTGGAGGCAGCCACTTGCAGTTCTGTGCATACCTTCACAAAACATTACCACCTGCCTTTGTATTCCAAAACTAGAGCAGGCTTTGCCACTGCTGTGTTGCAGGGCATTCTGACTCATCCCAGTTCCACCTAGTGCCTACCACCCTGTGCGTAGCTTTGGGATTCTACCCATATGTGATTACTGCAGCTGTATGCACGATGAACATAGTACAGTTTTGTAACTACCATAAATGTAGATGTTCGAGTGCTAATACAGCTGCAGTACAGGTTTCCCTCCCTCCTTCCCCTCTTGGTATAGGACTAGTGGCTAACATCTACTCATACAACCTAATTTGGGTTATCTTCCTATGGTGTATTTGCTTGCAACTACTGTTTTTTGATTACATTGCATTGCTTGAATATATATTTATATATATATAATTTATGTATTGCCTTCCTTCTGGGGGCACCTGACATCTGGGGCAAGAAAGACTGAAGAATATGGCGTTGGCCGTGTCTTATATACCCCTGTCGCACTGACGTCAGGAAAGAAGGGACAACAACCGATGCCGGACCTAGACTTTGGAATTCGGCCGACCGAGGGACCGCCTGACGGCAGAGAACCCATATGTGATTACTGCAGCTGTATTAGCACTCGAACATCTACATTTATGGTAGGTACAAAACTGTACTTTCCTTTCTAGCCCCAGCAGGTTTGACCCCCCTCCCCCCGGTGCTGGATCCATATCCAGATCTTCTGAGTCACTCATCCAGGGTGCCTGTACTGGATCTACCGTCCCTAAAAGTTAACCATGTGGTTTCTCCAATTTTAATGATAGCCAGAGATGCCAGGCTTTCCTCTCCAGTGGTTCACATTATTACTTCTTCATAAAAAAAAAAAGATCAACCAAAAAGATTTTTGAAACTGGCGCAGATTTTTTGCCCGGACCTCATCAAAGGGACTGAACTGCTTTTCCTGTCCTGTCTACACCAAGGATCCAGTTTTTCTATCATCAAAGTGCAAGTGGCTTCTATATTTAATTTTCGCATACGGGGATAATGATGCTACCATTGCTTCACTTATGTGCCAAGTTTTCC
The DNA here is from genome assembly GCF_019279795.1 of Protopterus annectens. Classification (NCBI taxonomy): domain Eukaryota; kingdom Metazoa; phylum Chordata; order Ceratodontiformes; family Protopteridae; genus Protopterus; species Protopterus annectens. Next base: position 542,299,563 of record NC_056745.1, on the reverse strand, counting down.
TGAAAGGAACTTTCTTACTGAGACCACCAATTAGGCACCCAGTTCCCCGATGGGATCTGTGTTGCTTCAGTCCTTAACTCAAAACCTTTGAGCCACCAGTATCAGTGAATCATAAGTATCTGTCTCAGAAAACCGTTTTTCTGATTACTGTTACATCTGCTAAATGAATTTCTTAGTTACAAGCGCTGTCATGTAGACGACTTTTTCTCATTTTTCATAAAGGCAATGTGTCAATGAGAACTAATCCTCCTCTTCCAAAGGTGGCATCTGAAGCAAATTTAAAATCAATCTGATTTCAGTATTTTCCCAGTTTCTCTAACAAAGGTGAGCATCTGCCACATACCTTTGATTATTCACAGATGGCTTGTGTTCTACTTGCACCACACCAAAGATATCAGAAAATCAGATCGACCATTTGTTTTTCTAATGTAAAATTAGTAAGACCTATCAACATTTCCAAATGGCTGTCGAGTGTATTTCCTATATGGAGCCAAAAGCCCATTCCACTAGGACAGTGGCTACCCTCTACAGCATTCATGAAAGAGTTCCCCTCAGTGATATTTTTGCAGCCGAAACATAGTCAACAGTTCATACATTTGTATCTCATTATAAACTGTTCAATCCAGAACCCATGCATCCTTTCGGTTTTACCATTCTAAGGAATGTCCTTTCTTGGTACCACCCTGGTCGTCTTTAGGCAGCTTCAGAATCTGTTCCAAATGTTGTAATCAAATGAAAATAGACAACAGCTTATATGAAACTTAGGTACTTACCAGATGTCCTTTTCACTTGCTACAGCATTCTGCACTTGGGGGATATCCCTCCAGATGGGTGCCCCGTTGTCGGCCAGTATACAAAAAACTTTCACCACGGTAGGGTATGTGGTAAGTTTGGTGTAGGCCGAGTTGTATGTAGACTATAAAATGGATATGCGCACATACCATTCTCAGAAGTTTTCTGCTGCCAGTCAGAAAGCCAGCTGCCAAATGTCAGTCTTGCATTTTCATTGTAGTTTTCACAGATAAGTGCTCTGTTGGGGAATTTTTTATTTCTTCCTTTTTGTTATGTCATCCAGGAAGGGCAAGTGCCAGTGTGGGAGACAAATTCCACATAAGGACAGTCATATCCAGTGTCTCTTCTGTCTAGGACCCAACCACAGTTATAGGTCGTGTAACATTTGCTAGTCTTTTTTTTCCCCAAAGACCATTAGAAGCAGGCTTAATTCCTTAGCTTTGTGTTTGGAAAACCAATGTCTGAAACTTTTAACTAAACATATGGAGGGTGCTCTGGGGTCTGATACTAAGCCACTAAAGCATAAGGCCAAAAAAGCTAGGCGTATGCCTTTGGCTGCACCTCTGCCATCCGACTTCACTCCCAAGGCACTTGTCGACTCTGATGCACGTGGTATGTCTGGTTCGGAGTCACAGGCCGAACCCATTTCTGAGGTCACCTTTACTTCATCTGTGAGCACGTTGCAAGACTTGGGCTGTGAGGGGGAGCCAAGGCTTGAATGCATTGAGGACTCTAGGGGATTAGCTCGCAGCTTTGCATTTGAAGTCCGGGAGTCTTTGCAGTCAGATACTAGGCCAACGTCTGGCTCCTCCAACCCTTCAAAAAATAGCATCTCCAGCTAAGAAAAGCTTAAGACAAAACATTTATCCACTACTAAAGATAGCACTTCTGAATGACGGGCCTTTTTCCAAAATTTTTTCCAGGCCTTCATGGCCCTTAAACAGACTTCAGCAGTGCTTCCTCCTTCCCCAGGCTCTCAGTCCTCGAGTTAAGGATCTGATTCTTCAGAGGAGTCCTCTTCTGAAGAAGAGGAATCCTTAGATTATGCAACCCAGATATCCTGTCCTTTAGAATGTATCTCCTGAAGAGGAGTCTGTAGGTCCTGATTCCCCAATGGAAGAAATTTCCTTTGCGGAAACCATCTTGAAAATGGGGAGCACTTCATGTGGGATACCACACATTTCAGATGTACAAAAAAGGTACTACCAGTTGCTACAGCTTGATTTGCCTAGTCCCTGTGCAGTTCCACCTGCTGATCCAGCATTTTTGGATGCATTTCACAATGCCTCTCGAAATCCATACTCTGGCCTCAGCCCCTAAGACGCTTGATCGTTTTTATAAAGTCCCAGAGGACTGCAATTTTCTCTTCAAATTCCCTGCAGCAGACCCAGTATTTTTCTCTATTGATACTAACAAACCTTCCAGGATGCTCCCTTCTACCTAAGACCTGAACAACTTTAGCTTTCAAGGCTATAAACTGCCAGACTCACATGACTAAATATTCTCTAGAATTATTGCCACAGGCTACTACTGCCATCTCAGACTACCCTGAGTCAGAGGGAAAAACTTTAGCCCTATCTCTCTTGGAAGCCTCTTTTCAAGTGGCCAAACATTCCATACAATGCAGCTATGACACTGCTCAGGCCTGTGCTAGGGCAGCTGCAACAGGTTCTATGCTTAAAATGTTTTCCTGGCTCAGACTTCAACCACTTGAGAATGATTTCACATCCAAACTCATGGATGCCCTACTAAATAACTTTTCTCTGTTTGGCCCTGCTGCTGCGTCACTTTTTAAGCTCCTACAAGAAAAGACCAAAGAACACAAGAAGTTAAAACATCTGCCTAGGTTGCATAGGAACTTTCCTTCAAAACCTGTCTTTGTCTGTAGCCACTCCCAGCACCAGAGCAGTGAGTCTTCTCAGGGAGCAGAGAGACCTCAGGGGACCAGGGCTCCTCACAACCCTCCCCAGATTTGTCAGGAAAAGGCTGCTTTTGTTGAGAAGTCTGACTAACCTGCTTCTGTTCCTGTTCCCCTCTCCCTCTGCCTCTCAAAAGCCCTCCGGGTGTGGAAAGGCATTACCCAAGACAACTGGGTCATTTCTGTCGTACAAAACTGATATTTTATGATCTGGCAATCCACTTCCATGTTTCAGGGTGTCCCCCAATCTCTCCCCCTTCCAAATCAGCTATGTCTCTTCCTAGACCTCTTTTCAGACCTCTTCTTACAGGGCTCCATTTCAAAAAGTTCCTACCAATTCCAAGGGAAAAGAATTATATTTAAGCATGTTTCTGGTGCACAGAAAGGATGGCCCCTGGAAGGCCAGTTCTCGACTTGTCCGACCTCAACACATTCTTAAAGGTCCCTTCCTTCAAAGTGCTTACTCTCCAGATCCTTTTCCCTCTGCGCCTTCCTCAGGGTTTCATGGCATATGGACATAAAAGATGCCTATCTGCACATCCCTATTCACCCACATTACAAGAAATCTCTGCATTTTTCTGTGGGTTCCTGGCATTTTCAATTCCCTGCTTTGCTCTGTGGCCTCTCTGCAGCTCTGAGTTTTCACCAAATGTTTGGCTCTGGTCATTACCCATTGCAGGCTACGTAGGGATGCAGATATTCCCATACCTGGATGACCTACCTACAGGTCCTGAGTCCACAGATCCTGCAACACAATCTTCAAACCACCGTTTCCCTACTGGTAAACCTGAGCTTCACAATAAATTACAAAAAATCTATCCTTTCTGCAACTCAAGACCACATTTTAATTGGGTGCAGAATTCAAACAGCCATACTAAGAGCATCTTACCCCCACAAAAAGCAAGAGGATCTTCAGACTTTGTCTCTTCTGCCTTTACTCCACATCACAACCAGGGAATTCCTTAGAGTATGAAGGTTCATGGCCCCTACCATTCCCATGGTACCTCTGGCAAGGTTGCATATGAGGAACCTCCAGTAGTTCTTCAGGTCTGTCAGGACCCAACTTTCACACCCTCTAGAATTCCCCATTCCCCTGATAACATGCTTGAAAAAGGAAATTCTCTAGTGGTCTCAACAAGTAATCCTAAATCCAGGACTACCTCTCCACCCTCTGGATCCAGTCCAAGAACTTTAGTCAGATGCTCAGACATGGACTGGGGCAAGGCCATGGGAAAATGCACTGTCCAGGGAAACGTGGTCCCTCTCCCAGAAAAGGGAACACATCAACATAAGGGAAACACGAGAGCTTTGCTCCTGGTCCCTCAAATCATCAGACCCCTTTTTTGCCCAGGCCCACTGATGTTGTTCACTGACTACATGACTGCTCTGGTATGTGAACAAGCAGGGGGAGACCAGATCCTCCTTCTTTGCAGGTTGGCCGTCCTAGTATGGGACTTCCTGGAAAAAAAACAACATGACCATTCAGGCGGTATACATCCCCTCTTGACAGAAACCTTGTGGCAGACTCACTGACCAGGTCCTGATTTCAATCCCATGAATGGATGCATTCCTGGGCATAGTCCACCAAAGGGGTACTTCGAAAGTTGGACCCATTTGCCACCCCTCTGAACAGGCAACTTCCAACATTTTGTGCCAGTGTCCCAAGTCCTGTGGCTTGGAAAGTGGCCACCCTCTCTTTCTCATAGAAGGGGGATGTTTCTCTATGCATTCTCTCCTCTTCCTGTAATACCAAAATTCTGGGTCAGAATCGGGGAGGACTGACCAGAAGTCTTCTGGTGACTCCCTCCTGTCGAAGACAGCTCTGGTTTCCCCTTCTCCTTCAATTAACCCAGGGCCGTCACCACAGGTTATGTCACAGAGTGGATCTTCTCACAAAACAAAGGATCCCTTGTCCACCCTCACCTATTGACTCTTCAGTTGACACTGCAGGTGATAGGGTTCTAATTCTTTTCAGACACCTTTTTTCTGAAGATGTGCACAGGGTTTTGCAGGAGGCCAGAAAACCCAACACTAGAAAATTGCAAGTTTCCAAATAGAAAAGATTTTGTTTATGTTGTCAGTCTAAGGATTAAAATCCATTAACCATGGATATTCCAGTGGTTTTTACCCTACTTGTGTGAGTTGCTTAGTGCTGGCCTGGCCTATTCATCAGTCAAAGCCCGCATGTCCACCATATCTGCCCTTTTGTCCTCCTCTCACCTCCAGGTTTGAGGTGAAGCAGTTCCTTAAAGGCATCCTCCACATTAGACCTCCCAGGAAAACCATCCCTCCTTCCTGGGATTTCAGCTTTGTACTACATAAATTGATGCTTTGAACCAACAGCATCCACTTCCCTCAAGCATTTCACCTCTTGCTGGGTTGCCTTGACTTCAGCTAGAACTCCAAGCCTTGATGGCTGTTTCCCCCTTTGTAGTTTTCCATAAGGACAGGGTGTCTTCGAGGACTAACCCATCCTTTATGCCAAAAGTGGTTAACTCACTCTCAACCAATCCATCCAACTCCCCACCTTTTTCCGCACCCCACAAAACCGCTGTGAGAGGATCCTGCATTCCTTGGATGTTCACAGACAGACACCTGAGGTTTTATCTGGACAAGACTAAACCTTTCAGGAAGTCTGACCAGCTCTTCATTAACTTACATTCCAGGGAGCTGGGTCTCCCTGCTTCCAAGCAGACCATGTCATCCTGGAAGGACTCTCTCCTCCCCTGTAAAGGACCACTCTACCAGAACCATAGCTTCTTCCAAGACTTTCTTCAAGGGTTTGGATAACAGTGCCATTTGTGAAGCAGTCACCTGGTCAACCATACTTAACCTTCAGCAAACATTACAAACTGAATTCTGTCTCCAGATCCAGAACTGGTTTTGCCAGAGCCATTTTCCATGTCTTCATTGAAAGCTCTTCTACACCTGCCACCTCCCTTCCCTCTTGAGCTTTGGCACACTCCCTCAAGTGAAGAATACTGCAGCAAGTGAATAGATGTACATAGTAAAGTTGTGTAAAATCTTACCATAACCATAGCTGTCGTCCTCTTCACTGCTGCAGTATTCTATCCCTCCCGTCTTCCCCACTGGACTCTTGTCTTTCCTGGATGCACACACCACTTAATCCTTAGCCAGCCTTTCCTCCTGGGGTATTCAGTTTTGAGGATGGTGCATGCGTACATCCATTTTATGGCCTATGTATGACAGCCTGCGCCAGATGTACAGTGGTGAAAGTCTTTTGTATATTGGCTGATGGGGCACCATCTGGCGAAGATATCCCCCAAGTGAAGAATACGGCAGCAGTGAAGAGAAGGACATCTTACGATTATGGTATGATTTTACAGAACTTTACTTTCAGCATCCCTCCCTATTATCGCCTTCAAAATTGTTTCTTATAAACTTCTAGGGTTTGGACAGGCCTAAACCAAAACCCTGCTGCTTTAGGTTACATCATGTTTGCTGGCTAGGTATAAGCTGTTGATTTTGATTTATATAGATTATTAAAGCTTTTCAAGAATACTTCTGTAGTGAGAATGTGTAAACGTGATCTGAGGTAAATTAGGAGGGTATTATGGGTAGGGGACGAGTCTGAGCCTGAGATCTAAAGCTCTGGATGAAGGTGCCGAGGTCATTACACAACCCTCAAACCAAACATTGAGTCAGACAAAAATGAGACAACACAGATCTATTGTTATGCTAAGCACAAAACTTTCATTTTTTCATTTTTTTTTTACATTAGTTGAAAACCTTTGGGGCAGTGGACTTAAGGACTCAACAACAGGGAAGGTATGCCATGCCAAAGTAAAAGACTCGACTTTAAAGAACATCACTGATGTCTTGGTTTGGGATGTTGCTTCAATCAGAAGTGTACTTTTTCCAAACAAATTCCTTTTTTTTGGATGTCCACACTCCTGCTTTCACACTTGCACTTGATTAACTGGATGTGTACAGTGGATATAAAACGTTTACACACCCCTGTTAAAATGCTAGGTTTTTGTGATATAAAAAAATGAGACCATAGTAAGTCATTTCACAACTTTTCCCACCTTTAATGTGACCTATAACCTGTGCAATTAAATTGAAAAACAAATCTGTTGGGGGGGGGGGGGGATAAAAAGCATACAATACGCTTGTTGCATAAGTGTGCACACCCCTTAAACTAATACTTTGTTGAAGCACCTTTTGATTTAATTACAGCATTCAGTCTTCTTGGGTAGGAGTCTTATCAGCATGGCACGTCTTCACCTGGCAATATTTGCCCATTCTTCCTTGCAAAAGCATTCCAAATCTGTCAGATTGTGAGGGCATCTCTTGTGCACAGCCTCCTTCAGGTCACCCCACATATTTTCTGTTGGATTTAGGTCTGGGCCATTCCAAAACATTTAATTTTCTTCTGGTGAAGCCATTCTTTTGTTGATTTGAGTGTATGCTTGGGGTCATTGTCGTGTCAAAAGGTGAAATTCCTCTTCATCTTTAGCTTTCTAGCAGATGCCTGAAGGTTTTGGCTCAAAAGTGACTGATATTTGGAACTGTTCATAATTCCCTCCACATTAACTAAAGCCCCAGTTCCAGCTGAAGAAAAGCAACCCCAAAACATAATACTGCCAGCACCATGCTTCGCCGTGGGGATGGTGTACTTTTGGTGATGTAAAGTGTTTTTGTGCTAAATGTAACTTTTGGAATTGTGGCCAAAAAGTTCAACCTTGGTCTCATCAGACCTTAACACATTTTCCCACATGCTTTTGGGAGACTTGATGTATTGTTTTGCAACTTTTATCTGGGCCTGGATGTTTTTCTGTGTAAAAAAAAAAAAAGGCTTCCGTCTTGCAACCCTATCCCTTAGTCCAGACATATGGAGAATACGGGAGATTGTTGTCACATGTAGTACACAACCAGTACTTGCCAGAAATTCCTGCAGCTCCTCCAGTGTTGCTGTAGGTCTCTTGGCAGCCTCCCTGACCAGTTTGTCACGTCTTTTCATCAATTTGAGGGACGTCCAGTTCTTTGCAACATCACTGTTGTCCGATATTTTCTCCATTTTTTGATGAATGACTTCACTGTGTTCCATGGTATATCCAGTGCTGTGGAAATTTTTGTTGTACCCTTCTCCTGACTGATACCTTTCAACAATGACATCCCTTTGATGCTTTGTAATCTCTCTGTGAACCATGGCTTTTGCTGTAGCAGGCAATTGAGTAAATGTCAGGAAAATCCTACTAGGACAGCTGAACTTTATTTGGGGTTAGAGTCTCTTTAATTAATGGCAGGTGTGTACCCAAGAAGACTGCATACTGTAATTAAATCAAAATGTACTTCAACAAAGTATTAGTTTAAGGGTGTGCACACTTATGCAACCAGCATACTGTACATTTTTTTTATATTTTTTCCCCCTAACAGATTAGTTTTTCAATTGAATTGTACAGGTTGTAGGTCACAGTAAAGGTGGGAAAAGTTTTCAAATGATTTATTGTGGTCTCATTTTTTTATATCACAAAAACCTGCCATTTTAAAAGGGGTGTATAAACTTTTTATATCCACTGTAAGTCCTCCATTTCATTTTTAGGGTTTGCATATTTGATTTGAATTCTTGTTAGAACTGTAAGTTTCTGTACTCGTATAGCGAAGTGTCGTAGCGGGCAACCCATATGACCATCAAATTATCAGCATTGCCTGTACTGTCTTTGGGGATATATTGATAAATGCATAGTGTTCATCCAGGAATGTCCATTTCTCATGTTGCAGTATTCAAAATCCTTGGGTTATCCTCTGCTCAGCTACCCGAACATCCTTCCAGTATACAAAAGCTTCTAGCCACTGCTAGGTACGTGGGATGTCTGACATTGGCTGTAGGGAATGTGGGCCATAAAAGTGAAGTCTGCACGTACCTTTCCTTGTAATTTCTCTGCCGCCAGCCGAATGTCAGCTCTTCGTGCCGTCCCTGCCATCGGATCTTCGTATTTAAAGATAAGCACCATGTTGGGGACTATTTTGTGTTCTCTTATAGCCTAGTATCAACCTATGAACCTATCTGCCCTAGAGCATTTATAAGCCTAGCCAGAGTATGTTTGGCTTTCGCCACTCTTTTAGATAAGTTGACTGTGCCTTTGTATAGTAGGTCACAGAAGGTAGCCCTTTTAAGGTTTGTTTACTGTACCTCTGTCAAGCAGCGACACAGAAGAGATCTCAGGGGTAAACTTACGATCTCCCATCCATTCGTCAAGATTTCTCTTGAAGAGGGTCAGTGAGGGGCTGTGCCTGACATGGACTGGGATTTTGTTCCAGAGTGAGGGGAGCCTCTGGGATATGAATCTGTCCCCCCAGCATGTCCAATTTATTTCTGTGCTGAGGTTCAGGTCCCTGGTGCGTGTAGCTCTAAGGGATTTAGATTTCCTGAGGTGAAGCATGTCCATTAATTCTGGGTTGGACATGGCTTTATACGTCGGACACAGATCACCTCTGAGTAGGCAGTACGCAACTGAGTAGAGCTGGAGTTACTTTAGCCGAACTGCATAGGGCATTTGTTTGAGCCCCTTGATCCTCTTGGTGAGATACTTTTGGGGTCTTTCCAGTTGCTGAAGGTGTCGGGTAAGGTACATCCCAAACTGGGCATTGTACTCCATTATGGGCCTGATAAGTGATGAGTACCGGGGCACAGTGACCTCTCTTGATCTAGATGTGAACCCTTTCATGATAAGGTGGGCTATATAGAAGGTCTTTCTAACCACTTTGACAACGTGATCGTCAAAGGAGAGATTGCTATCTACTTGGGTCCCCAAGTCCCTAATTACTACTTCCATACTTAATGGATTACCACCTATGTGGTAATTTGTGGGCACTTTTTTTCCAAAGGGGATGACTATGCACTTTTTGGCATTTAGCTTTAGGCCATGGCTCTGGCACCAGTTATCCGTCTCTGTGAGACCCTTTTTTAGGATGCTTGTGTCAGTCGGAGAGTTTATTATAGCAGCCAGTTTGCAGTCATCTGAACTTGGTCAGCCATAGTCCACCCGTGTTAGCCTGTACCTCGGAGAAATATATACCGAACAAGAGAGGTCCCAGGACTGAGCCTTGTGGGACATCACTTGTAACTGGTTTAGAGTCTGACATGGCACCTGCTATTCTGACCATGTGGGTTCTATCCCTGAGCCAGTTTGCAACCCATCTTGTGACATAGGGGTTGATATTTAAGCTGGTGAGCTTATTTATGATGCCCGAGTGGGGTATTGTGTCAAAGGCCTTTGTGAGGTCCAGGTAGGCTGTGTGGACTACCTTCCCTTCATCTATGGCTTTGGTAACTGTTTCAAAGAAGACCAGGTTCAAGAGGCCAGATCTGCCCTTAACGAAGCCGAATTGGGTAGGATCCAGTGTCTGGAGGTTCCCAATGTCTTTGTTTATGATTTCCATGATGATACGTTCCATAGCTTTGCAGATCAGGCTAGTCAGGCATATAGGTCGATAGTTTCTGGGGTCTGTTGTGGCACCACCTTTGTGGAGTGGGACCACTGTTGCTGTACGCCATTCCTTGGAAACATATCCTGTAGTAAGGCTGAGACTGAACAGTGACTTTGTGAGGGTTTAGTTCTTCTTGGAGCTCATGTAAGACGCAGCCCGGGACACCGTCTGGTCCCATTGATGCTGTGTTTTTAGCTTTGGAAAGGGCAGCTCTCACCTGTGCATCTGTGATCTCAGGAAGGCTACACTCTGTTGGGATAGACATTTGCTCTTTTGGGAGGAAGGGGGGGGGTTTGCACTGAACCTTTCTGCCAGGATGTTGGCAATGTCTGTGGGTTCAGTGAATTTTTTGTCATTTTGCACTAACTCAGAGCATATCTGGGAGTTGCCTCCCAGGTTTCTGACATAACTAAAGAGGGCCTTGTGATTATCTTTAGTGTCTTTTGCAATTTTTCTTTCAAAGCTGGCCTTAGAAGATTTTATGAGGGATCGTAGTTTCTTGCTAGTACTGATCAGTGACGCCTTCCCTTTTTGGGATTTTGCTCTGTCATGTAGTAGCTTTCTCCTTCTGTTATATAGCTTATTTATGGCTGGGGTCCACCAGACAGGTCTCCTGCCTTTGGAGGAGTGAGTCTTGGTTTTATTCGGGATAGCATGCTCCATGCATTCCTGTAGGTGTCCATAGAATGCTTTTGTAAAGGATTCTGCATTTTGAGCAGTATTGTCCACTGGCAAGGGGGCTTTGAAGGATTCCACCTCAGTTTTGAGAAGTGTGAAGTTTGCTTTTGAGAAGTTCTTCACTGTGGTTTCCTTGGCTGGGGGTGGGGATGGAATATGGATGTCCAGTGAGATTTGTTTGTGGTCTGATCTTACCAATGAGGGGTATACCTCTGGTGTGGAACATAGAGACCCCATGTTGGTGATGACCAGATCCAGTATGTTTTCCCCTCTTGTGGAAGTGGTGACCAGTTGTTCCATAGCATTTGAGTTTATAAATTCTAGGAACCATTGGGCTAGGGTGTTTGGGCTTGAGTAGTTTTCCCAATCGATGTTTGGGTAGTTGAAGTCACCCAATATAATAGTGTTTGGAGAGACCTTCATATTCTCCAGTGTTCTCAGGAAAGCTGAGTGAGGTTCCTGTGTTTGGGAGGGTGCTCTGTAGCAGGCTACAAACTGAAAGGCAGTTTTGCCCACTGTTAGCTGCACATGGATGGTCTCTAAAGCTTTGTGCAGTGCCACTAGCCTGGAGGTGTGGGTATCTTTGATAAATATGGATACTCCCCCTCCTTTTGTAGTTCGGTCTGAGTTTTGGGGCCGGAAAGCATGGTATGAAGTATAGCCTGGTAGTGCTAGGGTGCTCTCGGGAGCCTTGAACCAGGTTTCTATTACTGCACAGATATCGATTGTCTCCATACTGAGGAGAGTCTTGTGTGCGTGCATCTTGAGGTTTAGACTTCTGGCGTTGAGCAGCATTACCCTTAGTTTTTTTTTTCTTTGTGTTGTCTATGGGGGTGGGTTTGTCTTATGAGCCTTGCCTAAAAAAGGCACTATGGGGGAGGCAAGAGCCTAGCCAG